>NC_133461.1:43222900-43532000 GCF_048565385.1 Saimiri boliviensis | reverse complement strand
TAAAAAGATATGATGAGATAATCTATATAAAGAATTCATGAGCTCAGATTATTACATGTCTATTACATAATGTCTATGAAAAGTGTTAATTACATAGGGAAAGGCTGATGTCACAATATAACAATACCAATAACCAGGAAACAAATTATTTAGTTAATTATAATGATGTGAATATATTAAAAGAAAAGGCTAAGAAGGAAGCATCAATTGCAACTACTTTAGATTTTGAGAAATAGATTACTTTATTTCTTACATTCACCTGTATTGTGTAAATTTTCTATAAAACACATACAACGTATGCCCAGAAAAATATAAAATTTATAAATATAGATCTAAACCCCCCAACAAAATTTCTCTTGGATCTTAACAATTCTTGGATTTCTTTGGAGGGAGCTGGTGTGGTTTTATTTGCTTACAAACCTTTACCTATGAGTGCACATCTCTAATACAACCAAGGAAATAGTACCATTCAACTCTAGTGCAAATCGCTTCTAGCTTTTTAGACAGGTTCATTCACCTGTAATGAAAATGTAGCAGGCAGAGAGTAATTAAATCCTGGTCCTAGAAGTTACACCAGTCTCAGTTGCTGAGCTCTATAAATCTTTAAATGAATTCATTTCTTTCTTCAGAGGTTGTGCCATTCTTAAGCAAGGAATAAGTTCAGAAGAATCATGTATTCTTGAAGGACATGGGGGTGTGTAACTGTGAAAAGTGGTACCCAAGACTCCAGGCATACTCTGCAGCACCTCTTTCCTAAAGAAATGGAAAGCACCCAGAGCAGAATCACTCTCAGAAGGAGAACAAGGGGAAACAAAACAAAACAAAACCATGTGGGCTCAGGGGGCAAAAAACAGAGAATCTTGGCTTGGAGACCTGGCTCCCCCCTTAGCAGTGTGTGGCCACGGAAGAGCTATTTCACCTCTCTGAAAAATAAGTGAGATGGCAGGTGTGGAGATGCTGGGCACACACCTCAAAAGCAGCCTCCAGAAGACTCTGCTGGCAGGTGGGTCTCAGGCATCTCACTGTGCAGGACAAGCAGCACATTGTGTGCTACCTGGGCTGCCATGGAGCTGGGCTGGCAGGCTGGGCCTGCGCTTCACGGGGCTCACTGATGGCTGTGTGCCTGCTGCTGCCCAGTCTGTGGGTGCCACCCCACCTCAACCAGCTCCTGCTCAACTGCAACTGGCTGATACAGGCCACTGCACGTGAGCTCACCGAGGCTGTCAGGGACACCACCATGTTCCCCGCACCCAGGGTGGACCTGAGCAACAATGGGGACCTGGCCTTCCTGGCCCAACCCCTCCTGATTGACCTGCTCACCTCATTTCCCACCATCCATGAGGGCCTGACCTCGAGCCTAGGGACAACCGGGGCCACCGCCTGGCCTCCACCTGGAACCCCACAGCTGCTGGCTGGGACCTGAGGCCCAGGCCTGCCATGCCAGGTGACCCACAGCCCACCCAGCTCACTGCTATTGACTTGTGTTGCTCTCAAGCACATGGGACAGCAGGTGATGGGAGCCAAGGATGTCTCACAGGCCCCCAGGGACCACTGCAAATGCTCAGCCTGAGATTAAGGGGACAGAAGAATAGACTCATAGGAAGCCAGATGGTCAGACTGGGCCTGAGTCTCAGCATACCCTCAGTGGAAGGGGCCCGAGTATCCACAATGTGGACCCCATAATAAAGGGTGATGCCCATCTCCATTTTTCTGGAAAAAAAAAAGAAACAGGAAGAGTATTTTCTACCTAGGCTGTGATTAGCTATATTGAAAAGCAATAAACAAAGAAAGATTGTTGTCATTAATTTTGCAGCACTTGCACTCATCAGTAAACATTATTACACCTTGACATTTTCAGTGGTGCTCAGTTTACCTGTAAACATTTCCCCGCCAATGCGCTTTTTGCTGTTGCCTTATAATTATGAAACACTATACATATTAATCTAAATGAAGATACCATACTCATGAGAATTAGTCCTGACTAGGAGAGTTTTCAGTGCATAAATCAATTATAATGAGTCCCCCTTCATGCTATATTCTTATTACTTTTAAAAACAAATACAGCCATACCTCATTTTCTTGCAGTTTGCTTTATTCCTTTCACAGATACTGTATTTTTTTTTTTTTTTTTTACAAATTGAAGGTTTATGGCAACCCTGTCTCAACCGAGTCTATCAGTGCCATTTTCCAACAGTGTGTGCTCATTTCATGTCCCTGTGTCACATTTTGGTAATTCCCACAATATTTTGAACTCTTCCATTATTATCATACTGATTATGGTGATCTGTAATTAGTGATCTTTGATGTTGCTATTGTAATTGTTTTGGGGTACCATGAACTACACCCATATAAGACAGATAATTTAATCAATCAATGTGTTGTGCGTTCTGACTGCTTCACTGGACAGCCATTCATCCATTTCTCTCCCTATCCTCCAACCTCCCTATTCCCTGAGACACAGTAATATTGAAATTAGGCCAAGTAATAACCCTACAATGGCTTCTAAGTGTTTAAGTGAAAGGAAGGATCCCAGGTCTCTCACATTAAATCAATGATTATAAATGATTAAGTTGTAAGGAACACATGTTGAAAGCCAAGAAAGGCTAAAAGCTAGCCCTCTTGCACAAGTCAGCTAAATTGTAAATGCAAAGGAAAAGGGAAAGTTCTTGAAGGAAATTAAAAGCACTACCCAGTAAACCACATGAATGATAAGAAAGTGAAACAGCCTTATTGCTGATATGAAGAAAATTTTACTCATCTGGGAAGAAGATCAGATTAGCTACAACATTCCCTTAAGCCACAGCCTAATGCAGATCAAGGCCCTAACTTCAATTCTGTGAAGGCTGACAGAGGAGAGGAAGCTATGGAAGAGTTGGAAGTTAGGAGAGATTGGTTCATGAGGTTTAAAGAAAGAAGCCATCTCCATAACTAACGTAACTGAACAAGGTGAAGTACCAAGTTGTAATGTAGAAGCTGCATGCAGCAAGTTATCCTTAAGATCTAGCTAACAAGACTGAGGAAAATAATTCCACTAAGCAACAGATTTTCAGTTTAGACAAAACAGTTTTCCATTGGAAGAAGATGCCTTCTAGGATTATCAGGGCTACAGATGCAAAGCCAAAGCTTCTGGAAAGGATTCTCCATCCTAGATGCTATTAAGGATATTTTTGATTCATTGGAGGAGGTAAAAATATCATTAACAGGAGTTTGGAAGAAGTTGATTTCAACCCTCATGAATGACTTTGAGGAGTTCAAAACTTCAGCAAATGTAACAGCAAATGTAACGCAGATAGCAAAAGAAATAGAATTATAAGTAGAGTGACTGAACTGCTTCAATCTTCTGATAGAACTTAAACAGAAGAGGAGCTGGTTCTCACGGATGAGGAAAGGAAGTGGTTTCATGAGATAGAACTTTTTCCTGGTCAAGACTCTGTCAACATTGTTGACATGACAAAAAATAATGTACAATATTTCATAAATTTAGTTGATAAGGCAATGACAAGGTTTGAGAGGATTAGCTCCAATTTGGAAAGAAGTTCTACTTTTGGTAAAATGCTATAAATCAGCATTTCACAGTACAGAGAAGTCTTTCATGAAAGGAAGAGTCAATGGAGGCAGCAAACATCATTGTTTTCTTATGTATTAAGTTATTCTTGCATTGCTCTAAAGAAATACCTGAAGCTGGGTAATTTATAGGAAAAGAGGTCTAAATGACTTGTAGTTCTACAGGTTGTGCAAGCATGGTGCTGAGACCTGCTTAGCTTCTGGGGAGGCCTCAGGGAGCTTTTACTCATGGAAGAAGGCAAAGCAGGAGCAGGCACAACACATAGTGAAAGCAGAAGCAAGAGAAAGAGTGGAGGGGAGGGTGTCACACTCTTTTAAACAACCAAATCTCACAAGAACTCACTATTATGAGGACAGCACCAAACCATAAGGCATGTGCCCCCATGATCCAAACAGCTCCTACCAGGCCCCACCTTCAGCTTTGGGAGTTACATTTCAGTGTGAGATTATGGGAGACAAACATCCAAACTATATCATCTTATTTTTTAAAATTGCCATAGACACTCTAACCTTCAGCAACATTACCCTGATCAGTCAGCTGATATCAGCAACAAGGCAAGACCCTCCATGGGCAAAAAGAGTATGACTCAGTAAAGGCTCAGATGATTGTTGGCATTTTTTGCAGGTAATTTTTTTTAACTTTTAGTTTCAGAAGTAGATGTACAAGTTGGTTTTATAGATACATTATGTGTCATGGGGATTTGTTGTATAGATTATTTCATCACCCAAGTAATAAGCATAGTACCCAGTAGGTAACTTTTCAGTCCTCACACTCCTCCTACCTTCCACTCTGAAGTAGACCCTGATATCTATTGTTCCCTTCTTTGTGTCTATGTACTCAATGTTTAGCTTCCACTTATGAGTGAGAACATGAAAGGTTTGATTCTCTTCTTGCATTAGGTTACTTAGGATAATGGCCTCCAGCTCCACCCATGTTGCTGCAAAGGGCATTATCTCATTCTTTGTTATGGCTGCATAGTATTCCATGGAATATGTGTTTCACATTTTCTTTATTCAAATCACCGTTGAGGGCCACTTAAGTTGATTTCATGTATTTGCTATTGTGAATAGTGCTGCAGTTAACATACATGTGCATGTGTCTTTGTGGTAGAACAATTTATATTCCTTTGGGTATATACCCAATAATGGGATTGCTGGATCCAATGGTAGTTCTGTTTTAAGTTATTTGAAAAATTGCCAAACTACTTTCCACGTGGCTGAACTAATTTATATTCCCACTAGCAATGTATAAGTGCTGTCTTTTCTCTGCGGCTTAGCCAGCATCTGTTATTTTTAAAGTTTTACTAATGGGCATACTGACTGGTATGAGATTGTATCTCATTGTGGTTTTGATTTGCATTTTTCTGATGATTAGTGATGTTGAGCCTTTTTTTTTCACATGCTTGTTGGCTACGTATATGTATTCTTTTGAAAAGTGTTCATGTCTTTTGCCCACTTTTTAATGGTGGTGTTTTTTGCTTGTTAATTTCGTAGTTTAAAAATTTAATAGTTTAGATTCCTGAAGCAGATAGTTGAAAGCATAGCAACTTCTTCATTTTTTCATTTTTGATTTTATAACTACAGAATAATTTAGGAACTAATATTTCTTTTTTTCTTGTGTGCTTAATGTTTAACATTATGACATATAGTCAAAATGTACAGAACAATGTTCTCATGTAGTAAATACCTATATAATCACCACAAAGGCCAACAAACAACATTACCAACAGGCCAGAAGCTTTCTTTGTGCTCCCTTTCAGTCTTTGTTCTACCTCCTTTTCAAAGGCAATCACTACACTGACTTTTGAGGAAATTTATTCTTGTTTCTCTTAATTTGTCTGTCTCCTGGTGTGGGAAAAACTTTAGTATGTAAGTATCTTCTTGTTTCCAGCTTCTTTGGTTCAATATACTGTTTACAAGATTCATCATGTTACCCATAACTGTTGCTTGTCCACCATTTTTGACACATATAATAATGATTTGCCAGTCTAAGGTACCTCATTTTATGGAATTCATCCTGCTTTAATGTTTGTAGGCAATACTACAAAATAATTTTGATGAAAATCCAGAGATAGAAGGATTAATAATTGTCTGTAAATCATTTTAAATCAATGGTGACTATACATTACTGTTTCATTCAAACATAGTATCAGATAATTCTCTATACATAAAGCAGGCAAGTGGAAGCATGTCTTTCACAGGGTGTAGATAGGTTATAATTCTGTGACTCACTTTACAATCTTCCCAGTCTCCCAATCATGTGTTATTGTTTCTTTCTGTCTATGTCACTTTTAGGGGATTATGCCAAACTGTTTCTTTTTAGGATGTAGAATTTTTGGTGTTTTTAAGAGCTTTGTTTTGCTGATGAAGAAAGAACTTCAAAACAATGGCATGTTGTGATCAAAGAAAACAATTACTTGCAATCTTGACTTAGCATTTTTCATAAAAATATTGTTCAAGTAAATGACCCTCAATGATGAGGAGAACCTGTCTTTTTAAAATTTCTTTTCACTCCTTCACTATCTACTTTGATTACCAGCCATGTACCAGTTACTTTATGAAGTCTGTGGATGCAATCTCTGCCCCCAGGGAGCTTAAAGAGTGTAGGGAAAAGGCACATAAAAGCAAATTGTCAATACTTCACATGACAGATAAAATAGGAGCCCTAAAAGTCATTATAGAGGAGGCAGAGGATTAATTCAGGGAAGGATAAATGTGGTGAAAGTTGGAAGATGGCTACAAGTATGTCAGGCAGATTTGTGTTTGTGAGTGTGTGCAATATGAATGCAAAATATTATTCTGGAAAAAGTAAATATCATTTAAAAAGTACTGGAGGGGCAAGAGCATGATATCTTTCGGTAAATGCAAATGGTTTAGCAATGCTAAAGCCTAAAATGTGTTGTAATGAGTAGTGCAGAGTAAGACTGGCAGGTTGGGAGAAGCATCATAAAAGGTCATTAACATTATGTTAAACAGGTTAACATTTATACTGGGTCAATGGAAAACCATTTAAGGATTATGAGCAGGCAATGGCATAACCAATCTGAATGTTAGAAAAACCTCTGTTGCCACAGTCTATAAGAAGGGATGGAGGGCAGGGAACCTGAAACCAGGACGACCAGCAAAGAAGGAACATACTACAAATTCCGAGCAAGAAAAAGTTAGAGCCTAATGTTCTAAAGGACTCATGGTGATAATGTCAATGAGATAGAAAATGGAGGATAAATTTAAGAGATATTTCATAAATAGAATCAACATGATTTAAAGATTGGATGGGAGGCCAGGAGGAAAAGAGATGTATCAAGGATGGTTCCCAGGGCTCTGACAACAGACTGGTTGGTAATGCCATCCATTGTGATAGAGGATTTGGGGAAAGGTTCATGTGTGGAAAGGAAGAACACCATGGCTTTGGACATTTTGAGTTGGAGGCTTAACGGGATTTCCACACTGAAATATCCAGTAGTCATTTAGATAAATGGGATGAAATATCTTGTGTAGAGGTATTGATTTAAAAGTCATTTGTATATCAATATTTAAAGCTATGAGCAGTATGAGTTATCCCAGAAGCACATCTATCAAAAAGAAAAGAAGGATGGGTAAGAACCCTAGAGAACACTTGTGATTTTGGTTGAGAAAAAGGAGTTGTTTCATCAGGAGACGTTGAGAAGAATTAGCCAAAGAGGATGGAGGAGTGAAAATATGGACAGAATGGTTTTACCAAAACCAATGGAAGAATTTTTTTAAAGGGAGTACTGCCAGTGGTATTATATGAAGCAAACAAGAGTAGTAAAGAGAGAAGTACCTGTTGGCTTCCCCAGTTCAGAGATCAGAGACAATTTTACTGGGAACAGGTTCAGTATGGTGGTGGGACAAGGATACACTTTGTACTGGCGTAAGGAGTGAAAGAGAGATGGAGAAGTACAGACAGTCAACATGAGATTACTATTTGGGAAATTTGGTGGTGTAGGAAGGTAAAGGAGAGGTAGCTAAATGGGGAATCAAATTGAAAGACTTTTTTTAATGTCAATTTTAAATAAGATGGGTTTGAAAATATTCGAATATTCATATCAAAAAAGTTCATGGAAATGGATAATTTGAAGACGCAGAAAGTAGAAAATGATTAACCTACAGAGAATGAAGACAGGAATCCATAGAACAGGTATTTGTGTGAAATACAGCTTACTCATTATATTAGTTTATTCTTGCATTGTACAAAGATACACCTGAGATTGGGTAACATATAAAGGAAAAATCTTTAATTAGCTCACAGTTCTGCAGGATATACAGGAAACTTAGAGCTTCTGCTTCTGGGGAGTCCTCAGGAAAGTTACTATTATGTTAGAAGGTGAAGGGGAAGCAGGCACATCTCACATGGCCTGAAAAGGAAGAACAGAGAAAGCAGGGAGGTGCTTTACACTTTTAAACAACCAGATCTCAGAAGAACAGCATGAGGGGATGGTGCTAAACCATTCATGAGAAACCACCCCCATGATCCAATCACCTCCCACTAGGCCTCACCTACAACATTGAAGATTACATTTCAATATGAGATTTGGGTGAAGACACAGATCTAAACCATACCACTTATTACAAACCAAAATGTACATTGCATAGTTAAAATTCTTTTCTGATTAAAAAAAATGTATTTGGAGTAACTGAATTGCTTTGGGAGCTATTGCATAAATTGCTATTAAAAAACAGTGATTTATTGCAAATTTCAAGTGCTTTTTTTTAATCAGGGGAAAATTGATAGATACAATATGAGCCTTCGATCTAGAAAAATCTTCTCTCAGTTCTACAAATGATTACATAGTATTTGAAACATGATTTCTTAAGGAACATCATATTTACAAATATATATATATTATAAATAAATATGTTATATATACATATGTATATCTGTAATATCTATATCTTGTATATTACCTATATTATATATTACATATGTTATAAATATATAACTAATATATATATATATATATTGTGTGTGTGTGTGTATATATATATATATATATATATACACTGCAGAAGATATTTTAAAAAGAACTAAATTCTGTGGGAATTGGTAATGCTTCTTATTAAATAGAGCTGACCCATTCCAACGTTCAATGTAGCATTCATTATTCACAATAGTCAAGATATGAAATCAACCTAAGTGTCCATCAATGGATGGATGAATAGATAAATGTGGTAAATATCTACAATATCTACTATATAGACTTAAAAGAGAAGGAAATTCAGTCATATGTAACAACATGGATAAACTTGAAGGACATCATGTTAAGTGAAATAAGCCAGGCACAGAAAGTCAAACACTGCCTGATCTCACTTACATATGGAATCTAAAAAAGTTGAATTCATACAAACTAAGAGTAGAACAGTGGTTACAAAGGACTGGGGAAGAGATTGGGGAGATGTTGGTCAAAGGATACATTTCAGTTAGAAACAAGGAATAAGTTCAAGAGCTCTATTGTACAACATAGTAACTATAGTTAATAACAATATATTATATTCTTAAAAAATGATAAGGGAGTAGATATTAGGTGTTCATTATAATAAGTATATGAAGTAATGTATATGATCGTGATCTCAATTTAACTATTCCACAATGTATACATATTTCAAAACAACATGTACATAATATAAAATTTATATTTGTCAAATAATAAAGACAAAGTTGAACTCATAGAAGCAGAGAGTAGGACAGTGGTTGTAAGGGATGGGCAGAGGGGAGGAATTGGGAGATATTGGCTGAAGGATACAAAATTTCAATAAGGAAAAGTAATTTTTGGAGATCTCTTGGTGACTATAGTTAGTAAAAATATATACTTGAAAATTGCTAAGAGAGTAACTCCTAAATGTTCTCATCACAAAAACAAGTATGTGAGGCAATGTGTGCTAATTAGCTTGACTTAATCATATAACAATGTATACATATATCAAAATGGCATATACACTATAAACATATGCCATTTAAATTTGTCAATTAAACCCTAGTAAAGGAGGGAAATGGAGAGATTGGAAGCCCCCTACACATCTAACTCCTGATTTAAACTAGTGTGATTTACCATCAAAAAAACAACTTGAATTGCTATCCATAGACCACACTGGTTTAGTAAAAAGTGCTGTAGTTTGGTTTACATGACAGTGAGATAGTGAATTTGAAGTGTCAACTTGACTGGATTACGGAATATAGAAATCTGATAAAGCATATTTTGGGGTGTGTCTGTGAGAGTGTTTCCAGAGGAGATTAGCATTAGTAGACTGGGTGCAGAAGATCTGCCCTCAATGCAGGCAGGCACCTTGTAATCTGCTAGCAGCCAAGAGAGAACAAAAGCAGAGACAAGGTGAATATGTTGATGTATCTGCTGGATCTGGGGTACACTCTTCCTCTCTTGTCCTTGGACAATAACTCCAGGCTGCCTAGCTTTTAGACTTATACTATTCCTCGTCCTCCTCTCCACACCTCTTCTCAGGCTTTTGGCCACAGAGTAGAGTTACACCATCAGCTCCCATGGTTCTGAAGCCTTCTGATTGGGCTGAGCCATGTTACCAGCATCCCAAGGTCTGTGGCTTGCAGATGACATGTCATGGAACTTCTCAGCCTCCATAATCATGTGTGCCAATTTGTTTGATAAGTCCTCTCCCATATATCTATATCTGTTTATATCTTTATCTTTATATACCTTATTGGCTCTGTCTCTCTGAAGAAACTTGACTAATACAGATGGGTAACATCAGACTCTCTTAAAAATAGAAAAGTTTTTTTTTTTTTTTTTAAAGAAATACCTTGGGATAATGAACATGGCTAGGTGTTCAGGCATATGACACCACCATGGTGCAGATCTCCCAGGGCACCATTCGCATGGAATACATTGGAGCTGCATAACTTGATAACCCTGCCAGTGTAGGCTTGAAGTACAAAAAATTCAGGCTTCACCTAAACAAGGAACAAAAATCTGATTCAGGAACCAAGATCTGAGCCTTGAGCAAGAACAGACAGACTTTACAAGACTTTTATTTTGGTTATTGAGAGACTGCAATAAACATCAGAAGCAAATCAAGGGAAACTTCATTCATACTGTAGATTTTTTGGTGTTGGAGTTTCGTAGAATTTTCTAACAAATAGAAGTGCCTTTCCTAATAAAATGTATAGTTCAAATATTTTCTAATTTGTGAAAAGTCACTTTATCTTTCTGATCCTCTGATTCTCTATTTAATTTTCACCAATTAATCTCAGGAGCTTAAGGGCAGTGTTCTGTCTGGAGAACATTCTAGGCTAGAATCAGTAACTACAATTAGAACCCATAGGAGAAATAAATGAAGACAGGGCTTTCAGGGCTCTTATATCCTTAAACTCACTCATTCACTCATTCATTCAATCAACAAGTACTTTTGAACAAATGTTATGTGGCAGGCAGTGTGCTATGTTCTGGCCATGAGCCTAGTGAAAAAACTAAGAGTAGGCTAATGGTACAAGGAATTAAACACATGCTGAGGGAGAGGGCATCATGTAGAGCAAGAAATGCAGTCACACCACTGAATGAGGCATCAGTGTTGTTCTCTGAAGCTGCATTTTAAAAACTATAATTTGGAAGATCCAAATGTGTTGAAAATTGTCCTTAGAAGCTATTTTAACTTTGCACAGATGTGGCACTTTTATAACAGGAAAATGGTCATATTTTCAGCTCAAGTTCTTAAGTCGGTAAAACATGGCAGATGCTTCTGATAAGCGTAAGAGATTGACTTGAACTGAATTTTTAATTAAAATTACCCAAAGGCCTGGTGAAATGATTTCCCATGACTGTCCAGGTCCATGAAAAGTTCTGCCCACCTCTGAGGAAAGAAATCGTGTCATATTCACATCAAAAGCACAAGAAAAATACAAGGTAATCAGTTATGGATGGATTATGTCAAAGTTTTCTTGAGCGATACAATGAAAATACAGTTTTCATTTCACTTTTGCCAGTTGCAGATCAATTAATTCATAAAGACACTAAAGTAAATAAATTAACAATAATGTAAAATGCTGAGAACTGTGTAACACATTGATATATTAACATTTCTATAGAAACTACTGCCTATGCTTAATAATATCTGTTATTGCATTTTTGATACAGCAACTGCCCCTTAAATAAAGATGATCTGACAGCACAACTGACTAACTTATATTTAAATCTAGACTTTAACATTATTTTTGAGTAAACAAATTAGGAAAGCATCAAAGATTTTCTTCTCATATGCCATATGCCAACATAATTTCAAGTATAATCAATGTTAACTGTGGAAATGTTTGTTCCTCAAAAAGATGGCTATTGAGAAGGCTGACATGTTAAATAAAGTTGAAATTTAATGTAAACTTAATTAGCAAGTATTGTGAAATTCTTTTTATAAACAATGCCATCTTAGGTACTTTGGGTATAAAAAGATGAATTAGGCAGGATTGTGACTCATCCAGAGCTCACAATACACAGTGGGAAACAGCTATGATAAGTGCTTTAATGGCTGAATAAACAACATCAAGGCTGAAAGTATTACAGGGAGTGGAGTAATTAATTCCAGTTGGGACAATTTTTTTTTTCAGAGTCTCACTTTGTCACAGAGGCTTGAGTGGAATTCAGTAGACTGAGCTTGGCTCACTGCAACCTCTGCTTCCTAGATTTAAGCGATTCTCCTGCCTCAGCCTTCTAAAGAGCTGGAATTGCAGGCAGATGCCACCACACCCAGTTAATTTTTGTATTTTTAGTAGAGATGTGATTTCACCATGTTGCCCAGGCTGGTCTTGAACTCCTGGCCTCAGGTGATTCACCTGCCTCAACTTCCCAAAATGCTGAGATTGTAGGCATAAGCCACCATGCCCGGCCAGGGACACCTTTTAAATGATATATGTCAGGTGAAGCATTAGGTACCAGAGGACAATAGTACAAACATACGATGTGGCCCTTTCCTTCAGGGAACTTATCTTCTTGAAAACATAAGATATACATAAAACGTATATCGACGTTTATACACACACACACACGCACACACACACACACACACACACACACACTATATATATATATATATATATATATATATATACATAAAATGTTATCAAATACACAAGTGCATGCAAAAGAAAAAAAAGTCTTTGATCAGAATGTACAGGCTCTGAGAGTTCAGTAGAAGGAGAAGTTGGTATCAACGTGAGAGATTAAGTGACATCTTGGAGAAGGAAGACCATGAGATGAGAGAGGCTGTGCTGGAAGTATTTGCAAAAGTAGCAGAAGGTAAAACTTGAAACGATGAAAACAATGAAAGAAGGAAGAACTGACTATAACCTATTCCATGAACTTCAGAGACTGACCTTCTTCTTTGGGGAAGCTTGGAAGAAATCATTGGTTGCATTAAGGGTAGGATGGGGGTGTTTTTGTGAATGCCAAGAGGAGGAATGTGGACTTGATCTGATAGGAACAGGAAATTCCTGTAAACTGTCAAGCAGCCTAGTGATACATGAAAGCAACTAGAAAGATTTGGCTTGCAATTATTGCTTTTTTTGAGGAATTGTTTTATATAAAATTTCTCTAAATAGTTTAGCATCTATAAAGCTTTAGACAGATGTACAATGAATGTTATTATTACATCAGACACATATACAGATAACTAATGAGCGTGTATACAACTCTAACACTTGTGAAAGTGTTCTGTAAAATCTTATAAGTAAAACTTAGAAGAAATCGTTTAGTTGGCCTGCTCTACCATAAAGGCGCAGAAGAAAAACAGAGATGATGGATTAACATTTAGTAAAACAATGTCAGAGGAACCAAAGTGAAAATGCTCCATGGGCCTATCACAGATATTTTAAGAACCTTCAGAAGGTATCTTGAAGTTAAAAAAAAAAAAAGTGTTGGGGGTGGGATTTATCTTTTGTAAGCCTTTTTTTTTTTTTTTTTTTTTTTTTTTTTAAGAGGGAAATATCTTCAAGAGTTACAAACTGGTCATTACACCTTTAATACCTGAGAAGAGACAGACCCAACAGGTTTCCAGCAACCAACAGAGCATTTAATGTAGGTATTAATCTACATGACCTTATAAAGGGAAAATCAGAGCAGACCAGTTCAATTTCCACCCAAAACAGAGTAATAGATCTTAGTGATAAGGAGGCCATAATGTGGCTGAATTTTTGTAATTTTTTTTTTATCTCTTCATAATGTAAGTCTTTAGGGTTTGCTTCAGTTGGCATTCTTTTTAAGAACCTACACAGATTCAGCCTGGGGGGGTCATGTGTGGACACAGATGATAAGGATTTATATCCAGATATTATTTACTGTTTAAGGGTGTCTCACCATTAATGTGGAAACATCTGTCTGTAGCTGATAAGCTCACTGGTCCAAGGTATGTGCTAATGGCATCAAACTAACAGAAATGCCTTCCAAGTGGACTCACATACCCCTGGTGTCAGGTTACCAGCTGGGCTCACTCCTTCCCATTGACTCACAATGCATGTTTTTGTAGCTAGAAGAACCTGACAAGAATGATATAACAAGATAAATTTGTCATCACTGCTAGAAGAAAAAAAATTCATAAATTCTGCTTAAGCAAAAGTTTATACCTACAGATGAGTCTGACAATCGACTCATTCAAAGTATCTACCACTTCAAGAAAGCTGATGATTTAACTGACTTGATCTTTTTTGTGTTCACTTGGTTAGTCAAAACAAGCAAATTTACCCTTGAAGCCAAGAATATCTGTGTGAGAATGTGTGACAGCTGGGCAACCAACAATCATTCGCAATGGTACCTGTGTAAAGTGTCTTCACTTACTCTATGACTGAAGTCCCCACTGCTCACTTTAACCAAGGACAAATTCTTTCCAGTACCCCATGGTTCCTTCCCAGTCCATTCTTCTCAGGGCCCTGTCAGTTCCCATAGCATCCTCCCAGACAATGCCCACATATTCATTCAAGATATTAAGTTTAGGTCCACCAATATCAATAAGCCTTAGACATCAGAGAGGGACATGCTATCTGAAAAGTCCCTTTCAATATCTGCAAATGAAATTATTCTCAGATTTCTGGCCCCATCATCTTTATAATGCTCAGTCCGTTTTTGTTTTTTTTTTTTTTTTTTTTTTTTTTTTTGAGACGGAGTTTCGCTCTTGTTACCCAG
This sequence comes from Saimiri boliviensis, assembly GCF_048565385.1. Lineage (NCBI taxonomy): Eukaryota > Metazoa > Chordata > Mammalia > Primates > Cebidae > Saimiri > Saimiri boliviensis. Next base: position 43,517,286 of record NC_133461.1, on the reverse strand, counting down.
GCTGGAGTGCAATGGCGCGATCTCGGCTCACCGCAACCTCAGCCTCCTGGGCTCAGGCAATTCTCCTGCCTCAGCTTCCTAAGTAGCTGGGATTACAGGCACGCGCCACCACGCCCAGCTAATTTTTGTATTTTTAGTAGAGACGGGGTTTCACCATGTTGACCAGGATGGTCTCGATCTATTGACCTCGTGATCCACCCGCCTCGGCCTCCCAAAGTGCTGGGATTACAGGCTTGAGCCACCGCGCCCGGCTCAGTCCGGTGTTCTTTACCTCTCTCAGAACATGGTGCTCAACCTTGAGTTCCTGAGTCAGGGAAGGATGATACACATGATCTGTGCTAGTGCAGCTGTGCTTGTTGAGAATTCCACCCACAGCCCAGCCTCTCTTATGAATGTGTGCTAAGTCTGGGCAAAATATGAAAGCAGAATATGAAAGAATTTCTTTAAAAATCTTCATTCAATTTTTGCCTTCCTGATGCTGCTTATATTTCTTCTAACATTAGTTACTTGTAGGAATTCCCTGGTACACCCTTCTGTCTGACCATATCCTAATTTTTTTTTTTTTTTTTTTTTTTTTTTGGTAGAGATGGGATATCACTGTGTTGCCTAGGCTGGTCTCCATCTGCTGGCCTCAAGTGATACTTCTGCCTTGGCCTCCCAGAGTGCTGGGATAACAGGCATAAGCCACTGTGCCTGGCTCAAATTTGCTAAAATATGAATTCTAATCATTAAGAATATATTAAAGTTATCTAAAATAGCTATTAAGCACTCAGAGCCTTTTTAACTCATTTCTCTAGCTTTTATGAAGGCCACTTAAAATCTTTCTTATGCATTCCTTCTCTGCTAACCAAAGTCTATAACTCATTTTATTTTTAATATAATAAGAAGTTAGAAGATATAAGATAGCTGTGTGCCAAATAAATTCTACTGAAAGGTTTTTAAATGATTTGGTAAAAGATTCACATAGTCAAGTGACACAGTGATTTCTTTTGATTCTCTTTTGCCATAGGGGTCTTTAGACATGACATGCAATTTTATAAAGAAAGCTAGGCATCAGGTTAGGGTTCCATTTGTAGAGGAAGACTCATATCTCTCAGCCTCTACTTACACAATGTTCAAATTGCATTATGTTTATTGAGATTTTCTTTCATGGAATCCAGATAAATCTTACTTGATGCCTTTTCAAAGAATTGCTTATCAGAGAATTTCCAGTAACCTTCTGGCATTTCAAAATTGCATATTCCCTGGATAACAACTTTATTGTCATAATTATAAAGTTTCAATGTTTCTAAAGATGTATCTAATGCAGAAAGATATATGTGTGAAGTATTGTTGGCTGCCTGGATTTCTTAAAAACTCTGTACATTCTTTTTTTCACACTTGACCTTGTTGGTCACACTTGGTAAGCTTATATTTTCAAACTGGTTGACATACATTAAACCTACCACACTCAGTTAAATCATTTAAAATGGATGATATTCACAGTACAATGTTTCTTAATGGAAATAATGTTAATAATTTTATCTAGAACCTTTCTTCTTAGTAGCATAATTTCATGAGTTTTACTAATATTCAAATATTTTATTAAATTATGAAATGGCATATGATATAAATATTTTCACAATTAGAATAATTCTCTATGTTTATACAAGCTCTTTCATTTTCTTTAATAATAAAGAGCAATTCAGTCCTCACTAAAGCTCAACTTCAGCTTCAATTAAAACACAAAAAGCTTACTTCATTATTAAGAATTAACCCAGGTTTTTCCCAGTGCTTGAAAATTTCTTATTGTAAATTACCCTAGAAGGTCTTTCAACTAAAGCAATACTTACCGAAGGGTATTCTGTTAGGATGCCTTGATGGAGTTTCCGTAAGTAATTGTACTAAGAGCCAGTAAGTGAGGTTGAGTCTTGGGAGAACTGGTTAGATTTTTTTTTATCTCTTTACTTTACTTTCTTTTTATCTTATTGCCATTGTTGTTCAGATTCCTAATGAGTATGGTACTTTCAGCCCTAGCTCAGAGGGTATCTAGAAGTGGTCCAAGGAATTCAGTCAACATGCTACCTATTCTCTTGGGATAGTATTTCATGAGAAAATCAGTAAATTCCAGTCTTAGTGAGATCTCTCCAGGAAAGCCTAAAATGGCCATTCATCTGGGCTTCCAGGACAAGTGCTGTTTAAAACCTGCAACTTCTTCAGTCCTCTGGGCCAGCCATGCCTGTTACCTGTGGTCAACTAAAACCCAGCATATAAACCTCTCCAGTCCTTCATTTTTCCTGGGCTTCTGTCACCAGACACAATATCCTGAACCACCTTCCTCCTAACTTTTTCCATTTTGAACTGACTGCTATTCCTGCAACCTTCCACACTGTCACTCTCTTCACTGAGCATATCTCCATCTCCTGGGCTTGACGGATGCCTGCTGGACCTCTGATTCCATGGCTTCCCCAACAGCCCAGTCCAGGGAAAGCTGTTTATTCTATCTCACCCTCTGAGCCATAGGATTAAATAATGTGGTTGGCATTTTTCCCCTTTCCCAAAGTGGTTTCCAGGGCATATTCTACTATCACTGGATGAATATCTCTTTTTGGGATATATGGTGTCCACCTTTACTTCTCTCTACCTCAGTTATCACTACTATAAACCTACTTGTTGAAGAGTTCAGAAGACAGTGCATTTCTTTTTGTCACATCCTGGCAACTGCCATCATCTTAAGTGACTTCACATCTGGGCGGATGATCCATTAAAAGGAGAGCTTATGGGGTCTTGGCTTTCCTGACTCCCATCACCTTCTCTATCCCACTTCAGGCAACCAACCACTCAGCCACATCATAATATTGAGTAACCTAATCCTCCTGAATTTATAAAATCATAAATGAAATAACTGATTTCTAACTCTAAGCCTTAGCTGCTAATCACATGTAATGTATAATCATCTTATTCTGTAACAATCATATGTTACGTTACAGGGTTACTATGAGGGTTAGTCAGAAATAAGAAAATGAAGAGCTGGGAATAGTGACTGAAAGGATTTGAAAGGGTAGACTAGTAGCAAAGAGATCAGTGGAAGCTTCATTTTATTTGGAAAGAAGAGGTTCCTGGAAGCCTGGATAGAGGCAGTAGCACCATAGGTAAAGAGTGTTAGTTTCCAGAGACACGAGTGAAATAAAATTGGGAGGATTTAATAACCTCTTGGATTTAGAGAGGAGCAAGGAGTAGAGGCTGACTCCAAAGTGGCTAGCTTGGAAGACTAATTGTATTGTAGCTCTGCAAATGAATCAGGAAGGTGGAGCAGATAAATGATACATTTCAGGTATTATTAAGTCAATCTGTCCAAAGAAAAGGGTAGATATATGTGTTTGGAATTCAGAAGACTAGCCAGAGTAAAAGATAAAGCTGTGACATCATTAGCATATAAATGTTATTGAAGTTATGATAATAGATGAAGTTACCCAGGGAGAGGAATGCGTAGAATTAGGAAAAGAAAGGATAACTTTCTGAAGGACCCCAACATCATAGGCATGGCTAGGAGACACAGAGTCAATCACAGGGCCAGAGAAAGAAGTAATGGTTACAAATGAAAATGATTTAAATGATGATAATAGCTATCATGTATTGAGTGCTTTTTATTACCAAGTCGTTTTGCCACACATTTTATATGCATTATAGCACAGGGGTTTAGAGCACACGTAGTGCTTGGTTTCAAATTACAAATTCTACCATTTACTAGCTATTGCCATTACCAAGTTACTTAAGCACTCTGCTGCTATGGCTTGAGGATAATAAAAATGCCAAACTTATAGAGTTGGCTTGAAGCCTAAAATAGTTAATGGATAATTTAAGGCAGTGTCTGACTCATAGAAAGTCCTATAAAAGGGTTAACAGTTATCTTTACTATTCAAATTGTAATTTCACAATAACTCAAGGAGAAAGCATAATTTTTATCCCTATTTTCAAATTGGGGAAACTGAGATTCAAAAAGTTTACTTATAGCAAGGGTCAGAGTTTATATTTGAAAGAGATCTACCTAACTAGAGAGTCCCAAGTATTTAGTGAGCAGGAAAGGATGTTGCAGAAAACAAAAAAAAAGCAAATAGTTTTAAGAAGCAGAGAGTGACTAAAAGACCTAAATACAATGAATTTGTCATGAAAATAATCCATAAAGCATTTTTTTAAATTCATCTGGTCTAACAGTAGCAATGAAGATTTGATGAGGATAGCATGATATCAGAGTTGGTCAGTAACAACAAACTGTTACCACCTGGAAATCGAGCTACCAGGAGTCTGTTTACACTCCTGCCCTCAGCTATGTACCAAGGACTCCCATGTGCAAACTTGTCCATCACCCAAGATTCACTGTGCACGGAAGAGCTTACAGATATGATCTGTAATTGTGTCAGTGCAATGAAACCATTAGGTTCTCCTCAAATTTAGTCAGCTGTACTTCTATCAGTAGTTTCACAATTCTCCATTTGGCAGATAAGGTTTCTGCTTACTACTTTCCACCATTCTCATGGACTTCACTTTTTAAAATCATTGCCTTGGTGTCTCATAATATTTTCAATCAATATGTTTTTAGTTAAAGTAAATAGAATTTATTTCTATTTTCTTTAATCATTTACATTAATCCATTTAAATTAAATTAATAGATTTTAATCCATTTGTAATGTAAACTTCACAAAATAAATCTATAAATCCCTTGGCACCAGAAGTAGATTACAGGACACCATGCTTTTCCTTCTCCTTGTATGGTACCACAGACATAAATGGCTCATGCATGTGGAACATTTTGTGTCAACTTTTTCTTACCAGTCCATGAAGCTTATGTTCCCTATGTTAATGGTGATTTAAGAAGAGGATCATTTCGCAAGCAAGCCAAGTGGTTCCCATTGCATCTCGGCTCTTTCAAATGTGGTGGCTGCAAATGATGCTGCTATGCTTTGTTGTAGGGTTCTATAAAACGCTGGGCATGGTGCCTTATTTAACAGTTCCCTAGTGCTATTTTGGAAAAGCCCTCTGCAGAAAATGCCAGAACTCAGCTTGAACTCTTGTCCCCTGTCAGGGAGAATCTTTCTATCAGCGGGATTTCTCAGCTGTTTCAGAAATCGTTCAGCCCTTTACTGGTAAATTTTGTTCCTGTAAAATATGCCAACTGTAGCTTATCCTAATTGTTCATCCTAAGAGCTTTAAAAGCAAATAATTTTATCAGGGAACTTCAATCTTTGCTACAAACATTTATGTAGAAATCTTAATTTTAATTCACTAAAGATTTTCCCTTGTTTTTAACTCACTTTAAAAAACATGTTAATGCTTATTTTCATCTTCAGCAATAAAATGAGGTTTCCTTTATCTGTTAAGATAGTCCACCTGCAATTAACAACAATAATTTGCTAAATTAATAGTATATCCTTTGTTATGTACCATATTCTCTTTCATTTTTAATATTTGTGGTTCTATTATTATCCCTATTTTACAGCTTACAAAACTGGGACATAGAATAAAAAAAATCTGAAAGTTAGTAAATAGTAAAATCAATATTTGAATCCAGGTAGTCTCATTCCAGAGCCCTATTTGATGATTGTGGAAGATCTAGAAGATACATAATGTATCTTCCTTGTGATGAAGCAATGGCAACTATTCTGGTATCTGGATTAAGACAATTCTTTACAACCTTTGGTGAATTCCAAAAGTTCACTGTGAGTTAATTCTTTGGAACTGAGAATACAATGCTAGAGAGGTCTGGTGCTCTGCCCAAGCCCACGAAATCTCATTTGAAGTGTAAGGTCGGTGAAATGCAATATATTTAGAGTAACCAATGTCAAAGCTATGATGTTACACTATCAGACATCAAGGAAAACATAAAACAGTATGTAGTGTTTAAAATTATTTGAATAGTATTGCTTGAATAAATGGTAGGTTTAATTATACAATGAAGGGAAATATAAAGATGTGTTGTAGTAAGAAAGCCATAAGAAAATAACTGAATCTGGACATTAGGAGACATGCTAATTTTTGGTGAAGTGGAAAAATTGCAAGCCGAGAAACAGAAAAGCAGGCAGGTAGGGATAGGACAAGAAGTGGTGGTATGCGGAAAACTGAATACACACAGTACTAACAAGTCATGCACTCAAAGGGCTCCTCTCACTTTTAAATATCATATGTTTTGTGGAACACACACACACACACACACACACACACACACACCCCACATCTATTTCCCTGTCTGACCACCCACCATTAATTGCGAAGAATTGGGGCAGCCCAAGGACATGCACACCTGAAGAACCATAGAGTAGTGAACAGTCTCCTGAGTTTCCAACCTAAGGAAAAAGAGAGTAAGTGAGAAAACAGAGCATACCTTTCTTAAAACTTCAACCAATTGTTTGGGTATCATCAAAATTGGTTTCTGTGGGCCTAAGTAGGAATAATATAAATTTAATGGATTAATGAGCTAATACTGAAAATCTATGGTATGTTTTGCAGCACATAGTAGATATCCAATAGATGGTAGTTAATAGTGTTACAGGAGAAAACAGATGTGCTTCCTCAAGCCCCCAACCAAAAAAAGGAAAGAAAGCATTTCTATTTGGTGTATTTTAAGTCAGATTTTTAGATTTGAGGTTGAGATTTGGAAGACAAAACCTTCAGAGATGTTTGTCTTTCCCTCATTATGGTTGCAATTTTCATCACATTTTCTCTAGAGCATTTACTCCTTTGCCCAAATTGCATTTTTGTACATTAGCTATTCTCAAACTTTTTAGTCTCTGAGGCCTTCATGCTTGTAAAAATTATTCAAAGGACTTTGTTTGTATGGGTTACACCTGTTGATATTGTCCAAATTAGAAATTAAAATTAAGAAATTTAAATTTGTTTACTTATGAATTAAGTCAAAAATAACAAACCATTTACATATTACCATGACACTTTATTAAAAATAAACCATAATTTATAAACAAAAATTTAGTAAGAAAGACAGCATGTTTAACATTTTTGCAAGTCTTTTTAACGTCTGGCTTAATAAGGAACAGTTGAATTCTCACAATTGCTTCTGCATTTGATCTGTTGCAATATGTTGTTTTGGTTGAAGTATATGTAGAAAAGCCAGTCTCACACATATATGTAGTTAGAAAAGGCAAGAGTATTTTCATAGCCTTTTCAGAAAATCGTGGATATTCTTTTATATAGCACATAAACTCAAAAAGTGGTTGTTTCTTTTAAAAAAAAAAGTTTAACAAATATAAACCGTATACCATGTACAAAATGTGATTTTGAAATGTATATACATTGTGGAATGGCTAAATTGAGCTAATTAACATATACACTACCTCAATCCTTTTTTTTTATAGTGAGAACACTTACAATATATTCTCTTAGCAATTTTCAAGAATACAATACATTGTTATTAACTATAATCACTGTGTTGTACTGAAAGTTTTACTCACCATTATTCTTGCACCATCAGTGCAAATGGTAACATAGTGAATAAATCTAGTAACATGTTAGCATTATGATTTATTCCTCCTTTCTAACTGAAATGTATCCTTCAACCAATATGTCCCAACTCCCCACCCTAACCCCTGATAACCACCATTCTGTTCTCAATTTCTATGAATTCAACTTTTTTAGATTCTACATTTAAGTGAGATCATGTGGTATTTGTTTTTCTATGCCTGGCTTATTTCACTTAGTATAATGTCCCTCAGGTTCATCCATGTTGTTGCAAATGATAGGATTTTCTTCTTTTTAAAGGCTGAATAGTATTCTATTGTGTGTATATGACACATTTTTATTCTTTTATTTATGGATATACACTTAGGTTAATTCCATATTTTAACTATTTTAAATAATGCTGCAATTAGTCTGGGAATGTAGATATTTCTTTGACCTACAGATTTCATTTCCTTTTAATATATACTCAGTATTGGGATTGCTGGATCATTTGGCAGTTCTATATTTAATAAGAACCTCCACACTGATTTCCATAATAGCTTATATTCAACACAGGATTGTTTCTTAAAGGTGAGTTGTAGTGTAGAATCTTAAACCATATTAATGAACTTTGCATAATTTATCATATTAAAATCCATTATCTGTCTCATACTTCATATGTATTTTTAACCTAGGTATGATTTTATAACATCCTGCATTGATCATTTGGAGAATACTGGTTTACAAAACTTATGTAGGTCTTCCAAATATTGACCTATTTTACTTAACAATAACAAAAACACCACTTTGTTAATATAACCATTGATCTCATCAATCTTTTATCTCAATCAAAAGTCTTTTAGGTACTGGGAAGCTGTCACACTCATAGAGATAAAAGCAAGTTTTCCAAATTTCTAATTTTTGCTAGAAAGCTCCAGTCTTATCACTGGCAACAAATACTGTCATTTGTTTTACTTGAAGTGACAGCTCGGTTCTTTCAAATTTTTTAAATTTTTTTCAAAAAAAAAAAAAAGCCTGTGAAATATTCAAGGTTGAATAACTATAGTTTGTCTGTCAGTCTTCTTTCACTTAAAATGTTGTTCCACAAAAGGTGTCTAGCCCACCTGACAATCAGTTGCACAGATGTTTCACATGTGTGTGCACACATGTACTCTTTGATGTGCAGCAAATCTTTATGTATACTTCCCATGTCATCACACAAAATGTTAAAAAAGACATATTTGAGAGTGATATTTAAGGAAATTAATTTTTTTGAGACAAAGTCTCACTCTTTTCACCCAGGCTGGAGTGCAGTGGCATGATCTCAACTCAGTGCAGCCTCCACCTCTGGGGTTCAAGCATTTCTCCTACCTCAGCCTCTGTGTAGCTGGGACTACAGGCGCCCACCACCATGCTCAGTTAATTTTTGTATTTTCAGTGGAGACATGGTTTCACCATGTTGACCAGGCTGGCCTTGAACTCCTGACCTCAAGTGATCCGCCTGCTTCAGCCTCCCAAAGTTCTTGTATTAACAGGCATGAGCCGTTAATCCTACAATGCCAGGCTGAAAATTAATAAGTTTAAATGTTTCATCAGTGACACCCTGAAGTAAACTTTAAAAAAAAAAACTGTAGTTAAAAATTACTAGTGAAGTCTGAATAACTCTCTCCATTCTTGCGGAGATGCTGAAAGTTTTCACATCGTTGTTCTTGCACCATCAGTGCGAATAGTAGCACAGTGAATAAAGCTGGTAAGATGTTAGCGTTATGATGAAGAGAGTATTCATTTTATGGATACCCTGAAAGAATCTCAGGGACTCCCAGCTGCCCATGGCCCACATTGTGAGGAACAGAACCATACAGAATGCTTCTTTCTAAATTTGTCTTGTTTTGTCTTATTTTAAAGCATCTCCCTTCTCACCTACAGCTTTTAAGTCATTGAAGTCCAGAATCCAAAATCATGACTCTGCCATAAGAATATTCAGAATAAAATTCAGATGATCGGTGTTGGTTAAAATGAATTTAGTAATCTGTTTGCTGACAGTTTTGAAATTCTGTAGGAGACGCTGATACTCGATGACTACTTACTAGGAGACTTTGTCATTGACTGGAACTTCCAGGGCATTTCTTCTGAAAGGAGCCCAGAGAAGAGAGATTGAAAATAGTTGGCACCTGCCAGTTGCTTAATACCCTCCAAAACAGCTGAGTTTCTAAATAAATAAATGCCATACTTATATAATATCTTGCTTGCTTAATTGCTGATATTTGCTCCTAATTATTCCAAAAGAAAGGAAATGGATGGAATTATGTCCTAAGGTTGTGCCAAGAGCAAAGAAACTAGGTATATCTTCAGCCCCCAATAATTTGTTTCAGGGCCAGTCTGTTGCTATCAGTGGCATACTCTGCTGTTTACTTTTCGCAACCAGGATTTAATTAAATGCAGTTCATTGCCCTCTTCACAGTTCTTATCACATCCTTCAGAAGTGTAAAGCCACTGTTACTGTCTAAAATATGCTGCCCAAGTGAGAAAATTATAGGAAAAAATATATCTATTTCTTCCCCAGAATTGGATGGGAAAGTACCCAAAAGGAGAATATATAAAAATGAGTGAATTTCTTACATGTGTAAATATGGCAAGTTAGCTAATTAAAACCCCATTTCATTTGACTCTCAGATACTATTAGTCTAAAAATTTGCTTAGCTCTTAGTCCCCACTCCACAAAGCACTCTCACCCCCGCCACCACAGTCTAGAATAGAGCAGCGTTTCCTCTGAATGTTACAGAAGAGGATCTGGACCTGTGGATTTGAGGCTAAACAGACACAGTTCTTTCTCAGAGGTAGATTTGTATTATCCCAGCTTATGAAACTGCAAAGCAGTTTATTAAATTTTGTAGTGATAAATGTAAGTGTTACAAGGATACTCTCCATAGAAAGGGAAATAGAACCAGGGAGTTGCTTAATAAGATTAAATCAGAGTAAGATCAATTAGCTGGGTCACTCAAATATTTGAGAGCATTGAGCTAAGCATCTATTTCAATAGCAAAGGTAAATTTATCATTACAGTCTTTTTCATGTGAACTCATTATTGTCGTTTTTGCCTGGGCATCACCTCTTCACATTGGAAAGAGTGACGCTTGTCCATCGTCAGATAGATCCCAGGTATCTCAGTACCATTTCTTATCATTGTCTGACCTTTGCTTACTACTTAGCCTCCTTTAGCTAAGGAGTATTCCTAGAAATTAAATGAAGTAATGGATACAGAACACATAATAAAATGTCTGGCATAAGTTGGGAGAGCAAGTATTCATCCCTTCTCTGAAGCTTGCTTTTTCTGTGCCTCTGTTGCTGACTCCCCCCGCAATTCTCATGAACACTTTATTCTCTTAGGTATGCAAATACCCTAAGTAGAGTTATCGTTCAGTCTTGTCAATATGGTTAATATTTACTGAGTGCTCACTGTGCACTAGGCATTATATATAATAAATTTTTAAAATACATTATTTCCTTCACTCCTCACAGCAATCCTGTGACAAGATCTATAATTATTTCTGTATTATAGAAGAAGACAAATGAGATACAATGTTTAATTAATTTACCTGCCTGGAAAAGGACAGAGCTGAGATAGGCATCTAGGCAGTCTAACTCCAGCAACCATGCTTCTGGTTGGTACCCAACACTGACACTCAAGGATGACCTGCCTAGACATCATTCTTTATCTTCCCAAAGGGAGGTTGCAAACTCTAATTTATTTCTTTATGTGTTGATTTACAGCTTAATTCTCAGAGGATATCTTTGTTCCTCATTTCTACATTCTGTATGGGAACATGCTACCATCACCTTAATTCATAAGCAATTTCTGATTGCTTAATTCAGAAACAGAGAAAAATATAGTACTCTTGCCCACAATGAAAGCAGTATTTCACTATTCAAAATAATAGGTTCAAGCAATTATCCTGGCATATATTCACATTTTAAATCAGTATTTTTTGATCACCTACTGTTTTCTAGGCATTGTTTTTTGTTTGTTTTGGTTTTTGGTTTTTTGGTTGTGGTTTTCTGTGTGTGTGTGTGTGTGTGTGTGTGTGCGTGTGTGTGTGTGTGTGTGTGTATTTTTGTTTTTTTTTTTTTTTTTTTTTTTTTTTGAGACAGAGTTTCACTCTTGTTGCCCAGGCTGGAGTGCAATGGCACGATCTAGGCTCACTGCAACCTCCACCTTACAGGTTCAAGTGATTCCCCAGCCTCAGCATCCTGAGTAGCTGGGATTACAGGCATGTGCCACCACATCAGCTAATTTTGTATTTTTACTAGAGACAGGGTTTCATCACGTTGGTCAGGCTGGTCTCAAACTCCTGACCTCAGGCGATCCACCTGCCTCTGCCTCCTGAAGTGTTGGGATTGCAGGTGTAAGCCACCGCACCTGACCCCAGGCATTGTTTTAGGTACTAGTGATACACTTTAGACTAGAGATTGTCAGCCTGTTCACATTAACTTTTCAGGCAAATCATCCTTTATTGTGGAGAGCTGTCCTGTGCTTTGTGGCATGCTTAGCTGCATCCCTGTCCTCTACCCACAAGATGCCAATAGCATCACGCTCCTCCCTAATTGTGACAACCAAAACTGTCTCTGGACATTGCCAAATGTCCTCTGGAGAGAAATAGCAAAATTGCTCCTGGTTGAGACCCTCCTGAATGAGCCCTGCTTTCATGAAGCTTCCATATGAACGTGCTAAAAAAAAAAAAAAAAAAAAAAAAAAAAAAAAAAAGAGACAAAGATAAATAATAGAATTGCAGATAATATTGATACAGTATGAGGGAGGGGCCTATTTAAGTACAATAGTCAGAAGTACAATAGTCAGATACCTCACCCCCAAGCTTTCTTCATACCACAAAGCACTGCTCAAACTAAACTTCTCTGAATTGATAAGTTGCATGGTACTGCAAAAACCCCTTCAGCAAAAGGTTTTTATCAGCCTACTTCGACTGAACTTCATAATTCATGTTCAAGCTATAAACACAGCTCTTTCTGACGTACTCCAGGACTCAAAAGGAAAGAAATACAAGTTAAATTAAGTTCAGAGTTGGTGGCGGTGTTTTTTCAAATTTCTTCTTCTTCTTTCTTCCTTATTCTCATTCTGCTCCTATGGAGTCTCAGTGCTTCTCTCTATTTAGAAATGAAGACGGACTGCAAGGTCAGCTGCCAGCCTGGCAGATAACAACAGCCGAAGTTGCAACATCAGCTGGCTTCATTCTGTTCTGTTTTTATTTGGACACATTTCCCTGAGATTTACTTAGATGAGATTAGGATAACAGTTCAGAGATTATTTTTTTAAACATATCTTTTAAGGTATAAAAGATTGCACTTAAAGTTCCAGTAAAAGCCTTTGATGCAAATTTCTCCTGATCTGAGTTTCAGACTCTGCCAGAAATGACTATTAACCTACAGTTGGACAATCAGAGATAATAATGCTTTTTATATTTTCATATGATCATCACCATTTTGTCAGCAGCTTCCTATTTGCACCTTGCAGACCATTTCATTATCTCTCCCAGCAGCAGCTGTGGGATGGTGTGACTGACTCCTTGCCTGTCTGTCCCTCCACTGAGTTCTGTCTCCTTTTCCCCAATACTCTCAGAGAGATTAACAATTCTCTCTCATTGATCTGTAGACAATTGGCCTTCTGGCTTTATTCTGTATTGATGCTCCAGGTCCAATAGCTGACCCTTGTTGTCCTTTCTACCCTTTATCTCTATTCTTATAAGGGCTGCATTCTCACCAAGAATACCTAATGCCCATGGCAAGGACCTCCCCTGCCAATCACAGACATTCATTCTTTCACTTATTTGTTCATTCATCCTATAGACACTTATGGAATGCGAATATAATTCAGACCACGTGCTAGGTACAGATACCCACCCCTTGATAGCCCTATGAGTCTTTTTAGACTTCTTGCTATTGGGCACTATGCTTTGACCAACTGCCCAGAGTGTCTCCCATGATTTGAACCTAAGCCCAGCTAAACTGTTTGCTTCATCTTTAAAAGCCAATTTGAAATTTATATTCCTTCCAGCCTTTACCTAGCCTACTCTAGAACTGGCTAGTCTCTATTTTCATATTTAAGTTTAAAAGTTTATTCTTAAAGTTTATTTTTTTCTTAAGGACATCTAGCTACCTTTCATTGCATATAAAGGACTTATTGGCAGTGGCAGATGTTGTTTGGTTTATTTGCTCTTTACTTTTTTTTTGGAAGGAATTTGAATTTTACTAGACACCATCAATTTACATATCTATAAACCTGGGGTACAGATTTTATTAATAAATAATGGATGTACTATTTTACAATAAATGTTGCTACTAGTAAAAATATATATTAAAATAAAAATCTTATCTAGAAGATTTCTAGAACACAGAGTAGATAATACGTGAACATAAGGGTAAGCCAGATAAGTCTTTAACTGTCTAATGAATTACAGAATCTCAAAGGCCTACAGGAACTTATTAGTCACTTATCAAATTCCATACCTAAAAATAATTACAACTATTAATAATGTGATAATTAGCATTTAGTGAATAATTTATATGTACTCTGTTATAAGTGAAAAATATGATTGATTTAATTTAATACTGGAAATTTCTCCTCCCTCTTCAGCACTGGGAACTGGTCACTGACCATAGCAGCCTCAGATGTTTCAGATAACTGAATATTGCAGACTTCTTCAGTTTACCCAGGCTAATCCCCTTCTGGAACCTGGCCGATCAAGCCTACTCTCTCTTCCTATGACAGCCCTTTAAATATTTGACAACAATCATGCTTTTCTTGAACCTTCTCTCCTCCAAGTGGAACAATATCAATAATTCGTTTAAGCAATTTATTCACTTATAGTATGAGATTCTTTTCTGGAGGAATTCCCCCAATCCCTGGACTCGGCCCTCTCCCTCCTATCAAATATCATTGCGTCTCAAAATGTGGCCCAGATAACCAAACATTATGTTTCAGGCATTAACAGAGCTGGGGAATTCTGTATTTGGTTCTTTGCTAGTGGGCACCGTGTTTTGACAGGCTGCCCTTATTTATTTTAATGTAAATCAGTTCATATAAGGACTTCAGCTTGGAGTTGAGTGGTGGAGAGAGATAGAGAGCAAGGACAGAAAGCATGGTATGCCAGAGAGCTGAGTTTCCTGAATTAAGTTACATGTGTGCTGACTTTCATGTATGCCAAGAGTTTAAAAGTAATCCCTGAAAAACAGCCACATAGAACAAAGTTATGGCAAGCCATAACCCACCAAATAGGCATTAATATTCTTCCCAGCACCGTTACTGTATAAGGATTGTACTGTATTCAGAACTCTTGTTTAACTACATTATAGCTGCCTTTCAAGTAATATATATTGGTTATCCACTGGATATGAGGTACTGCTGTAGTAGGCAGAAGCTTTCTAATGAAGTCTCACCACATTCTTTCCAAAGGAGGAGAGAGTCTGTGAGGAGCCTCTGAGGCATTCTGAGAACCCTCTAGGGCACCCTACAGCCAAGTTGAATGTGGCATCAGAAAGACAAGAATTAAGACATTTGGGAGCTGCACTGGAGTCCTCCCTTAAAGGTTGCAGAACTGGAAGCTGGATGTGTCTGAGAAACTCCCACCCTTCTTGTTGGGGTTATCTGGACTTTAGAAGGAGCCCAACGATTTGAGGAACAGCACTTTTCTTTACTACTTAAGACTCTTGAATTTCATCTTGCTACCCAATCTTGCTACCTTGGTAGAGGGAACTTGGCTTTCCTCTACCAAGAGGAGAACAACTTTCACATTCCACTTTACTTCAGACTGGCTTTCTTAGGGAATCACGCTGCCTTGGCTCCAGTGTTAAATCCCTCTGGTTACAGAACTTCAAACCCTCCTAGATATTTCACAGCAGCACTGCCCTGTCCCAAGCTTGTTGAATACTAACCTGGAATTCATGCGAGTAACTAGCATGCCATAACTTAGCAGCAGGTTATTGCAAAACATCTCTGAGTATTAGGTATAACTGAAAACAAAGGAATTTGACAACTATTTCTGGTAATATTCTGGAGACATGGCCAGTCTTTAGTGGTAGACTGACTGTGTACCTAAGGATAGCAAGATGTGTCATGGCACTTGGTTCCTCCGGGCCTTTCCTGTGTTAACCATTGCTACTTCTAATTATAATTAGAGCCCATGGATTGTTATTCATGGTGGTAAAACACACACCCAAATATCTTAAAATATTAATAAAAGAATGCACAATGTTAAGTTTAATTTTCAAAATTAACACTCATTAAAAAGTATGTGATTTGCAGTAGCACATTCTTAGTTTGTAATAAGAATCTTCAAGAATCACTCTTAAATTATGACAGCAGCCTCTCCCCAGTTCCTGGGCTTAAACACAGTATGGCAAAAGACCCATAAGCAATGTGCAAATTAGCTTGTTTCTGATTTTACCTTCATTTCCACATGTTTCAAGTCTTTAAGGAAATCCATTTATTATTCTCTGCAGGTGTTTTGAGAATATATTCATTGGGCAAACCAGAAATGTTGGCAACAAAATCCCAAGGTCCAGTTTCCTCATTGGTCAGAAGCATCTGACCAGTATCTCAATTTTAACCTTAAACATATTTTAGATTATGTGATAGAAACTGTCTTTTATAAAAACTGGGATTATGTTTTCTACTCTGTATTTTGGGAATAGATGCCAACATGAAATCTTAATAAAATTATCATTATGTAATTCACAGCAATCAAATTGTATATTCCTTAATTACATGATGTGTTAAATATCCATACATCATTAAGCATTCTCTTTTATACCTATAAAATTATAAGCTCCTGCCATATAATATAACCCAGATCTACCCAGCTAGAACAAAACTGTATAATTCATCAAAAATTACATTTTTCTTTAGCTGTATATTATGTTGCTTCCTCTAAATTACCTATCACTCTTATCATGGCCAATGTGATTATGAAGGATAATAGAAAATGGGAATAATACTGATATTTTAAATGAAAAACTAAGCTACATCTCTTTTGAGTAAGTAGTTTCAAGCTTCCCTTGCCAGATTGTGGCCCACTTATATCTTTTTATTGTCCTATTCACCCCCTAGTGGAATTCTTAGTAAGTACTGGAAATACATATAGAGAGAGTGAAACTACAGAAATAAAGGAGATAGCCAAAAAGCCACAAAGCTGAATGATTCATGGAGCATGTAGGGTCGACTGTATTATCATCAAGCAGACGTTTTTGTTAATGTTAATTATTTATGACTACTTGTAATCTTTATATTTATTAGTTGAGGTACATAGAGAATAAAATTGCATAGCAGCTAATAAAATAACTTGTAAAAGATTCCAGTTTAAACACACTCATTATTTCGAAAGGCTTTCTGGGATGACAGACATTAAAACATTTAAATATTACTAGGGAGCCAAAAGTTCTCCAAGGATTTGCAGTCACTTAAACATCTCTAAGTCTATTTTTGAGTTAGAAGTTTGGGTTAGTCACTGTTGATTTACGTATTTTTAATCATCAAGAATATCTAAGAAATACACAATTTGGCACCTCACTTTATAATCTGAAAATAACATCACTGAGGATTAAAAAAAATTTGAGCAAAAGAAAAACATATTTTTTAGTTCATTTCAACCAGTCTTCTTTCTTCAGCCTAATAAGGACATAAAATGTATCTGGCATTAGCATTTCCTACTATTGCTACAGCCTGCCAGAATGTGGAGACCTTTGCACAATGAATCCATTATTACAATAAATATAAAAAGATGGCATAATATTCTAAACAGCTCATCACATTCTTTCTAATGTTCCCTGCACTCAAGAAAATTTTTAATGTATGCTAAGTATTTGAATATATTTTCAAATACTAAATTCATGCTTTCAATTGTTGCACTTTAGGAGTCCTTAGTACACATTTGTAAGGTCATGACAAACTGGATCTTTAATAATGATCATAATGGTCACTTTTACACTGGAAGAAAACTCAATGTTTTCCTAAGTTTCTCAAGGTTATATTTTTACTCCATAGCTTTTCAACATAGTGTAGGAGTCATCATCTTAGGAATAAGGATTTTCACAAAGTCAGGCTCCAGACTGTCTATTCTGATTCTGGAAGACCTTTAGCAATCTTCATGCTAGGTGGAGGACTTGTTTAAATAAATAGTGTGATTTGAAACGTGCTCATCATCCTCAGTATTAAACACTTATAGTGAACCCTGCATGTACCCACTAGGGCAGTGTTATTTATTATCAATAAGATTTCTGTATGGTTTTTTGAGCCTGTTCATGAAGTTGGCAAAAGCTGAGAATGTTATTCATCCCACCCTGTAATGTGGGGAGGTAATGGAGAATTACTGTTAACTAAAAGAAGAGGAAAATTTAGGCTTTGTTGAGGAATATTAACTTCAGTAGTATTCCTTTCCATTCTAGATAGCCCAATTCATAGAAAAACCTACAGACATATATAAATCCACATGGAGGGTAGAAAATGAATCTCAAGAAGGGATCTGGTAACACAGATGGTATGTAGACTCACAGGTGGTTAGAAGAGTTCTATCAACACCAGAAATGGAGAGGGGTTTCTTGATCAGTACTTTGAACAAGCACATCCAATGAATATTATTGAAGTAAATAGGGAGTCTCTTCAGTTTCCTGCAACGTCTTTTCTAGAAAGCTGTAAGAGAAGGGGGAAAAAAAAAAAAAGTCAGGTGCCTTCTTAGTTGTCTTGACGTCAGAAGCTGGCTTATATCATTTTCCTCTCTTTAACTCATTTTCTAGTTTTATAACCAGTTTTTTGAAAAATTGGGTCTTGTTTATGAATATTTTTGTCTTGGTACATCTCCATCACCTAGTCTCCTAATCTAATCTAGAAATCAAGAAACAGAGGTAAAGATATACATTCTGGCCCCCTCCTATTTATTCTTCTAACTGCATAGGATGCGATCATCTTAGCTGGTATTCTTTTTATGGTTTAGTATTTCAAGAAATGTCTGATTGTGCTTCCTGCCTTTTCAGTAACCTATACCCTTTAAATCAATATTTTAAAAGGTCATTTTGTCAGTTACTTCAGAATAAACAAATGACAATACAACATCTCTAATTGGATGATGAAAATCACAGTGAAAAACTGGACACAATGCTTAAATTCCTGTCTTTTGTTTATAATAAAGAAAATAATTCATGCTAAGAATTACAAATAAACTTATTTTCTAGATGTAAGCATTTTAACTTGTTAGTTTTAAAATTAGGAAGATATAGCTCATATAAACAATAAGAAACTATATGTGTTATATTTTACATTTTATTGTGAAAAAAGGCATATTTTACATCCAGTGCTGATTATATTTAATGTCTGAAAGTCATTTTGAACTATTAAGTAAATGATACGAATTTACCAGGTTAATAATCTTCATCTTTAACTTTTAGCTACTTGATTTGCCACAAGTCAGTGCCTCAAATAAACCACACATTACAGATTCTTTTAGAAGCAATATGACATAGGAACTATCAAAAATAGTGCTACAAATTTTTTAAAGCACAAACTACATATTCAAGTGATTTATTGTTCTTCGCAAATCTTCATTTGAAGCTACTAGTTTTATTTATTTATTTATTTTTGTTGGAGACAGAGCCTCGCTCTGTCACCAGGCTGGAGTGCATGGCACTATCTCTGCTCACTGCAACTTCTGGCTCCCAGATTCAAGCAATTCTCCTGCCTCAGCCTCCTGAGTAGCTGACAGTATAGGCTCTCTCCACCATGCCCAGCTAATTTTTGTATTTTTAATAGAGATAGGGTTTCACCATGTTGGCCAGGATGGTCTTGATCTGTTGACCTTGTGATTCACCCTCCTCAGCCTTCCAAAGTGCTGGAATTACAGGTGTGAGCCACTGCACCTTTCTAGTTTTATTATTCTTAAGAGGTTCACAGACTTCTGAGAGGAAGTGAGATAGACCCCCGATTTTCATTTGAGTGAATACAAGGGTAACTGTCTAATGGCCCCTCTTTAGTGCCAGTATTCAAAATGAGAATAACACACAGGTAGCCACTTTGGGTAAGATCCCTAAATTTTAATGTTATTAGAAAAGCCACACGTATAATAAAAGTTAGATGGTATGACAAATCCTGAAATGTCTCACCTACCAGTTCAGGATGGGTAGTCCTGACCAGCAGGTGGCTTTCCCCTATGTGATGATTCAGAGAACAAGGCCCATTTCATCTCAAAGCTCTGCCAAACACTTGGACCACAGAGTCCTCAGATTCTAGCCACCACTAGGCATGAAAATGACACAGAAGGGCACACAGGCAACTTTACAGGAGCAGGCCTAGAAGTAGCTTCAATCACCTGTGTTCACATCCCATTGGCTACAATTTAATCACATGACTTTACTGCAAAGGAGTCTGGGAAATGTAGTAGCACTGCATGTAGGCGAACAGCCAGTGTGGTCCTAAAATGAGGAAAGCACTCACCTATTTTGGACTGGCTTCTAGGGAGGGCTAACTCTGTCATTAAGGAATTGTGGAAAATATAGCAAGTTCTGACCTCTGCCTTTTGCATGATTTTGTATCTTAAAGCTGACAGTCTTAAAGAAAAGACATCAAATCAATACACAAATAAGTATATCTTTAAAACTGTTAGTTAATGCAGGCTCCAGGAGAGCTTGGACCATGCCTCTCTGGCACTTACAACAGTGCTTGGTACACAGTAGGTGCTCAGCAACAGTTGTGGAATTCATGCATGCCTACCTCTATGCATGAATGAATGAAAATATATGAGAGGAAAATAGGTGCTGGGAAAGAAAGCAGTAGGGAATTTAAATTAGTTTGGCAATCAGGGAAGGTCTTTCTGAGGAAATAATATTAACATTAAAATATAAAGGATGACTAGGAGTTAGCAAAAGAAAGTTGTGTGGTGGACAGACTTTTTCAGGAAGAGGAAACAGCATGTTCAAAGGATCTGAGTTGGGAAGAGATTAATACATTTAAGGAGTTGGAAAAAGGCCAGAATTACAAGACCCTAGAGGGGCTGAGTGGTAAATGGCAGAAGTGAGGCTAGAAAAATAGTCAAGGGCTATATCAGGCATGGTTTATATGGTATGTCTAGCCTTTTGGTCTTTTCCAGTCACAGTGAAAAGTATAAGGAAGGAAAGGGGGTGATGTGATTATATTTTAGTTTTAAAAGATCATTCTGGCTTTCTGTGACGAGTGGGTTGAGGTGGGGTAGGAGTAGAAGCAGTTAATTTGACTAACTAGGGAGGCTATTGGAAATCATCCAAATAGGATACCTAAACGAGTGTAGTGATTTAAAACAAGTTGGAAGCAAAGCAGATAGAGGGATTTGAAATACATTTTGTAGATAAAGGGAAATTGGAGTAGCTGGGTATATACAGCAATAAATTCCTCTGGCTCTATTTGTCATTATTGTTCTCTTTTGCGATGCCATTAAAATGACTGTGCTACCACTAAAAGTAGACCTTTCAAGACAGTTTTGCTTTCTTTAGATTCTTTTAGAACCTTTGTTCCAACTCTCAAGATTTTTCAAAAATCAGACAAATAGCAAGTATTTAAACTTAGGCTATTCTTCAAAACTTGCTCCAAGTTACATTGTATTTCTGTTTCCCTTTGTCTTCAATAAAGAGACTAGGTAAGTTACATAATCATAGTGAAGAATATTGTGTGTGCATGTGTGTTTGCAAATGTATTTTTAAATGCCCACGTATTTTACCTTTAAAATATATTTTTGTTGGCCGGGCGCAGTGGCTCACACCTGTAATCCCAGCACTTTGGGAGGCCGAGTTGGGTGGATCACGAGGTTAAGAGATCGAGACCATCCTGGTCAACATGGTGAAACCCCGTCTCTACTAAAAATACAAAAAATTAGCTGGGCATGGTGGTGCGTGCCTGTAATCCCAGCTACTCAGGAGGCTGACGCAGGAGAATTGCCTGAACCCAGGAGGCGGAGGTTGCGGTGAGCGGAGATCGCGCCATTGCACTCCAGCTTGGGTAACCAGAGCGAAACTCTGCCTCAAAAAAAAAAAAAAAAAAAAAAAAAAAAAAAAAACATATATATATATATATATATATATATATTTGTTAAAAATTAAATTTTGGACAACTTTTAATATTTTTCTAATGTGGTACTGTTGGTTCTCCATTTTTCAATTTAATGTTTTAGCAAGTAATTCAAATATTCTAGTACTGTTATTTGAAGCCAGTGTTCTGCTCTTTCATAGCCCATTCTAATGATCTAGGTCTTCGTTAGAATTTTTTTTGGAGATAAGAACACTGTGTACAGAATACTGGAAATTTGATGTCCTTGCATTCCATTCTGCTCTCCTCTCTCTCCCCATTGGTTCTTGGGTTACATATTTATCTCTGTCTGTATTTATCATCTTGAAAATGGACATTATAGTGATTTCCCAGAGGTACTGAGAGAGCTATTTCAATGTTTACAAGTAAGCTTTTAAGATGATGTGCACAAAAGAAGATTATGATCTTGGGATTGATATATTTGCAAAATGGCTGCTATTGAACAAGTAAGAATGCCGTGAGGGCCTGGTAGATTTCCTGTGGGGACGTTATACCCGCAGTCAGTGAAATACTTCCCGGTAGGATCCCTCCCTCATCCTAAAGATGAAGCTTCATTCCTGTGATTCTTCTGGCAATAGCATTTACATGTGTTAAATGTTGTTGCAATTTTAAATAGTTTATTTGAATAATTTTCATCCAAAAGGCACTATTTTGAGCTACAAGTCATTGGATTAAATTATTTCATGGCTTATTTGCATTCTAGAGGGAAAAAAATGAGGGAACTATGATTTTTATAGAAAAAAATTTTGGTTGTTTCTGCCAAACATATTTATAACCTTTTTTTATTTCATGTCTATTGGGATATCCTTCACTTTCTTTTTGATATCTACTCCAGATTAGTTTTTACCTACATTCTGTTTCAAATTTTTTTCAAAAATATTTAAAAATATTTCTTTTATTTTCCATTGCTTTTTCCTGTCACATAGCCACCTCACTTCAAGATTATGCTATACGTGATCCAAAGCATAGGAAATTGTAAATTCACTTTATTGCTCTGACTTCAGTTTGTATGTAGATGTAGTATAATAGTATAAAAATGACATGTATTTGCCTTCAAATTTCAAGCTGTGAATTATAATTCCTGGCAGATATTTGCATACTTCACTTATTCCAAAACTGGTAGTTCACAACCTACCAAAAAAAGAGACCTGACATCTTGGATAAAGTCCTTTACACAGGACTTATCCAAAACTTATATTTGTTTCAAGTTTCCCTGTTGCACAGATCAGCCAAGCAGATCTCTGATTACACTGCTTTCTGGCACCTGGCACAGAAGATGAAAATCCTCACTTCCTGAAAGCCAAGTGTTTGAAGACAAAAAGTTGACCTTCCAAGCATCTGGATTTACTGCCAAAACACTAAATAAGAACAACAAGCAGAAAGACCCTGAGTCAGAGGAACTCTTCATTTTATTTCAAGGCTGAAGTTCCAGATACATGAATCAACTGTTAATAGTGAAAGACATGTGTGAGTGTGTGAGTGTGTACGCATGTACATGTTTGTGTGTTTTTTTCTACTTGTAAACACCTGCTTTGTTCCTACTTCTCCTTTTGAGACACAATCTTTTTATAGTAAGGGTGGTAATTAGATCCTTTCCTTTTTAGACACTCTTAATCATCTTTTGAATTTTAAGCCAATATCTCTACCTCAAAATAGAATGAAAATTCATTTCCTTAGCCTGTGGCACCTTTGGGCACTCTCTTAGCATTCAGTGAACATTTATTGAGCTTAGAGACAGACTCAAAAAGCAAAACTGCTGCAATGGGATGTTCTGTCCTGTTATTAATAAATCACATAAAATTAATGCATTCAATCAGACCCTTGGTCCTGCTAAAACCATACTTTTTCTATTACAGTAGTACCAGGACATGTGTTAGTACAGAATATAGTTGTTCTTTTTACTGTCAGATTGAGAATTTACCTCAAATTCTTCATGTACATTAGTAATTTATTATTGTTCCACTACCCATGAATCATTTGCATGTTTAAAAATTATTTTTCATTTTCAACCCAATCCTACTAATATTAGTAGTACATCCTTTTGCGGGCCTTATGCATACCTCTTGAAACAACAATAGATTTCCTGTGGATAAGCCCATTGTCATGATTTCCAGACCATTCAAAGCTTTCTAGACTTTACGTCTTCTTCTTGCAAACAGAATGCCCCATAATTTTGTAGTCTGTCTTTATACAGCTACATCCTATTCTCCTTAGTTACTTCATATATATCTTGTAAGCTGTAACAACTAGAATCACAAGTGGTATTTAAGGTGTAGACACAATGTTTTTGTAAAAATGGTCAGATTTTGTTAATGTACAATTGCACTTAGGATATCATTTACTTATTAGCAATACCTTCCTAATAAGATTACTATGAGGATAAAATAAGGTAATACTTGGAAAGTATTAGCATGGTGCTTGACATGGTAAACACTCAATAAATGTGTGTTAGCTTAATTGTTAGTCATTACTATTTAGTTTTGATTTTTTAATATGTTAATGGCCATACTCTATATGCTAGCCACTTTTACTTTTTGAATCCTAAGCTGTCCTCATTCAATAATATGGGATATGCTTGAGTCAGATCAACATTGCTAAGACTCATCTCTGGCCTTGTTTGTTTCATTCATTTAACAAATTAAATGCTATCAGCTCTGTACTATGTATTTATTCATGCTTTTTATTTTCATAATCATGGGAAATCAAAAAAAGGTAAAAATGAATAGGCTTCTACCTGTTGATTGCTAAAAATAAAATTCAGCCTCACCTTTAGTATTTCAGGTTATAGTCCTCTACCTGGATTTATAGCTAACATTTTTATTGATTGTTTTTGCATTTCCTAGGCACACCAATCTAACTTCTAGCAGATTCTGTGATTCATAGTGAATACTAGAATTGAATTCTGCTTTTCTCTACAGTGAATACTATAGTTAAGGCTTAATTTTGCAATGTATTCTTTATTTGAAAGAAAGAACAAGAAAAAAAAAAACACTTAATATTTTTTTTTTAAATACCACTGAGGGCCAGGCACAGTGGCTCACACCTATAATTTCGGCACTTTGGGAGGCTGAGGTGAGTGGATCACTTGAGTTCAGGAGTTTGAGACCCACCTGATCAACATGGTAAAACCCTGTCTCTACCAAAAATACAAAAATGAGCCAGGTGTGGTGGTGTGGTGGCACACACCTGTGGTCTCAGCTACTTGAAGGCTGAGGCATGAGAATCACTTGAACACAGGAGGCAGAGATAGATTGCAGTGAAACAAGATTGTGCCACTGTACTCCAGCCTGCATGACAGAATGAGATTCCATCTCAAAATAAATAAATAAATAATAAAAATAAAAATTACCACTGAGGAATCCATGCTAAAATATCAAACAGCTTTGAATTGGAGACTCACAATACAGTGTATGTCTTCAGATACATTGTCCCACTTCAGCCTCCTTGTATCTACCCAAGAGGTTTTGATGAGTTTTTCTTGTCATCCATTTCAGATAATTTACTAAAGCCAACATTCAGAGTGTTCTTATGAGAGGAAGCCTTGGGACAGGGATGACTCCCCAAGGAGCCGCGTGTTTATTGATAGGGCTTGGGTGGTCTCAGTAATTCACTTGGTCACCATACTCATTTTTTTCTCTGTCATTGGCCAACTTTCTTCCCACTGGATTAGTGACATTTTCAAATAGCTGATATGTTAGAGCTTTTGCAAAATGGCAGGAAGATTTTCACCTTAGCAACAGCACTTTAGAAATGTCCCGGTGATCCCATTTCAATGTAGTTACTTCCCTATGCCTTACCTTAGTTAATAATCCTAGAGCAGTTACCAATTACTGAGTCGCAGTCATGTGCTAAGTGTAATACATTCATTATCTAAATCAAAACTCAAGATTACTCTAAGTAAGCTCTATTATTACCCTTATATTAAAGATGAGGAAACACTTTTAGAGAAAATAAGTAACAGATGTAAGTCCATGCTCTTGGTCAGTATGCTGTACTTGCTAGTGTATACTCAGAACACAGGGAGTACCTTTAATACTAACTGCAACAAAGCTTAATTGTGAAAGTGAATCTCTTGGGAACATTCTAAAGACGTACCTCCTATGGGTACATTCTAAAAACATACCTCTGAATCCAAATACAGATTTTATATCTTATCTTCCATGTGGAATAATCTATGTTCCACTGTGTACGTATTCAGAAAGTGGACTGTGAAAGCTGTAAAGAATTTTTTTTTTTTTTGAGACAGAGTTTGCTCTGATGCCTAGAATGGAGCACAGTGGCACGATCTTGGCTCACTGCAACCTCTGCCTCCTGGGTTCAAGCGATTCTCCTGCCTCAGCCTCCCAAGTAGGTTGGATTACAGGCATATGCCACCACAACTGGCTAATCTTTGTATCTTTAGTAGAAACAGGGTTTCTCTATGTTTGGCCAAGCTGATCCTGAACACCTGACCTCAGGTGATCCGCCTGCCTCAGCCTTCCAAAGTGTCAAGGAGTGAGCCACTGTACCTGACCTAATTTTTTTAATAGGGATCATAATATTAAAGAATTCTTTTACTAACTAGTTTTTAAGAATTCCATAATATGCAGGAAATATGTGATATTCTATTATTAAATCAGACCAAAAAGAAAACCCCAATCTAAGTAGACAGGTAAGTAAACTGCTAGGTTCAAGAGGTGACCTTTCCATACTCTGCCTACCTACTCAAGCCCTTCTCTGGTCAGTTATTGGGCATATTCACTACCTCCTCTATTGCATAATTGGTGATACTTTAGAGTAAGGGGAAGATTAGCATCACCAGGATGTAATTTAGACTATTCCAGCCCACCAGGGCCTCCTCCCTCACCTCCCACCTCCACTTCTCTGCTCAAAGATGCTAAGAATCCTACTTGCTTAACTTTATCTGCTAAAGGAAACAGTGGCTAAAGGCACAACTAAGCAAGTGTTTGAGTATTGTGTTCACTTATATTAGCTGTTGTTAAATGAAAAGGAAAAGTTCTGAGATAGATAAGCAGAC
The DNA here is from genome assembly GCF_048565385.1 of Saimiri boliviensis. Lineage (NCBI taxonomy): Eukaryota > Metazoa > Chordata > Mammalia > Primates > Cebidae > Saimiri > Saimiri boliviensis. The sequence continues at coordinate 43,490,731 of NC_133461.1, read as the reverse complement.
TATTGTGCATTTTACCCTTGTATCTTTCAGTTTACTCATGCGTTTTCACTTTTTATCACAGAAAAAATCCAAAGGGTAACTTCTCATGTTAAATTGTGTCCTCTTTTCTGTAAGTACTTAGGTTTGCTACTAATAATTAGTAAGACAGTAATATTCCTGGCAGTTAGATTGCCCGAGTATTGTTTTCACTAAAGAACTCACTGTATTTGAGCACAATAAAACCTTTATTTTGTTGGAATATGAATGAACCAGTCCCTTCAGGAGACTCATAACCCTGCTGTGGAGTAGACAAACCTTGAGGAAAAGTTAATTGTTCATATATACAAAGAAATTAAGTTGGCCAGGCACAGTGGCTCATACCTGTAATCCCAGCACTTCAGGAGGCCAAGTCAGGAGGATCACCTGAACCTGGGAGTTTGAGACTGGCCTGACCAACATAGAGAAACCCCATCTCTACTGAAAATACAAAATTAGCCAGGTGTGGTTGTGCATGCCTGTAATCCCAGCTACTCAGGAGGCTGAGGCAGGAGAATCACTTGAACCCAGGAGGCAGAAGTTGTGGTGAGCCAACATCGCACCACTGCACTCCAGCATGGGCAATAAGAGTGAAACTCCATCCCCCCAAAAAAAGAAAGAAAGAAAGAAAAAGAAATTAATTCTTCACTTTACCTATTCTCCAATTTGTCAACTTTCACATTCTATCCTTTTAAATGAGCACAAAGGGGAGGTTTTACATGCATAAACACGTTTACACACATGTGCACACACTGAGTGATATTTTATTGTCAACTGCATCTCTTGCTGCAAATGAAAGAATCAAATTATGTGAATATATTTTATGTTCTTGGCAGTAATTCTGTGGTTTGCATTACAAGATGGTTTATATTATTATCAAATTTAAGTAGTTTATAGGACCCTTTTATAAAGTTATAGTTCTACATGGCTTTTATCTCTTTAATTAGACATGTATCAGTTATGAATTTTATTTCCGATTTTAGTGTTGCTAAACACTACGCACAGGTGTCAATCTTGGAAGAGGTGAAATAAACCACTCATGAAAGTGATTCATCTTGGTTAAGTCAGCGAAGGCTGGCTATACAGTTTGGATTTTATTTTCTGCACGTTGTCTTGCTGGGAATTAGAAGAATAGAAGGATTCTTCTTACCATAAATTTCTGACAATTGTGTCGTTTTTTTCTTCTCCTTTGGAGAACAGGGTGCTAAAAAGACTTGAAATGAGCTGGCAATCACCATTAACCCTTTCCCTTCTGAACTTCCAGGTCAGGGAGCAGTCCCAAAATGCTTTTTACTCTCATATTGAAGTCCTCCTAGCCCTGTCAGGTTTCCCAACCCACATTTCACAGATGTCACAAGCTTCAATGGTGTTTTTTTTTTTTTTTTTTTTTTTTGGTTAGGTTTCTCCAAAAGAGTTTCATTAACAACACATAAACTTTTAGAATATACAGGATTCCTTATTTAAAGTTTCTTGATTATAAAAACTGAAACAAAGAGAAGAGAAAATTATAATTGTTAGATGTTAAAATGCTTTTAAAACACAGTAAATACAGTTATTTAAAAATCTAGTGAAATGGAGTTAATAGTCCAGTAGTCCGATTTACATAATCTTTTCATATTTGCATAGTCTTTATTATTATTCTTGAGACAGAGTCTTGTTCTGTCACACAGGATAAAGTGCAGTGGCACGATCTCAGCTCACTGCAACCTCCACCTCTCAGGCTCAGGTGATTCTCATGCCTCAGCCTTCTGAATAACTGGGACTACAGGTGCGCACCACTGCACATGGCTAATTTTTTATGTATTTAGTAGAGACAAAGTTTCACCATGTTGCCCAGGATAGTCTCAAAATCTTGAGCTCAGACAATCCACCCACTTCAGACTCCCAAAGTGCTAGGACTACAGGCATGAGCCACCTCACCCATCCATATTTGTAAAGTCTTAATCAACATCATTTTAACCCCTACCATTAGAATCAGATAATGTAAGATTGTTATTCTGAAGATACTGAAAGCTTATCATAGCTTGCTTTAACTTTTTTTGCTTTTGTGTATTTCCCAAATATGGCATATTTTTGGTATCGTTTAGAAACACTTGTCAATAATTTTTTTAAAAAAAAACTTTCAAAAAGCACAATGTGTTATAAATCAGTCAATTTGCTTTCATTGTCCAAACTGAAAGAGTTGAAAAATAATTAACTTGAAGTGATAAAAGTAATCTATTTTTATCATGTAAATGTTTGTATTGTAACACAATGTCTTTTTTAGTGAGAAAGCAAAAATATATCTTAAAAACATTAGAATGCCAACCAGATAATTTTTCTTTAAAATATTTGTGTAAATTTAAATGGGTACACTAAACTTTTCATACATCTCTCTCCATTTAGAAGATAGAAGACAACTAAACAGAGATTTTAGAGGAACACCGTGAGCCATTCTCCAATAGAAGTTTGTCCGAATTCCAGTTTCTGAATTCAAGGGACAAAATTAGGTTATGTATTTGAGAATGAGGGAAGACATTGCCTAGCTCTGAATGAAAAGGAATCTGAATAATTTTACGCTTTCTTCCAACTTGTTCAGGAAACACACACACTGCCATCTTTGTATTACTAGAATACACCTTTTGACAATCATTCAGGAAGGCCTGGCCTCCCTTAATGAAACCTCTGCTCAGCTGCTTGCTTTCCAGCTTTGCACATAAAAATTAAAGTCAATAGTTAAAATGGATGAATGAGAAATTTCAGGAGAACTGGCTGACTTCAGAGTCTCAAATTGGCATCTATTTGACTCTAAAACTCCAGTCTTCAAAGTAGACATTGGCTAAGAAGATGAAAGAAGCTGACTGATACAGCTGATTCAAGCACTGAAACTAAAAAAGAAAGAGCATGAAGCAGGGTACAGGAGAAAGGCTACTAGGAATCCCTCAACACTAGCCAGAATTTAGTGGGATAATTTACTAGCACTGACAAATCAGACTCAAAGCACAAAACACAGGCAAGTCTAGAAATTACAATCTTTCAGTAGTTGATTAAACAGCCCAATTAGTATCCAAATTTTACTTTTATCAAAATCCTTTTGTTTCTTTGTTTGTTTGTTTTTTGAGACAAGGTCTGGCTCCATCATCCAAGCTGAAGTGCAGTGGCATGATCTCGGCTCACTGCAACCTCCACCTCCTGGGTCCAAGTGATTCTCGTGCCTCAGCCTCCCAAGTAATTGGAACCATAGGCATGTGCCACCATATCTGGCTAATGTTTTGTATTTTTTTGTAAAGATGGGGTTGTGCCATGTTGCCCAGGCTGGTCTCAAACTCATGAGCTCAAGCAATCCACCTGCCTTGGTCTACCAAAGTGCTGGGATTACAAATGTGAGAAACTGTACCTGGCCTTTATCAAAATCCTTATTAAGTCAAATTTGTTGCCCAATATGTTATAATACTGTCTTGATCACCACCACCAAAGCATTCTTAAGAGCATACAAGTCTAAAACAGAAGAGAAAAGTCCAGAGAACAATACTAATTTATTTCTACAGAGCTCATTTTGTTCTTCTATGAGAGTGGCATTTTTCAGCATATTTGACAGGGTCCTTTCTTTCTTAATAAAATGGCCAGAATTAAATAAATATGACTAACACTCTTTCTCCCCTGGACCCTGAGCTAAGGCCTAGTGACATTTCAGGGTAGAATATTTTTCAGTGCTATGCACTATGTTGCACCGTTCTTTCTAGCTTAGAGAACTGGGCTCTTCAAATCAGCATCTTAAGTGGAATTTTGTAGGCTGCATTTTTAAAACACCGACTACCTTCCTATCCATTTACTGTACATGTGTGTGTGTGCACATGTGTATGTGTTATGACTGGAAGGAGATGATGTCAAGTATCTTCCTTTAAAATAGTACTATCCAATAGAAACAGAATGCAACCCACATATGTAATTGTAAATTTTCTAGTAGCCACATTTAAAAAGTAAAAAAGAAACAGGTGAAATTAATCTAAACAATATATCTTACTTAGTCCAATATATCAAAACTATTATCATTTCAGCATGTAACTAATATACAAAGTTATTAATGAGGTTTTTTCTTTTTTTTGTTGTTCTATATACTTGAAATCCAGTATAGATTTTACACTTCCAGCACATCTTAATTTGGGCCAGCCACATTTCAACTGCTCAGTAGCCACATGTAGCTAATGACTACTGGACTGGACAGCCCATTTGTAAGGCAGGCACTTCTTTGTGCAACAACATCTCATTTGAAATGCCTAGCTTCTGATATCTTAGCTTTCAGTTTGAACATGTTTCCCTTTACAGAAGAAATACATGCATGTAATATTTTATGCTAGATTCTAACACATACACACACTCATTTAACATCTGGGTTTTAACAACCTATCCTGATCTTCTTCTAAATAAACCTGAAAAATAAAATATTTCCTCTCACCAGCACTTTCTGAAAGAGCGTGTGAGCCTGTTATCTTGTGCATTAACCGGTGACCGTATTTAGTGCTGTCAGAGCTGCTGACTCATTGCCCATGAATGGCCCCGCTGCCAGTGGTGACTGTTTGACAGAATGCCAGTATTGGCTGCCTACAGCTGCTGAAAAGCTGACCTTGTAACAACATCCACATTCTTTTGGTTGCTTTTGCTGACATACTCTCAACTCAAAACTGTTTTCAAACAAAAGTATAATGAAGTATTGAGCTTCTAAAAGCAATTGTATTTCAGTTCTTTAAATTATCTGAGTGTATCAAGGAGGGCAGAAGGCAAAGAAATGAGTATACAAGAGAGGGAACTATGCTTGCAAGTTGGCATTTGAACTACAGGCATATAACACTTGGGTACAGTGTTCTAAGACAGCATGGGCATCCAAATGAAGCAAAGCTGTGTAAACTAAAAATAAAATTCTAAGCCCCCAACCATCTGAATGGACCCCTGCTCTCAGCCAAGGGTATTCCAAAGTTAATCTGAAAAACTAGTTCAGGTCATGAGAGAAAGTGGGGGAGGGGGTCAGACGTGCCTCCTTATACTTTCCTCCCTTTGGAATTCAGGCACAACTGACCAGTATTAACATTCAAACAGAGATCTTAAAACTTTTTGTAGCAATAGGTCACCAAATTCCAGCCTTATCTAGTAATAGCATCACCTGACAGACAGCAAGCCCTGAAAGATATCAAAGTATTTTACTCTGAAATATATTTATTTGACACATTTTGAAATAGCCCTGTAAAACTATCACTTGTGGGGAAAATCTGCATTCTGTAGAGAATCCCATTCCCTTTGTTAAGTCTTTTTTCTGATCCAGAAGAGAGTCAACTAAGAATCTGGCACCTTTTTAAGTCTGATAAGAAACATTTACAATCTAATCTCTCCAAGCCCACTATTGGAGGCTTCATCTGCACAATAAGAACCTTGGTCTCCAAAACCCCTTATCTTAGCCCAGACATTCCCTTGTGTTGATTACAGGTCTTTAGACAATAACTTAACACTTCCAACCAATTGCCAATTGGAAATTCTTTGAATCTACCTGTGACTTTGAAGCTCCCCACCCCTGCTTTGAGTTGTACCATTTTTCCTCACCCAACCAATGTACACCTTACATGTACTGATTAATGTCGTATGTCTTCCTAAAATGTATAAAACTAAGCTGCAGCCTGACTACTTTGGGCACATGTTATCAGGAGACCGGGCTGTGTCACTGACCATTGCCTACTCATATTTGGCTCAAAATTTATCTTTTCAAATGTTTTCCAGAGTTTGGCTCTTTTTGTCAACAACTATTATGATATCTATTTTTTAACTTTCTCAGTATCATTTATTAGCTCTGTGTTACTGACTTAGTTGAAATTCTGTTTATTTGCAAAATGTATTCCATTCTCTACCCTCAAAACCCTTTCCCCAAGTGAAGCTTCTAAACAAAGAATATGATATGCTCTCCATTAATTAATAAGAGCTAAGATACTATTAAATACTTAAAACAGGGATCAAATTAACAGTACTTGATACTGCTCTAGCTAATGGATACATTAATCATTCACATTATACTCAACTTTACACATAAAATTTAGTGTAAGCCTTCCAGCTGAAGTATGTACTGATGTTTTTCTTCTTTCTGTTACAAGTTTTTGATTCTTCTCTTTTCCTGGTGACTAGGTCTGGCGTTCTTGAGTCTTCTAAATCCCCTCTTGGGCTGATTTCCCTGCTCCATTTTTCTGGCCTTTTTTTTTAACCCCAGAGTCTAATCTTCACTACTAGTAAAATTCCTTTGTGGTTCACATCTCACACATAATAGCCGGAGTCTGTTTTGCTAATTTTAATGAGATGAAAGTTGAATTTCACATAGATAAGTTTTCAATAAACAGGATGAGTGAGCATTCAGCTAGTTGTTTTGGCATGTTTCTACCACTAGAGGGAGATAAAGACACCTCTCCATCCACCGTTCCCCTCTCTTTGCCCCAAAATAGGAGAGATGACAGAGTTAAGTGCAGAGGATAATGGTGAGTGAGATGATGGAGGGAAATTCAGTTACATATTTGGAGAAATAAAAAATGTGGCAGCTTGGAAACCCTGCCAACATGTTTTGTGTGGGCTATCCAGTTTGGGACAACATTCATAAATTGGAAAATTTTACATAAATATCAGGATTTCCACCCTGACCTTGAAAATAGGAAGATGTGACCACACTGTACCCACGCCTCTGTGTGGCACTGGGGGGGGGCGGGCTTCTCTTTATAAACAGGGCACACACTCTTCAACTCTGTCACTATCACTCCCTATTTTTCTAACACTGAGATTAAATGGAAGGTGTTACTTATTATCAAGCTTGCATCATTTTGTTGTTGCTGTTAAGAACCGGGTTTTTTTTTTTTTCTTTTTGTACTCAGGTCAAAGGTGGTAAAAAGAATAACATAGCAAGTAAGCCTCTTGTGATTTCAAGGAAAATGAGAGAGAATATATTTATTAGAGACAGTAAAAAAATATTCACTAGGGTAGAATATGCAAGCACAATGTGACTGGTCTCTTTGACTTACAATTACCTAGTTCCATCATTTATGTCAGCTAGATGTCCCTATGAGCTTAGAGTTGTATAGCATTCACTCAGTCTCTGCCAGGTGCTTGCTTATTGCCAAGTGCTTGCTTGTGAGAGTGCACATACCCATACACCCCACCCTTTACTTTCAAGACCATCTTCTTGAATTCAGTTTTCCACATAAAGTGGTAAAATCTGGAGGGCTCAAATTAGGGCATGAGAAAATGTTCCAGGAAAGACATCTCTTGAGTGTTTGTTCTAGGCCGAAGGCAAAAGGGGTCCCAGTGACTCCTTGTGATCCACCTTTCTGGTTGTAGCATCACCATTATTCCAAACATGATATGACAGGAAGAAGATCAGGGACTGGGCGATCCTGGGACCCAGTCAAATACCATTTCTCAGTTATCCCCCATAACCAATGACTGAGAAACGTCTATCATGACTGACTACCCGAGGATTTGCAAAATTGACACATGAGGGACAAAATCTCAATATTAATACAGCAGGAAAAACATATCTGCATGTAGCTTGTACTCATGGAAGGACCATAGAACTAAAATTTGGATTTAGGTAGGATAAATTCCAACACACAGTTGATATTATGATTTACTCATAGCATTGCTTCTTGATCTGAATAAGAAATGATAATATACATATTAGGAATGGTAGTTAACATCTATTGAGTTGAAAGTTGTCAGGCACTGTGCTAAGTGATCTCCTTTAACCCTGAGGAAAAACTCCATTATTAGTTCTTCCTAATCCTTAGGAGCAACTCTTTTAGACGTGTGAAAAATGGGTCTTGGAGTGATTAAGTAACTTGCCCCATATACATAGACATTAAATCAGCGAAGAGATGAGATTTATTAAGGTGGCTGTATATATTACATGACATATATTGTGGTGCTTGAGTTCAACCTCAGAGTTTTGTCTCGACCACTTTAATATATCTCCTTCCATTTAGGACAGTGGTTCTCAAAATTAAGACACTTTCATGGGATTCTTGAGGTAAAAACTATTTTAATAACAATTCTAACATATTACTCGCCTTATTCACTCTGTGGGCATTTTGCACCATTGCAATGGTGCAAAAGTAACAGTAAGTAAAACTGCTGGAACCTCATTACTAGAGGTTGAAGGCCGTGGCACCAAGCTCTGCTGGTAGTTACGTTTTTTCACTCCCGTGCACTTCCGATGAAGAACAAAGTAAGCAACAGCATGTTATTAAGTCTTGGGACTGTAAATGACATCATTTTATCTATTTATTTTTATTTTTTATTTTTTTGAGACAGGGTCTCTGTCTGTCACGCAAGCTGGAGTTCATTGACATGATTGTGGCTCACTGCAGCCTCGACCCCCTGGGCTCAAGCAATCCTCCTGCCTTAGCTTCCTGAGTAGCTGCAACTACATACAGGTGCGTGCCACCACACCTGGCTAATGTTTTCTTTTTTTGTAAAGACAAGGTCTTGGTATCTCTTGCTATGCCCAGGCTGGTCTTGAACTCCCAGGCTCAAGCGATCCTCCTGCCTTGGCCTCCCAAAGTGTTGGAATTACAGGCATGAGCCACTGTGCCAGGCCACATCCTTTTAATAGTGCAAGGAAATGGAAGTACACATAAAGCCCTTTTGAAATATGTTGAGGTGCAATAGTTATCTCCAAGTGTTGTTCAAAGTACAAGTGGAACTAGTCAGTTCTGTCATAGAACATTTTTATTTGAAAGAACAATGGGCAGACAAGCTATGATTATTTCAGGAGGGGTATTTAGCAAATATTTTTTTGAAAATGAATGAAGTGAGCTTGTCACTTCAGAGAAAACAAATGATAGAAATTTCTGACAAAAAGATAAAATTCAAACTTTCAAGTAGAAATTAGAATTTTGAAAAGCCTGCATCTGCCACTATAAGTTTGACAGCTTCTCAATACCTTTCTGATGAGACTTGTGGTGATACTAACAAAAGTAATTTTTTTGTTATAAAAAATAAAATATCTGTAATCCCAGCTACTCAGGAGGCTGAGGCAGGAGAATTGCTTGAACCCAGGAAGCGGAGGTTGCGGTGAGCCGAGATCGCGCCATTGCACTCCAGCCTGGGTAACAAGAGCGAAACTCCATCTCAAATAAATAAATAAATAAATAAATAAATAAATAAATAAATAAAATAAAATACCAACATTTGAAAGATCTGCCTTACTAGGTGAGCCAACATTTTCCAAATGACCAGTTCATTTTGTTATAAAATTATATATAGATTTTTTTAAAACTATATTAAGTATGACACAGATAATGGATTTTATGGTAATAGATTCAATGAAGTTCATTGATACGTTTCAGATTCCACATTCCATTTTTAAGGAATAATTGCTTGTTGAATTTTACTGTTTTATCAAAGAAAACTGTCCATAATAATCTGAAAGACTATGAAAAGGCTCTACCATTTCAAACTACATATCTTTGTGAGATTAGAGTTTCTTCATATTTGCCAACCAAAACATTGCAACAGATTAAATGCAGAAGCAGATACGTAAATCTGGCTATCTTCCGTTAAGCCAGGCATTAGGAGATTTCCAAAAAAATGTAAAACCATGCTTAATTTATTGCCAAAATTTTGTTTCAGAAAATATTTCTGTTTTATTCAAAATCTATATGATTTATGTCACATGTAATGGGTTTGTCATTGTCATGTAAATGAATTTATACATCAGTTCTTTTAAGATGCTTCAATGACATGGTTTATTAAATCAATTTTAAACATAGAATCAAGAGGGGAAAGATGGGATTGGTTAATGCACTTAGAATAGTATACAAGTGGGATAAAAGGAACTGCAACCTGAATGCTGGGTTATACAATGCCTATATGTCTTGTTTCTGCTACACCAGCCTTCCAAACTGGCAGTGTGGTTATATGGTGAGAATAGGATTTGAGGAAGTGGCCTAAACAAGCAGGTGGAAGGTATCTGGGGGACAAACTTGCTCTATCACAGAGATACAAGGGCAAGTACACCTATCAATAGCTTTAGCTTTCCTTTAACTTGCCAAGTAGCTTTGGGTTTTATCAGCAGTGAATTTATAAATATGTTTAAAGTTTATATGTTTTCATTGCTAATAGGGTAAACATTGATAGGTATAACAAACATAACAAAAACTCTTGGGGTCTTCAGAACAAAAAGTTTTAAAACCTGTGATGTAGGATATGGGATCACATTTTTTAGCCCCAAAGTAGCATGGCAATTTTTTGAACCAAATTAAATGATTTCTCTTTTATCTTCTTTTTTTAAAAAAATAAAAATAAAAAAGATACTCATCCCCTCAGAGTCGGATGAAAATGTTAAGTCAGGCTCTCAGTAACCCTCGGGTGGCTCCTAAGGCAAGGCCATCAGTTAAGGTAGAAATACACCCCTAAAGGGCAAGACCTGAATATTCTTTCCCAGAATTAGATGCTTTTGTCTTTTTATGATTTCCAGAAAAAATATCTCTTTGTCTAAGAAGACAACCACCCATATTTTGCACACAAGTGTTTTTTTCCTTAGGGAAACAAGATATACGTTACAAACAACAACAACAACAAAATATTGAGACTCTGATTTTCATGCCCAAGAGTTTGTCAATGAAATTGTGTCTAACTAACTGCTACATTTGCATACACATTTTTATGAAAGCAGACTTTATGATTGGGGTTTAATGCATATTAGAGAAGAATGATGTTTTAAAAATGTGGAATTCCATATGCTTAGTACAAATTTAATTCAGAATATTTGTGGGAAGTATGGTACCCTGCATGCAAACGTTTTCTCTCCTCTCTGTTCACATTGTTTTTCATGTTACTAATGTAACTGATAGAGATCCTATAAAATCTCTTTTTATTTTGCTTTTTTTTGTTCTATATCTAGTTTCATAAAGTTTTATCTTTTCTTCCTTTATTTTTTTCTTCCTTTCTTCTTTTCTAATTGAACTTTACATCATAGTATCAACAGACACACTTATACCAGATTACGCTGTATCATTAGTTTCTTAGAAGTGTTCAGTGGTCTTCTCTAACAAATAAATGCATGGAAATTATGAGCAAAATCATGATCACATAGTATCAGAGAGATTTCAATAGACTCTTTGGCATACCTGCTTGTAGGTAATTACAAATTTGGCTTTTTAAAAGCCAGTTAGACTAAACTTTGATACATTTTTACTTAACCAGCAAAATTCAATTTAATTCATTTTTTGGCCAATTTAGTGAGTGTAATGAGAAGCAGGAGACAAAAGACTGCACTTTGGTAAACATTTTTTTTTGTCCTGATCAGCAAAAATATGTGAAACTTTCTGCCTTACTTGGAATTAATTTCAACATGGAGAATGTAAAGGTTTAATGAGATCATCACTGTGGGGTGGCATTTATCTATACTTGGTTTTAGTTGCATATTGCCCTACTTCTATTCATAAAAGGAGATTTTCTTCTAAGAAAACCTGAGATAATTACATTTACTGATTACTTGTGAAAGTAAATACACAATGGGACTCTCATTGGTTTCTCAATTATATTTTTTTAAAAGATACAAAATGAGATAATCACTCCTTTTAAAAGTGTATTCTAAGAAAGCAACTCTGATATTTTGGGGTACCTGAGTTTTGTACAATAGAGAATTCTGCAACAAAACAAGCCTTAATATAAAAATAAAATAGCAACTACTGCTTTACCCTGAAATGCAGCTGACATGTGTTTTGTGTGAATGTGTGTATAAAGTACATGAAAAAAAATAAAGGAGCATTCAGTCACTACTGATGTCTCCTATCTTCATATGTATCATATCCTTTAATGAGCAAGTTGAATAAAAATAATTTCATAGCCATAATCAGAGGAAGTATTCATGCTAAATAGGTATAGATTGCTAATAGGACATAAAAAGTTTCAAATACAAATACAAAATGATATATAGTTTACAGTCCCTCAACTACTTCCTTAAAAATAGTGTGGTGTGTGTATATGTGCACAAACTTATGCCTCTGTGTGTGTGTATAACTGGAAGTAAATGTATAAAATCTTCATAGGGATTTCCTATGGGGTAGAATGTGGGTGATACTAATTTTCTCCACAATTTGTCATATTTTTCACATTTCCTAAAAAGAAAGTTACTTTGATTTTTAAAAAAATGTTTCTTTTTGTCTCTTGATCTATTTTTAATAAAACTTGATTTTTAGTAAATATTAGTATATAGGCCAATTATTTTGACATTTCTTTTGTTTGTTTGTTTTGTTCTGTTTTGTATTTTCGAGACGGTCTCACTTTGTCACCCAGGGTGGAGTGCAGTGGCACGGTCTTGGCTCACTGTAACCGCCACCTCCTGGGCTGAGGTGATCCTCCCACCTTAGCCTTTCAAGCAGCTGGGACCACAGGTATGCACCACCAGGCCCAGCTAATTTTCTTTCTTTCTTTCTTTCTTTTTTTTCTTTTTTTTCCTTTTGTCTCAACAAAATATCTGAGACACTTAAGTTTAGTGATTAAGTAAACTTAATCACATTAGGATTTTGTCATGTTGCCCAAGCTGGTCTCGAGCTTCTGGGCTCAAGTGATCTGCCTGCCTTGGCCTCTGAAAGTGCTAGGATTGCAGGCATGAGCCACCTTGCCTTTTAAAAATGCAAGTATTATCTCTATAAGCAACTGTCTTAACCTTGCAGTATAATGCAACAGAAAAATACACAGAGCCAGTCCTTCAGAAAGAAAAAAAATGGTTGCACAAGAAACAGCTGAGAAGTCCTTTATAAAACACCTTCACTTTTCTCAGCACCTTTAAAACAGTTGACTGGATACCTAACTGAACTGATATTGACAGGCAGGCTGTCATATTATTTCTTCAGTGTTCCTGAATGTCAGCAGGTCTTTGGCTTTGTGGCATGAAAAATTCTACATTCTTTGCTGAATGTATATATTGTTTCCTTCTGACAGCTCTTTTGTCTAAATATTGTTCTCTCTGCTTTATCTTTCTTTAAGTTATAAGGTACAACTTTTTATCCATGTCTATTGATGAAATATCAAGAATAAAACCAAATTCTCTGCTACTATCTTATACTTTTCAAATATCTTCTTGCTGTCTTGTTAATTTTTATCAGAGATAAGTATTAAAGTAGTCAACTGAAAAGTAAGGCACAGCAGTGGCCTGTATGGATACCCAGAATTATGAAGTATACACATCTTCCTGCAATCACTGGGCTGTGAGTTGATGAAACAAATTATACATGTGCAGCGCCTTCTGATATTAGATTAATTTCCCTGATTATGTGTCCAAAGATTTAAAAACTTCACAGAAATGAGGTTGCTGGCCAGCATAGGAGTGGATGCAGCCAGTCTCAGTGGCACTGTCCTTGGCACCCAGAATCCCTCATGGGAGAAGCCCGCCTGACTGTGTGATTTTGCCCTTCCACAAAGGCACCACATTGAATGTGAACAACTTAACTTCACAGCCATAGTCTCTTTATTCTAGGGGCTTAAAGAAATAGGCTATACCCTTTATGAGAAAGACATGTAAGACCTTCCTGCCTTTCATACTGAGCTCTGTGTCAACAAGAGCAAGTCCTTAAAATAGAGAGGATGCCTAAGTGTCCACTAGCTCTAATTCTGTTTCCAGCTTTTAAGTGTCCAAAAGGGCCCATTTCCCAGCAGTCCTCTCCCTGACTCTGACTTAATATCCTTGTGCCTGGGGTGATTCTGGGTTTAGTCCAAGAGCCATGATTCCAAATCCATTTTACTGCAGCTTTCTAAGCCACTTTGAAGTTCTTAGGCCGATAATGAATAATCTGGCGAAATTATTTGGGTAAGTATATAATGCAACTCTGTACAAGAACCAGATGTGAAAACATGAGCTTCATGTTTGCTAACTGTTCCACCATCAATCATTTATTCAAACAAGCATTTAGTGATGATTGCTATTCATCATTAAAGATTATGTGCTAGAGATGATGAAGAAACAGGCAATAAGTCCCTGGCCAGAGTTGCACATACTCTTATAAAGGGATAAGAAAATTCACAGTAATTTTAAACAATAACAGGTGCTGCAATGAAGGACTTCCAGGAGTGGTATGGCAGCACTAGGGACTGGAATATAGAGAGGGTCTAAGAGCACAGCTGGGAGGTGCAACAAGGAATTCACATGGTATATGGAGTCGGAGAAAGCTTTGGAAGGGAAGTTAGACTTGCTTTGTTCAACTTCAGAGGTCTGGATGGGGCCTGTGGTAAAATTATAAAATAGTATTAGGACTCAAAGGATCTCGGACCACCTACCAGTGTTCCTCAGCCTGGGTACTATCAACATTTTGGACTGGTTCATTATTTGGTTGGGGGTTGGGGCGCCATAGTCCTGTGAATTTTCGGGTATTCAACACCATCCTGACCTGTACCTACTAGGTGCCAGTTGCACATACCCACCCTGCACAACCAAAAATGTCTCCAGACATTGTCATATATCCACTGGGAGCAAAATCACCTTGATTGAGAACCACTGGACAAAAGTCATACCCTCAAAAGAAGTCCCGGAGGGCACTGTTTTTTTCCTCCTTTTAATATATAGACTGCCCATTCCTGAATAATAATGAAAGTAGCTAAATTACTGCTTGGATTCCTTATATTTTCAGTGTGAATAAAATATCTATGAGCTCTTCAGATTGCAATGAAATTTTTTTAATGTCGTGCAAATTTACAGGGGTAAGTGAAAGGAAATTGAACCAAATATTTATAAGAAAAAGAAGACAAATTTTAAAATAAGACAGTGTAATAGGATTTTTCTTTTACTACATTCCTGCTAGTTCATCTTGTATCTAAAGCTACTTTGTTTATTCTAAAGTATATATAAATAAAATCATCATCTAGAAGCTTTAATCTAGCTTGCAAATCTTTGTGAGAAAAAAAAATCCAAACTCGATAGATTTAAATTTGGTGACAACCAAAAATATACATTCATTCATACATTTGTTTGTTCATGCAGCGAATTATTACTGCTGGCATACTATGTGCCAGCCACCATTCTAAACATCAGGTGCACAACAATGAACAAAGTTCCTGCCTTTACAGAGCTATATTCTGGTGTGAAGAGATGATGAATAGATAATATATCAGGTAGTGGCAGTGCAGGGGAATATATCAAAATAAACAATAGAGAGTAAGAACGGAGTGCTATTTATGGTAGGAACATCAGTCTGATCATAAATAGGGATAATAACATGAATGTTAACTCTTCTCCAGTCTAATATTTCACTAGGTCCCACAGAATCTGGGTTGAGGGCACCACATATCCCAACTTGTGTATAAGTTGTAATAAATGTGTAATAAACATGTATGCTTTACCAAATCCCACCACTACAAATGATTATTGAACTTATATTTAAATCAATATCATTAGTGTGAAGATCACTACCTTTTTAGGTGGCCCGTTCTGTTTTTGTGTCCTTCTATTTGAGGGGGCTCTCATGTTAAGCAAAAATGTGCCTACTGCAACTTCCATCCAAACTATATGCCTAAAATACAGCACTCAAAATACGTAAAATATTTCTTTCTTTTGTGGTCTAACTCCAATACAGACCCTGGCTGAAAGCTTTTCTGGGAGCTTACTAAAGGATACTGTTTTTTTATTTTATAACATGACACTAAATTTTAATTTCTACTTACAAGTTAGCCAACCTAGAATTTAAGTTAGCTGACCTTTAAGTAAGAATTTAAGAGAGAAAGGGCCAGGCACAGTGGTTCATGCTTATAATCCCAGCCTTTGGGAGTCTGAGGCAGGCGGATTGTTTGAGCTCAGATGTTCAAGACCAGCCTGGGCAACAGAGCAAAACCTCATCTCTATAAAAAATACAAAAATTAGCCTAGTGTGATGATGATCACCTGCAGTTCCAGCTACTCAGGAAGATTGCTTGAGTTTGGGGAGTTTGAGGCTGCAGTGAGCCATGATCATGCCACTGTACCCAGTATAAGTGAGAGAGCAAGACCTTGTCTCAGAGAGAGGGAGAGGGAGAGAGGAGAAAGGTATCATTTTTATTCCCACCCAATGTTCCTGTGAGAATTTTGCTTTGCACATGTCCAGTAGGCTGCAGGAAGAGTAGAATAGGATTGATGCCTTTAATTCACTAGGGCTTGGGAGGCTGCCACCCTCGGGTGAAAGAAAGAGTAGAAAGAATTGAGAGTATTTAGCTCTGTATACTCTGGAGTTGCCATGCAGGATAGAAGCCAAGAGTTGGATCTGCCTCCAGATTAAACAACTAACTACTTTTAATCACCATCTGTGATATATGGGGTGAAATGGGGCTTCTTCTTTGTGGAGGAGGAACAGAAGAATCTAAAGCTGGCTTATGATCAGGATACTACCCAAGGTGTAACTTTTATTAATCATAGATCCTGGTCAAGATGTCAACCTGGACCACCTGTGGGGTACTTTAACACAATGTCTCTATCTGAGCATTGTTTAGGCTCCCTCCAAATCTTTTGCAGTCTGGAGTAACGCATTGGACCTGGACAAAAAAAAAAGAAATATGCAAATCATTCTTCCCAAAATTGTCAAATACAACACAAGTAACAACCAGCAAGAAAATCCCAAGAGGTCTGTAGGACAATACCAAGTGATTTCTTGAGTGATTCTACATCGCCAGATAGAGCTGGATATAAGTTTCTCTATGTGTGCTCACTTTATTATACACATAGATAACAGCCTTAGGTGAAAGTATATTACATGAGATTGTATAAGATTTTCATTTATTTCTGGGTGCTGTGGCTTAGAGAGTGGTGTTTATGAGGAGAAATAATATTGTAATATATAACTTATTCTCAGATGCATAGGTCTAATCTACTCCAACTCCAATTTTTTAAAAAAATAATAGCATGTGCTTTAAGAAACAAGACATATCTGAAAGTACTACTGTTGTAATAAAACATTTAATTCAAAGAATGTCAAACACATGTATGTGTCTAGAATCACAGCGCAGGGAAAGACTGTTGGATACGAATGTCACAGAACAGTGGTTAATTGTGTAGTGAAAATCTCTTTATATCCTATTAAATTGTATTAGGTCATTCATTCTCACACTACTAGAAAAGAACTCCCTGAGACTGGGTAATTTATAAAGGAAAGAGGTATAATTGACTCAGTTCCACATGACTGGGGAGGCCTCAGGAAACTTGCAGTCATGGTGGAAGTGGAAGCAAACACACACTTCACATGGCAGGAGGAGAGAGAAGTGCCGAGCAAAGGGGAAAAAACTCCTATAGTATCACAAGAACAGCATGGGGTAACATCCCCTGGGAGTCAGTTATCTCCTACTCAGCCTCTCCCATGATATGTGGGAATCATGGGAACTACAATTCAAGATGAGATTTGGGTGGAGACACAGCAAAGCTGTATCATAAAGAGGCCTCATTTAATAATGAACATGTCTGAGGACTGAGATAAGAGGAAGGGGAAGATTTTGTTATGGAATTTTCTTTGTGTACTTCAAATAATAGGAAGCCGGAAGCCAGTCATGACCACTAAAGTAATTATTATGGTCATTTAGATAACCTGGGTTGGGAGAGGAAAGCGCTAGGTGGGAGTGAGAAGCAGAAGGTACCCATCACCCAGCAAATGTGCAGAGCTGGGTTCCTTTCATCCCTTCCCTTTCTTCCCCCACTGCCTCCAGATGCCTGTCCCCTTTACTTTACTGTGTCCCTTCTCCCCACACTTTTCCTCATTCTTGACATGAGATTTCCTAAGCTTCAAATATTTTTGCCTCAAGCCATCTGACACCTGGGATAGTAACACCCTGCCAGTGTGTTCACAGAGAGAAGCAAAGAGGAAAGGGTGAGGAGGAAGAGAACACTGAGGATGGCTGACTGAGAGCAGATGATGAGTGTAGTGCCTGGGTCACTCCCAGGCTAGGGTCGGGAGTCTCAGGCATTGGGGTGGGCAGTCTAGGGTTTGTCTCTTTCTCAGAAGGGAAAAGCTTATAAAATCATTAAGCTTAGTTAAGAAACTTTAACAGTCAATCTTGTGAAATATTTATAACGTATATGTTA
Source organism: Saimiri boliviensis (assembly GCF_048565385.1). Lineage (NCBI taxonomy): Eukaryota > Metazoa > Chordata > Mammalia > Primates > Cebidae > Saimiri > Saimiri boliviensis. The sequence continues at coordinate 43,472,680 of NC_133461.1, read as the reverse complement.
TTACTGTACAATATAATCATATGGATTATTAAATAACATTAGGTTGCCTTTGTAGTCCACTTTGCTGTAGTCCACTCTTATAGGATATCTGCTTATGACTACTCAGGCTCAAACCATTAGAGGAAATGTGGGTCTGAGGACTCTGATCTTAGCAGTACTTTCCTTGGCTTTAGCAAAAATTATGGCAATATAATATTCCATAAAACTATTTGGAAAACAAAGAAAGTTTTGTGTTTTCCTATTTCTGGTTTTTTAATCAACTAAAACCATAGAGCTATATCAGGAACCCAAGTTTCCAGGCCACTGTCTATCATTAACCAGCTTTTAAATCTTGGATGATCATTTCATCATTCTGTGAGTCATTGTCCTTATCTGTAAAATGACTTCTACCATAAATGTCTATTATTATAAATATTTCTTATACTAAATGAAAATCAAGGTTCTAAATTGCATACATTATTAATAGAGGATAAGGGGATTTATAAAATATTATATGTTCTAGATCTGCCAATTCTGGCTTCCTGTTTGTGTAATAAATATTGAAGTGTGAATTGCTTAGGTAAATAAAAGTCTACTTTCTCATTGCAGATAAATAGGATTTACCAATCCCTGAATGAAGTGCTTGGGAAGTCTTTAAGTGCCATAATCAACTGCCATTTCAAAGAATATAGATGGTTTTGGAAAGTTCATGCTGTCCCTTCATTGAATTTTAGGTGAGTGTGTTTAAGACAAAGAACTTAAGATTAATATTGAACTGTTTCTCTTTAAAGTACTCCTCTCCTTTACATGAAAAGACAATGGATTTAAATATTATCAAATTATAGTTTGATAATATTTATTTAGCCATCTGGCTCTGCTGATGAGGCAGAGCAAGATGGCTAAATAAATATTATTAATGCTTTACAGTTTCATACCTTTAGTGCAGTTCCAGACAAGGAAAGACTCTCTGTATCTGTTGTTTATTTATTGTTATTATTATTATTATCAGAAACCATCTGAACTATGAACTATATAACATAGAGATTGTCTTGACCATCTCTTCCTGGTTTTTATTAAGCAAATGCCATACTACTTCATTCTATTCTAAAGGTTATATAATTTGTAAAATGTAAAATGTATTTAATATCAGAGTAATAAACCAGAATGAGACAAAATTTTTGATGGCATAAACTGAATGAAAATTTGATGGTGATATCGTTGTTTAGTCACTAACAAATCTATGTGTGAGATAGGGATACCATTTTAGATGCTGCTTATTGGGGAATTTTGCTTAGAATTAAAAGTAGGGCATGGTTACGGGCAGGTGCACTAAATTTTTAAACTGCTACATACATTTAAACAAATACAACACTCACATTAAGCTTTGTTTTGTCTGGCTATAAAATGGATGAATAAATATATTTTACATCATCATATGTCATCACCCTTCTGTGCTAGAAAAGACAAGAGCCTACAGACTGGTGCTTTAATATTAGTCTGATATATGCCATTGCCATTTTTAGCAGAATAGAGGGGAATGGAGAAAGTGAGTGGTGGTCATCTGGAGGGTATTGTGTGGCTTTCCACCTCCTCCTAAGTCTGGTTTTCAAAGTGTGGCTTTATTATGTGATTTGAAGAAAGGTGATCTTCAGAACACCAGCGTATACCTATTTACAATTCCAATAAAATAATGCAGTGGACAGAGCATTGGCCACAATCTAAATCTAATCTGAAAGGCAGGGATGCTTCCTTAATACTTTTTATTAACTTCAAAATAATGGTGAATAATGCTTTCATAAACTTATGGGTGTATAAATTTGGTTTATTGAGATTGGATGTAGAACTCAAATGGTAATTTTATTTATTTACAAGATGTGTGTTGAATGCAGTTGCCAGAAGCTAAACTTGGTGCCCATCAAAAATACCAGTAAATCAATTTGCCTAGTGTAACAGTTACTCTAGAAGAAAAAAATGAAAATGAAAAACTTATTTTCTTAACCTTTTATTTTCCACTTGTGCCCATCTGTTCCTGTTGTTAGCTTCAGGGCCATTTCTTGCCCTGCCCTGCCTCTGTTTGGTCCACAGGGACTGACCCTATTGGCTGTATTTTCCAGCCAGAGCCTCCCTCCCCTTCCACTCCTTAGCTCCAGCTTCTTCCAGTGACCTTGAACCCTGAACCCCATTAACACTACTTCTTCTCTTTTGTCCCTTAAGAATCATAAGTGATAGTGTTTTTGGCTTCCTGAGCCTGCTAATCTTCAATTTGATTCCCAGTTCCCAATTTAGCTTCTCAGTTCTTTCATCTTTATAACCATTTCCTTGTATTAAAGCCCATTATTTTAAATATTTAGAATGGTTTCTCTTTTCTTGGTTGAATCCTAACTAATCCATTAAAATTCATTAATTTCTTCCAAAATTACTGGAAGAAAAACAAATACAGATTACTTGCTTCTCAAGAAAGCAAATTATTCCTAGGAAATTAAATTAAATGTAAATATAAAGTTGGACAGGGTGTTTTTTACTTTTAAAATGCTTTACTAAGACATTGAGATAAAAATACAAAAAGATCACAAATAAGTGTATATCTCAATGAATTTTTACAAAGTATATACTTCCAATTAGATCAAGAAGTAGATTACCAGTGCCCCCAGAAGTTCTGCTCATGTGACCTTCCATAGAGAAAACCATCATCATGGCTTAGATGCCCATTAACTAATTTTGCCTATTCTAAAACTTCATCTAGCGGAATCATACAGTGTGTTATTTATTTATTTATTTATTTATTTAGTAAAATTTATTTTAGAGCAATTTAGGTCACCCCAAAAATTGAGTGGAAAGTACAAAGAGTTTTTATATATCCCCTTACACACACACACACACACACACACACACACCCCACGCACACTATGAGCATCCTCCATCAGAGTGGTATATTTGTTACTATCAATGAACCTACATTAATCCATCATCACCTGAAGTCCGTAGTTTATATGAGGGTACATTCTTGGCTTTATACATTATTTGGGCTTTGACAAATGCATAAATGACATATATCCACCACTGTGTTAATACTGGTTTAATCACTAACAAATCTGTGTGTGAGATAGGGATAACATTTCAAATGCTGCTTATTGGGAGATTTTGCTTAGAATTAAAAGTATTGCATGGTTAAGGACAGGTACACTTAATTTTTAAACTGCTAAGTACTCTGTATCCTACATATGTATCATATATTCTGTATGATACAGAAGTTTCACTGCCCTAAAAATCCTCTGTACTCTGCCCATTCATCCCTTCCCCTGATTTCACCCTCATCTTTTTACTGGCTCCATAGTTTTCTCTTTTCCAAAATGTTATATAGTTTAAATCCTACAGTGTGTAGCCTTTTCAGGTTGGCCTCTTTCATGCAGTAATAAGCATTTAAGTCTCTTCCATGGCTTTCCATGGCTTGATAGTTCATTTTGTTTCAATGTTGAATAATATTCCACTGCCTGGATGTACCATATTTAATTTATCTATTCACCTATTGGAAGACATTTTTGTTGCTTCCATGTTTTGAAAATTATGAATAAAGCTGCTATAAACATCCTATGTAGGTTGTTGTGTAGACATAAATTTTCAACTCATTTGGGTAAATATTTTAGGCTGATACAAAAGTAATTGCAGTTTTTGCCATTACTTTTAATTACTTTTGCCATTATTTTAATGGCAAAACCCGCAATTACTTTTGTACTAACCTAATATCAAGGAGTGTGATTGCTGGATCATAGGATACAAATATGTTCAGTTTTGTAAGAAACTGCCAAACTATCTTCCAAGGTAATTGTATTATTTTGCATTTCCACCAGCAACAAATAATTGTCCTATTGCTTCATATCCTCTCCAGCATTTGCTGTTGTCAGTATTTTGGAATTTGGCCATTCTAACAGGTGTATACTTGCGATTTTAATTAGAAGTTTACTAGTGATGTTGAACATCTTTCCATATGCTTACTTTCTATCTCTTCTTTGATGAGGTGACTGTTTAGATCTTTGGCCCACTTTTTAATTGGGTTGTTTGTTTCCTTATTGTTGAGTGTGTTTCCTTATTGTTGAGTGTTAAAAGTTCTTTGTATATTTTGGCTAATAATCCTTTATCACATGGGTCTTTTGAAAATATTTTATCTGTGTCTTCTCTTGTGATTCTCTTGAAGGTTTTTTTTTTTTAAAGAAACTGAAAAAAATTAAACTTAATATATTTAAAACCATATCCTCAGCTATACAATATTGTAGCATTAATTCATTGCTGTTAACAAAATTATTGTCAAGTTTCACATTTTGCATATCAAATTAATGGGAAGATTTTAAAATTTTCAGATATATGCCAAATATTTTTATTTTTAAAATATCTTCATTTAACAAACTTCAGTATGTAGAGTATAAGAACGTCTTTGGACATCAGTCTCATTCCAGCATTCACATTTAAATCTAAAGCTTCTGATTTTTACTTTATTATGGTTCTTTTCATCTACGGTTGAGAGATCTGACCTCTCTATTTTAGTAATGGTTGTTTGCTACTTGAAGATGCCTTATGATCTGAACATTTCAAATTTCCTACAATAAATAAATACTGGATATATTGGAAAGCAATGTGATCAGGATCCCAGTTTCTGTATTTCTTGATAACTAAAAAATTCACTCTGTCTCAACAATTCAATTCACTCTCAAGAGCTTCCTTGGTATTAAAGTTGCTTTTCACTTAATCATTTTGGTACTTCACGTAGTTATTTAAATGGAAGTGCCTTGCTATTTTCATTTCCTCCTCATTTATTTATGTGGACATGTTCCTTTCAATCTTTTTTCAGAGGTCATCTCGACTGCTCATCTGTCCATTTTAATGTACTGTGGTTGGACTCTGAAGGACATGGTGTTCCTTCTACCAACAATTTTCATCTATTCAACCAAAGTTAATGTTGAACCTGCAATGCCTAATTTAGAATCCTTTCAGACAATGTGCAAATGCCTTCATGAGGAGAGTTTCTAAAACTCTTTTATCATACTAAAGCTGAGAGACACAGGAATAAGGAGCTTTATGATATAGTTTAAGACAGTGAACAACTGATGGTGCCAGTACAAGTCTTCCCCTTAGTTTGATACAGCTCTAAAAATTCTAATTATTAACATTTCTCTCCAGCTTATAGAAATAGGATTTTATAAAATTATACTTTTTTAAAAGTACCCTTGAGAAGAAAAATGCATCCATTAATTATATATACTACACAACATGTAAATCTAATGAATTAGCAAAGAAGAGACCCCTGAAACAATGGTACAAACATTCAGCTTTGGAAGATTTGGTATACATATATATATATGCAGAATGTGCTGGTTTGTTACATAGGTATACATGTGCCATGGTGGTTTGCTCCACCCATCAACCCATCATCTACATTAACTATTTCTCCTAATGTCATCCCTCCACTAGTCGCCCCACACACCAACAGGCCCTGGTATGTTATGCTCTCCTCCCTGTGCCCATATGTTTTCATTGTTCAGCTCCCTCTTATGAGTGAGAACATGCAGTGTTTGGTTTTCTGTTCCTGTGTTAGTTTGCTGAGGATGATGGTTTCCAACTTCATCCATGTCCCTGCAAAGGACATGAACTCATCCTTTGCTGTGGCTGCACAATATTCCATGGTATATACGTACCTCATTTTCTTTATTCAGTCTAATATTGATGGGCATTTGGGTTAATTTCAAGTCTTTGCTACTGGGAATAGTAGTGCAATAAATATACATGTGCATGTGTTTTTATAATATAATGATTTCTAATCTTTTGGGTATATATCCAGTAATGGGATTGCTGCATCAAATCGTATTTGTAGTTCTAGATCTTTGAGGAATGACTGCACTGGCTTCCACAATGGTTGAACTAATTTACTCTCCCACTAACTGTGTAAAAGTGTTCCTATTTCTCTACATCTGTTGTTTCCTGACTTTTTAATGATCGCCATTCTAACTGACGTGAGATGGTATCTCATTGTGGTTCTGATTTGCATTTCTCTAATGACCAGTGTTCATGAGCATTTTTTCATATGTTTGTTGGCTGCATAAATGTCTTCTTTTGAGACGTGTTTGTTCATATCCTTCACCTAGTTTTTGATGGGGTTGTTTGTTTTTTTTCTTGTAAATTTGTTTAAGTTCCTTGTAAATTCTAGATATTAGCCCTTTGGTAGATGGATAGATTACAAAATTTTCTCCCATTCTGTACGTTGCCTGTTCACTCTGATGATAGCTTCTTTTGCTGTGCAGAAGCTCTTTAGTTTAATTAGATTCCGATGGTCAATTTTGGCTTTTGTTGCCATTGCTTTTGGTGTTTTTAATCATGAAATCTTTGCCCATGCTGACATATGTCCTAATTGGTATTACCTAGGTTTACTTCTAGGGTTTTCATGGTTTTAGGTCTTACATGTAAGTCTTTAATCTATCTTGAGTTAATTTTTGTCTAAGGCATAAAGAAGGAGTCCAGAGTGTTTTCTGCATATGGCTAGCTAGTTTTCCCAACACCATTTATTAAAAAGTGAATCCTTTCCCCATTACTTGTTTTCATCAGGTTTGTCAAAGATCAGATGGTTGTTGATGTGTGGTGTTATTTCTGAGGTCTCTTTTTTGTTCCATTGGTCTGTTTTGGTGCCAGTCCCATGTTGCTTTTGTTACTGTAGCCTAGTAGATAGTTTGAACTCAGGGAGCATGATGCCTCCAGCTTTGTTCTCTTTGTTTAGGATTGTCTTGGCTATACACGCTCTTTTATGGTTCTATATGAAATTTAAAGTAGTTTTTTTCTAATTCTGTGAAGAAAGTCAATGGTAGCTTGATGAGAATAGCATTGAATCTGTAAATTACTTTGGGCAGTATGGCCATTTTTGTGATACTGATTCTTCCTAACCATGAGCATGTAATGTTTTTCTATCTGTTTGTGTCCTCTCTGTTCCTTGAGCAGTGGTCTGTAGTTCTCCTTGAAGAGGTTGCATCCTTGTAAGTTGTATTCCTACATATTTTATTCTCCTTGTAGCAATTGTGAATGAGAGCTTGCTCATGACTTGGTTCTCTATTTGCCTATTATTGGTGTATAGAAATGCTTCTGATTTTTGCACATTGATTTTGTATGCTGAGACTTTGCTTAAGTTGCTTTTCAGCTTAAGGAAGTTTTGGGCTGAGATGATGGGGTTTTCTAAATATACAGTCATGTCATCGGCAAACAGGGACAATTTGACTTCCTCTTTTCCTATTTGAATACCCTTTATTTCTTTCTCTTGCCTGATTGCTGTGTGAAGAACTTTCAATACTCTGTTGAATAGGAGTGGTGAGAGAGGGCATTCTTGTCTTCTACCAGTTTTCAAAGGGAGTGCTTTCAGCTTTTTCCCATTCAGTATGATTTTGGCTGTGAGTTTGTCATAAATAGTTCTTATTATTTTGAGATATGTTCCATCAACACCTAGTTTATTGACTTTTTAGCATGAAGGGGTGTTGAATTTTATCAAGGGCCTTTTTTGCATCTATTGAGATAATCATGTGGTTTTTGTCATTGGTTTTGTTTATGTGATGGATTATTTATTGATTTGTGTATGTTGAACCAACTCTGCATTTAAGGGATAAAGCTAACTTAATTGTGGTGGATAGGCTTTTTAATGTCCTGCTGGATTTGGTTTGCCAGTATTTTATTGAGGATTTTCACATCGATGTTCATCAGGGATATTGGCCTGAAATTTTCTTTTTTGTTGTTGTTGTGTCTTTGCTGGGTATCAGGATGATGCTGGCCTCAAAGAGTGAGTTAGGGAAGAGTCCTTCTTTTTTATGGTATGGAATCATTTCAGAAGGAATGGTACCTGCTGCTCTTTGTGCCACTGGTAGAATTTAGCTGTGAATCCTTCTGGTCTGGGTCCTGGGCTTTTTTTTTTTTTTTTAAATTTTTTTTGTTGTTGTTGTTAATTACTGACTCAATTTCAGAATTTGTAATTGGTCTATTCAGGGATTTTACTTCTTCCTGGTTTAGTCTTGGGAGGGTGTATATGTCCCAGAATGTATCCATTTCTTCTAGATTTTTCTAGTTTATTTCCATAGAGGTGTTTATAGTATTCTGTGGTGGTAGTTTGTATTTCTGTGGGATCAGTGGTGATCTCCTCTTTATCATTTTTTATTATGTCCATTTGATTCTTCTCTCTTTTCTTCTTTATTTGTCTGGCTAGCAGTTTATCTATTTTGTTGATCTTTTCAAAAAACCAGTTTCTGGATTCATTGAATTTTTTTTTTTTGAAAGGATTTTTCATGTCTCTATCTTCTTCATTTCTGCTCTGATCTTAGTTATTTCTTGTCTCTGCTAGTTTTGAATTTGTTTGCTCTTGCTTCTTTGGTTCTTTTAATTGTGACGTTAGGGTGTCAGTTTTAGATCTTTCCGGCTTTCTCCTGTGGTCACTTAGTGCTGTAAATTTTCCTCTACACACTGCTTTAAATGTGTCCCAGAGATTCTGGTACATTGTATCTTTGTTCTCATTGCTTTCAAAGAACTTACTTATTTCTGCCTTAATTTCATCATTTACCATGTAGTCATTCAGAAGTAGGTTGTTCACTTTCCATGTAGCTGTGCAGTTTTGAGTGAGTTTCTTAATCCTGAGTTCTAATTTGATTGCACCGAGGTCTGAGAGACTGTTATGATTTCTGTTCTTTTGCATTTGCTGAGGAGTGTTTTACTTAAAATTGTGTGTTCAATTTTAGAATAAGTGCTCTATGGTGCTGAGAAGAATATATTCTGTGAATTTGGGGTGGAGAGTTCTGTAGATGTCTATTAGGTCTGCTTGGTCCAGAGCTGAGTTTAAGTTCTGAATATCCTTGTTAATTTTCCGTCTCATTGATATGTCTAATATTGACAGTGGGGTGTTAAAGTCTCCCACTTTTATTGTGTGGGAGTCTTAAGTGTCTATGTAGGTCTCTAAGAACTTGCTTTATGAATCTGGGTGCTGCTGTATTAGGTGCATATATATTTAGGATAGTTAGCTCTTCTTGTTGCATTGATCCCTTTACCATTATGTAATGCCCTTCTTTGTCTTTTTGATCTTTGTTGGTTTAAAGTCTGTTTTATCAGTGACTAGCACTGTTTTATTAGTGCTTTTTTTTTCTTTCCATTTGCTTGTTAAATCTTCCTCCATCCTTTTATTTTGAACTATGTGTATCCACATGAGATGGGTCTCTTGAATAGAGCACACCAATGGGTCTTGAATCTTTATCCAATTTGCCAGCCTGTGCCTTTTAATTGGGGCATTTAGCCCATTTACATTTAAGGTTAATGTTGTTATGTGTGATTTTGATCCTATCATTATGATGCTAGCTGGTTATTTTGCCTGTTAGTTGATGAAGTTCTTCATAGTGTTGATGGTCTTTACATTTTGGTTTGTTATTACAGTGATCAGCACCAGTTTTTCCTTTCCATATTTAGTGCTTCCTTCAGGAGCTCTTGTAAGGCAGGCCTGGTGGTGACAAAATCCCTCAGTATTTGCCTGCCTGTAAAGGAATTTATTTCTGTTTAATTTATGAAGCTTAGTTTGGCTAGATATGAAATTCTGGTTTGAAAATACTTTTCTTTAAGAATGTTGAATATTGGTCCCCACTCTCTTCTAGCTTGCAGGGTTTCTGCAGAGAGATCTGCTGTTAATCCGATAGGCTTCCCTTTGTGGGTAAACTGACCTTTCTCTCTGGCTGCCCTTAACATTTTTTCCTTCATTTCAACCCTGGTGAATCTGACATATATGTATTTTGGGGTTTCTTTTCTCGAGGAGTATCTTTGTGGTGTTCTCTTTATTTCCTGAATTTGAATGTTAGCCTACCTTGCTAGGTTGGGGAAGTTCTCCTGGATAATATTCTGAAGTGTATTTTCCAACTTGGTTCCATTCTCCCTGTTGCCTTTGGGTACACAAGTCAACATAGATTTGGTCTTTTTACCTAGTGAAAAGGGGTCAGGGAACTCCCTCCCCTAGCAAAGACTGGGGGAAAGCATAGTATTTGTAGTGAATAGCACCATTCCTATGGCTTTCCTTAGCTAAGGGAGAGAGTTGCCTAACCCCTTGCACTTCCTGGGTGAGGCAACACCCCACCCTGCTTCTGCTTGTCCTCTTTGGGCTGCATCCACTGCCTAACCAGTACCAATTGAGAGGAACTGGGTGCCTCAATTGGAAATGCAGAAATCACCCACCTTCTATGTTGGTCTCACTGGAAGCTGCAGACTGGAGCTGTTCCTATTCAACCATCTTGCCACCATGGGAGATTTTAAATAACTTGTTCCCAAGTAGTTCAGGCAGGTGCTTTTAATCATGATGTAATCTCAGGTACTTCTGCTGAACCACAGATTATGATGTAAGAAAGCCCAAATGTGTTTAAATGCAGAAGTCATCTTTTATCCATAAAGCCCAAATGTGTTTAAATGCAGAAGTCATCTTTTATCCATCTTTGTATCCCTGGAAACTAGCACAGTGCTTGGCACACTGTTAATACTTTCTAAATAAATGGCTGGCAAATAAAGGCAAAGGCACAAAGAAATGCTGAGTAATGCTTACTGAGTTTTTATTTTATGAAAGAAATTGTTCTATATTCTCCCTTTTATGCCTAAACAACCCTATGACATAGGCACTATTATTATCTCCTTTTTTAAGGATTAGGAAACTCGGGTCCACAGAAGTTAAATAACCTACCTGAGGTTGAGTAAGTTGAGGGTCAAAATTCAAATCCAGACAGCCTGGCTTCAGAGCCTGAGCTTCTAATTATGATGATCCACTGCCTCTTAGGTAAAATAATCACCAAGTGATTTTAAAACATAGAAGCAACATTTTGTGTTATTTAAAAAGTTCTGTCATTTCAGTGTACACCTGTAATAACCGGTCTGCCCAAATCATGAACAAACACTGTGAACAGAAATTCCCTCTTTTCTGTGTTCTTCCTCCCCTTTCCTTTTAAAACATGACTGGCTAAACTAACTTTCCAATTTATGTTCAGATCTCATCATTTTCATTCTTCATTGATTTGTTCTATTACAAATATCCCCGTTGCTGCTTTAACAAGATTTGCTTAAGGATGTGTAATCTTGAGAAAATTACTTAACTTCTCTGAGCATCAGTTGACCAACCTGAAAATATAAGCCTATTTCATTTCAAGGACTAGGAAACAATACCTATAAAACAAAGCACAATGGAGTCCCTGATACATTGCATGTGGGAAACGAGCAGGTGAAAATATCATCTAAGTATTCTCATCCACTTTGGTTTCATAGCCAGCACTGACTGCCCCATGCAAACAAAATCTGTGTCCTGTATTCCTTAGCATGTCATAATACTGGTACAATGGACCTCTTGGGTCTCACTGCCTACCTTTGCTCCCCATCAGCTGATATTTGCTAATATAGGGATGTTTTACTTTTCCCAAGCCATGCTCTTTGTTCCTTTACCTTTGCACATGCTAGTTCTTCGGCCTAGACACCCCTCCCATCCACAGCCCTCCCTAAATCCCCCTCACCCACATGCACTCATGTACTCTTACATGACTTGCAATATGCTAGTCATCTTTCAAGATTCATCACAGCTGTTGTTGTTACACTTTCACTAAAGTTATTGATGAACTTCTCATGGATCATAGTTATGTGTCCTATCTATGAATGCACATAGTCCTTTGAGGTATTTTTTGGAGATCATCACCTAATGTAGACAACAGAAAGAAAATCAACCTTCATTATCACTCACAGCACCATGTTGTAACTTCTCATGTTATTTCTCTCTCTTTCTTCTGAATTTTTCATCAAAGACAAATGCCAAGTCTCTTCTCCTCTTTCAAGTTCCTATACCAAGTTCAGAAGTAGTCTTCCTTTCCAGTTTTGAATGACGTATGGAGGGTCATATTTTGAGATATATTTGAATGCTTTGAGTGTAGTTAAGATCATAATAGTTTATCAGCCATTAGAAGTAAAAGAAGAGCTCCCTTCAAGGAAGGAAACCTCCCAGAGGGATCTGTGATACTCTGTGCCAAGTACCAAAGCAGACACTCCATGAACATTATCTTATTTAATCTTCATAATAATCCTGTAAATTAGCTATTATTATCCTTGTTATTCAGAGGAAAAAACTAGGGCTCCAATAGTTTAGCTAACTTGCCAATGTTGTATTTCTGGTAAGTAGCAGAATGAGAATATTAGATCTTTCCTCTGCCACAAACCACCACTCTAAAAGAGCTTTCCAATTTAATCCTATAAGAAGAATGTGTATGTTAGATAGTGTTAAAAATTTTCCATTTAAAACATTTCCTGAGGAGTAAGCTATTTATAACTGCACAGGTCTTTCCTCATTGGCAAATAAGTTTATGTTTAGATTGACGCTAAAATTGGCATTATTTCTGTTCAACAAAGGTTTAAAAGATATAGCACCTTGTGGTTCTGCAACCTTTTTATATACAAAATCTCCTTTATTGAAGTGCACATGAGTCTGGAAATGATGGTGTCTAAAGTTAGACTGACAGAATTTTAGTGCTAAATGTTATCTAGAATTACCTCTGGAGGTGGAGTTTCTTTAAGGCAAGAGTTTCTGTCTCTTTTCCTTTTTTCTCCTTAACAACATTTATGAAATAAATATTTATGACTAGTTATAAAAGGATTTGTTTAGAATGCAAAAAAAATTTCTAGACATAGTGATACTATTAACACTTCTTAAAGAAGTACATAACATGTTCTGAAATTTTTGCATAAGAATAATTATATGAATAAACTCAAAATTAAATTTAATTGCAAAAATCAGCATCTATAGAGAAGGGTTCCTTCCTTTTTTGAAAAATCTTAAGGATGCATAGACAGCACTCATATGTATAATGATCATTCATTCATTTTTTAAACATATATTGCACATCTCCTATGTTCCCTGGCTCTATGTTAGGCACTTGGGAGTCTGAGATAAATAAAGTATAATTATTTAAAGTAAAATCCTAGTTATATTTGCTGTAGATTATATCATAGAATCACAGAATATCATAGAATTGAAGCACTCAGAAAGGATGTTTCAGATCATGTGGCCCAGACCTCCTAATTTTTGTTTTGAGGAAATTAAAGGCCAGAGAGCTTAAGTACTACCCCAATAATTAGCAGCAAAGCCACAGCTCAGACATGTCTGAGTCTTCTACTACCCAGCTCCTCTCTACTGTATAAAATTAGCCAATATTTCTATATGCTTGAATATATTTTCCCCCAAGAGATGAATCCAAGTCTAAGGAGAAAAGACTGAGATAATAAAGTTGATTTTTGCTTTAAATATAATACATAGAAGTAGATTTATGATCCATCAAGTATTTATTGAGAATTAACTAAATATCAGGAACTTTTTAAGGAGCTGGACATATGTCTGAGAAAAACAGAAATGTCTTTCTAGACCACATGCTTGCCATAGTGTTTGTGTGTGTGTGTGTGTGTGTGTGTGTGTGTGTATACACACATGGGAGTATATAAAACCCTAGCCTAAAGGCACTAAACTGCCCTTTAATCAGAATATTAAAATAGCCCAGGCAATGGCAGGCATAATGTAATGCTAAAAAATGGCAACTAAAATGATTATAACATATTTATATTTATTTCTTTTAAAAAATATAAAACAATGTAATCCATAAGCACCTTGCACATTACACTGAAAAGATACATGTATATGTCTTTGGTCTACTACTGTTACATGAATAACTTGTTTTATGACTGTTTCCTATTAAACATTTCAGAAGTGGAAAATAATTTTTTAAAATCTCAGTAAGTATCTACACTGCTGTATCTCTTTGAGTAAGATAAACACACAGTATTTTAGAAAACAATGAGAATTCTGTTTACATTCCCAGCTTATGTTCCTGACATTATCTTTTGTTTGTTAATTGCCCCTTTACTTCCCTAGAAGAGCTTTGCAGAATACTGTTTACCTTTTCATAAGTATGATTTTTAAAACTATGTTATCACAAGAATGGATGGAGCAATGTTTTTCCATCAAAAACTAGAAATCTGATGGGTTTACAAAAGTTAATAATAACATGTTTTAATATTAGTGCATTCTTAGTAATGACAATTTACTATTTGAGCTTGTATTTTGGCCATCAACAGACTTTTGTCACTTTCAAAATGCAAATGTTAAGTCTGTACAGAGTTTATTTCAGCAAAATCTTAAACTGTAAATTTAATAGTTTTAAATTAGAAGCAGATAAATAATGTAGCTCTAAATTTTGTCTATTTCTAACAATTCTGTAACTATAGGCTAGAAATTTTACTGCACTTGTGTCTGTGTATAATATGCCTTCAGACTCAGATAAATACTTGCAGTATTTTTACTTCCAATCCTAGTTGGACAAATAAGGTGGCTGTCTTTTTTCTTTTTTATGAATGAGTTTTTATTATTATATCATGTCTCCCTAATGTATATAAACAGCTCTAGTGTCACATGATTTCCCTTCTGAAATTGAATTTCTTCCCAGGGTAGTAGCATCCACAAAGCATATATTTAGCAGCAAAACAGCACTAGTACATTACAGATAAGTTTACATTCTTGCCATCCAGCCACAGCAAATGAGCTTCTCATCCCCTCAGTTAAACAAGTTCTGGTTTTATCCTGAAGCAGATTTAGCCTCCCTCAGCTCCTATTCCTCTTGTGTGGTCAAGAATGCCACCATGAGTAAGACAGCATGCCACCACCTGAGTCCCTGGCGTATTCTCACGGCACTTGGAATTCTCCTTTGGCAGAAAACATTTGCAGACATTAAGTCCAATGGTAAAATCACTCTACTGTATCAACCTTCCCATTCTCTCCTGGATTATCCCTTCCTACAGTGCTAGAAGTGAAAGGACCTAAGAAGCAGGACTTGAAAATGCCCCCAAAACTCAGTTTTTAACAGGAATTCTTCTATCTGATAATTATACGTTTGAGATTTTCCAGATCATCCAGCCCTGAGGCTGTTGTGTATAAATTTATAACTGCAAACATGAAGGATTTCAGTAAAATAGTATTAATCGACCTCCTGAATCCACCTTTTCCCTATTTTGTCTTACCTAAGAACAAAGGTAATAGTCTAGCTTAGCTCATGATTGCCTTCTCATTAAAATATTCAGATCCTTTTCATTCTCATACTTGGCGTTCGTGTGTAATGTATACAACCTGAATAATCTGTGGTTGCCTAGTAACCAGTGGAGGCACTAACCAGTGGAGACAGGTCAGAGAGTCTGAAGAACATAAATGAATAACTGAAACATTGACATTAGTTTCGGCTGGGTGACCTAAGCCTTAATTCTGCATTAGCCATCTCAGATATTTCTAACGGGCTAGTGAAACAGTGGCTTTCTCAGAAGTAGCTCATTAAATAATAAAAACAAGAATTAGCATTTAACATAATGTTCTTCTCTCTGGTCTGATTAGGAGTTTGGAGAACGACCATGGAAACAACAGGACTAGATCCTAATGCCTTTGAAATACTTTTTACAGAACACAGAATGAAATGTCTGCAAGGACTCAACACTCTCAGACAGCTTTTTCCATGTGCTCCTGATACTGTTTGCTCAGTTTCATCAGGAAAATATTTTAGCATTTACCCATTCTCTAATAGTATTGTCTTTTTTAAGTTGAGTGGTTAAGGATTCTGAAACATTTTCCCCTACTTTCAAAGGCTGTTGCTTTAAAAAGCAACTTAGAAGCAAAGAGAAAAGTAGTTAGACTAAGTACACTGAGGGCAGGATGGTAAAATTAACCCATAAAGTAAATAATGCCTGATACCTTCTGAAGAAGACATACCCACAGCTTGAAGCACACCCAGTGCTTTTCCTTCTAACTGGGATATTTGACCATGTGCTGGAACTTTTAAAGCCCAGGATAGGTATCCCCATCTTAAAGTATATTACTTTACTTTTAAAGAGAAAAGAATATATTTTTATGAAAACAATAAGAAATACATTGTTGCCTTGAAAGCAAAATTAGCATGAAGTTTTCAGGGGAAAAATAAGATAAAGGAATGGCAGCATTGGAAAGTAATTCTGTCACCAGACCCCACCTCATGTACTGTCATTTCTTCACCTTCTCAGCCCATCAAGTGGGAAATTTGAAGAAGTACAGCTGTACAAGGTAGACATTTCACTGTTTGGATAGAAGGAGGATATTTTTTGTTTAAATGAGAAAAAAATGTTACCACTCATAACAAAATAATTTGTGCGGACGCTACCCAACATATAGGCAGGACAGAAAATCACCAACCACTAGTTCTTGAGAGCCGTTCAGAGACCTGGCCACTTTAATCTAAAGCAGTGGTTCTCAACCACAGGCAGCTTAGCTGCCCAGGGAACATTTAGCAATATCTGTAGGTGTTTTTGACAGTCATGCCTAGGGGTAGAAGTGATACTAGCATCTAGTGGTTATAGTCCAGGGATGCTGCTAACAACCTACGATGCTCAAGACAGTCCCCAAAAGTAAAGAATGATCTGGCCAATGTATCGATAGTGCCAAGGCTGAGAAATTCTTCTAAAAAGTACTAAGAGCTAAGGTAACTCTGTGCCAAGCTCAATATGTGGTATTTTTTATTTATTACCATCAAATCCCCACCACCATTACAATTTTAGTGGAGGCTTAGAAGCATAACTTGGTCAAGGACATGTAGTAAGCAAATAATGAACCCTGAATTCAAAAGCAGATTAGATACCACAAGCCAGCTCCTGTGAGGTCACTGTGCTGCTTTCTTCAAAAATACCTACATAAGTGCCTTCTGTGCTTCTGAAACTCTTTTGTCTCCACAGGGCCCCTATTCAAACATATGTGTGTCATTTGAGTTGGCTGACATGATAGTTTAACATGGCCCATGATTCCATTTCCCAGAGTAAATTTACTGGGTTCTAGGGACCTGGACTAGAGAAGAGAGATTTTTAGAAGGGGAGAAAAAAGGTCCCTGAAAAGAGAAATTTTATTTTAAAAATGTCCCTCCTTGATGGGTAAGAAGGGATTCCAGGACAGGGCTTAGAGTACAGAAAAGGCCTAATTGTGCACCACAGCAAGGCTGTGGTAGGAAGTATTGCAGGAGGATGCAACAACTTCCTTGTTCTAAAGGAGAGGACAGACCGATTCTTCCTGCTAGGGGAGCCCACTGGCCCGCTTGCGGCCTGCCCCTGAGAGAATCTGAGCTGTTGGCAGAGCAAAGAAGGCAGTCAGGCATGGACATGGAAGAGGCCCAGGAAGTTCTGGTCATCACAACAGGAAGCTAACAATCCACTTTAGCCAACACTTGCAGAAAAAGGACTTCATCACCTCCACCATGTGAAAAAAAAAAAAAAGTGACATTATTTTCAGAGAATGGTTTTGTTTCTTGACTCATCATTCCCTTGACCCACTCCTTCACATGATGCGTCATCTGCTTTTCAGTCCTCCTGCTGGTGGCCAGCTGGGCTCTATTACCTTTTCAGGCTCATCTTGGATTTTAACTCTCCACTCAGCCTGTGCCCAGACATACAGAACCATTCGTCATTCCCCTCATGTGTCAGCATTGCCCTCTCGCTCTGTAGAGTCTTTTTTGTAAGTAAAGAGACCTTTCCCAGAAACTCCCTGCATTAGTTTCCTAGAGTTGCTGTCACAAATTACCATGAAGTTTAGAGGCTTTAAACAGTAGAAATTTATTCTCTCATATCTATGAAGGCAAAAAGTCTGAAATTGAGGTGCTGGCAGGGCCATCTTTCTATCAAGTTTCTGCAGAAGAATCCCGTCTTGCCTCTTCCTAGCTTCTGCAGGCTCCAGCAGTCCTGGCATTCCTTGGCTTGCAGCTGCATGACTGCAATCCCTGCTTCAGTCTTCACATGGCTTCTCCTGTTTGTAGTCTCCTTTTACATTCTGCCCTCTGCTTACACAGATACAAATTGTATTAGTCAGGGTTCTCTAAAGAGACACAACTAATAGGATAGACGTATATGTAAAGGAGAGTTTATTAAGGAGTATTGACTCATGTAATCACAAGGTGAGGTCCCATAATAGGCCATCTGCAAGCTGTGGAGCAAGGAACAAAGCCGAAGAACTCGGAGTCTGATGATGGAGTGCAGGAAGAATCTAGCATAGGAGAAAGATGTAGGCCAGAATACTAAACCAGTCTAGTCTTTCCACATTCTTCTGCCAGCTTTTATTCTGGCTGTGCTAGTATCTGAGCAGACTGTGCTCACCCAGATTGAGGGTGGGTCTGCCTCTCCCAGTCCACTGATTCAAATGTTAATCTACTTTGGCAACACCCTCACAGACACACCCAGAAACAGCACTTTGCATCCTTCAATCCAATTACCTGGACACTCAATACTAACCATCACACCAGTCATTGGATTTAGGGTTCGCCATAATCGACTATGATCTCATTGTGATTTTTAACTGATAACACCTGAAAAGACTATATTTCTGAAGAAAATCATATTATGAGTTTGAGATATGAATTTTTGAAGGACACTCCTTGTATTAGTCAGAGTTGTCCAGGGAAACAGAACCAATATATACTCACATGTGCACATGTACACGCACGCACACACATAAATCTATAAAACCATGTATTATAAGGAGTGGGTTTATGTGATTATGGAGGCTGATAAGTTCCCAGATGTACAGTTTAAAGGCCTGGAAACCAGGAATGCTGATGGTGTAAGTTCTAGGCTGAATCCAAAAGCAAGAGAAGACCAGTCCCCCAGCTCAAAGACTGTAACACAGAAAAAGCACACACTCTCTTGCTCAGCCTTTTGTTTTATTCAGACCTTCAACAGATTAAATGGGGCCCACTCACACTGGGGAAGACAATCTGTTTTACTCAATCTACCAATTCAAATATTAATCTCATCCAGAAATACCCTTGCAAACACACCCAGAATAATATTTGGTTTTTTTTTTATTGCATTTTAGGTTTTAAGGTACATGTGATGAACATGCAAGATTGTTGCATAGGTACACACTTAAAAGCAGTGTGGTTTGCTGCCTTCCATCCCCTCACCTGTATCTGTCATTTCTCCCCATGCTATCTCTTCCCACCTCCCCACCTCCCCGCCCCTCCCCCATTTCCCCCCAACGGACCCCAGTGTGTAGTGCTCCCCTCCCTGTGTCCATGTGTTCTCATTGTTCAACACCCACCTATGAGTGAGAATATACGGTGTTTGATTTTCTGCTCTTGTGTCAGTTTGCTGAGAATGATGGTTTCCAGGTTCATCCATGTCCCTAAAAAGGACAGAATAATATTTGACCAAATATCTGTGACATGACAACCCAGTCAGGTTGACACATAAAATTCACTGTCCCGCAACTCAAATATACTACCCCCAGCAGATTTTCCTTCACATCGAACTGGCAAGCCTGGCAAGAGAACTGCAATCTCAGTGATTGACTTAAACCCTTCCCTGAGACTTTGATAGAGGCACAGACAACAAAGAACTCAGCACTTTTCCAGCAAAGAGAAGGGGGAGAATGGTTATTGGATAAGTCACTAACTAATCTGTTACATTTATATATATATATATATATATATATATATATATATATGGTGAAACAGACCCATATATATATATATATATATATATATATATATATATATATATGGTGAAACAGACCCATTCACGTTAATCTATGCTTTGTATTTTCAAGCAACAAAAAACAAAACAAAAAAACTTAGGCTAGCTTAACAAAAAAGGGACAACTGGGCTTTAGACAAGAATAGATCCAAAGGTTCAAAGGTTATACTGTCTCTTTCCCCCTTTCTCAGCACTATTTCTCTCTGGCTTTCAATTAATAGTTAGGGAGGTTCTATCCATGCAATGATGAAGAGAATCAGCAGACCTCCAAGCATAAACAATCTACCCAACTATAGGTCATAGAGAAAAGAGCTTAACTTTGACTCCCACAGAACTCTAATCGGTTCTCCTTAGGTCATATAAACATTCCTACTCCAACTCTTGTTTTCAATATTGATTGCTGCAGGATACCTGATATGGATGACCTCATATCCAGAAAAATATTTCTCCATATGACTTTAGCCATCCACTTGTTTGACTACTAGAGCTGGTTACCTTCAGGAAATTAACCACTTCCACAATCAAAATAAGATACTCCTGTCTCTAAATACCACCTGCTCTGCTTCCAGCTCTTTTGCTCTGATCTCTCACATTTGTGATTCTTTGTGTTCATTAAAAGGTCTTTGGGGCCTCATTCTCTCTCACTATCAGACTCCTGCCGTCTTTACTTTTATCCTTGCTTCCTTCTATTCCATGGTCTATCTCTTGTACGAGCTTTCCTTTTATATACCTTCAAGTCCCTACCTCCCGTCCTGCCGTCACATTCACCAGGCATTAGTGAACCCCCTCACCTGATTTACCATTACCTGTGTCTATTTACCTGAGCTTTGTTGCAGAAAATCACACAGCAAAGCATGCTGAAATCCTACTAGGATCATAATCAGCACTTCAGGTGTGCTTGCAGCACTCCATGGCTATCCTATTTCCATAGTCAGCTCACTCTCCTCTTCTGCACAGTGACTGGTTCATCACTTCTCCATTTGCATCACAACTCTTCTCTCCACTCCACATTCTGAGCTACCAACCTTTCTTCATTGAGAACATACAAGCCATTAGATAAAAACTCCTTCTTCCTTATGTTTCCAAACATACACATATACCATCATCTGTAGCCTTCAACTCCTTTATCCCAAGTGTCACAGGAGAGGCATTCTACCAGTCATTTTCTCTCTCACATGCTCCGTCTCTCTGGCTTTGGTGGACCATTCAGCAGGTAAATATTCTTAAGAGTCTCTTATATTTAGAAATCTTCCCCTGACTTCATATTTCTTTTCAATTGCTGCCCTACATTTGCACTCCCACAAATTAAAGTTCCTAAAAAAACAAAAAAGTTGTCTATACAAGCTGATTCCACTTCCTTACCCTCTATCCTTCTCCTGTTCCTCACCATTCCACAAAGGTTCTTATTAAGTCGTTGTAATTCCCATATTTCAAAGCCAATGGATGCTTTTTCCATTCTCATCATACTCAATTTCTCAGTAGCTTTCAACTCAAGAATCACTCCTTTCTTCCTAAAAAATTCCTCTGTCTTAGTGTCCATAGAAGCATGGCATGTCACATGGCATTTATCCTATTTCCTAGGCCTCCATGAGCTGGGGAGGCATCCTAGGCATGATTCTCTACATGTGCAATCTCTTCTTTTCCCAAGGCTTAAAATTCTGTCTACCCACAACTTCCACATGTGTATCTACATCCAAGCCTTATCTTCAGGGCTTCAGGTTTATACAGACAGCCTATGTAACATCTTAAATTCAACACTGTCCCTCAAACATACCTCTCCCTTCATTACACTCCCTCAGCACATCTTGCACCAAGCCAGCTTCTGCACTAAACTAAATGGCATCTTCATTTATCTCAGAATGCTGGGAGGTTTTTTAAATACTTTATTCTAGCTTGTTTTCCCACATTCAATCTATAACTGATCGCTGTTAATTCCACTTTCAAAATATGTTTTGAATGTATCCACCTGTCATTGTCCCTATTTTCAGCATCCAGTCCAGTGTCATCAGTCAGCCTCCAAACTCATCTCACTGTATCCACCCTTTTCCCTGTCCCATCCCCTATCCACACCATAGACAGAGTGTTATTTTAAAAATAAAAATTGTGTTTTATCACTATTATTATTCAAATTCTTCAGAAACTTTGTGCTGCACTGACAATAAGCTTCAGAATCCCTAACATAGCCTTCAAAGTCCTGGTCCATGTGTGACCCGCTCCCCCATCTGCACAGTACTCCAGCCATGCTGCTGTTCCTGTATTCCTCCATCACACTAGGCTTCCTCCCACTGATGGACCTCACATAAAGTCTCCCTTTGCCTGAAATCCCTCGCCTCCTTTTTCACAGGTATCATCTTAAATGCCCGTTTCTCAAGAGAGGTCAAAGATACCGCTAAGTCACCTCAGAGGTGACATTCTTTCCTCGTACCCCATTCCAAGCATGGACACAGACTTAATTATCACTGTGAAGCTGTGGCCAGCTCCCAAAGCTTTCCTAAAATCATCACAATAACAGAGATGATACAAGTCAGAATTGTTAAAATTAGTCTTCATCATAATTATTAAACTGTAAGTACTGCCCTTCATAAGACAACTACTAGATTGATCTTTCTTATCCATCCTAATAATAGAATCCATTGGCTGTTTCTTCCTGGGCACCGTTTTTAGAACCTGCTTCCCCCACAGGTACAAGTTCACTTTTACCTTATCCCCATGTCCAGAACCTCAACACCTATTCTCTCCTTTGATTTAGCCCCTAGTCCTTTCTCCATTCCAATTAATAGCTTGTAAGTTTTCAGCTACATTACCCATAATAAACACAGCATTTTTTCTTTTTTATATAAAGTGACTTAGTTTCTCTTCCCTCCAATTCTTTTTTCCAGATTAGGCTATATATAAGCAATATACCTTTAAAATTTATTCCAAAAAAAGATCAGTCTTAAAGCCATGAACTCTGCAGCATCCCTTAAAATCTAGGAAAGTATATAGTTTGAAAAGTAACAACTTATTTTACATACAGACAGATAGGAAATGGTAACTGCAAAGATGTTAACTGCAGTTGATGGGATTATAATGGATTAGAAAATATTTTTGCTTTTATTTTTTAATTGGCCTGCAGTATGTACTGAGGATGTCATAAATAATATAAACATATAAAACAAATAGTCTTTATGTTCATTCTTTAGATATTATTGCTACGAGTACGACAGTATGGGTGGGAAAGCCCAGCTGCAGGATTGAATGTGTGTTGTTGGGTTTCTCTATGCTCCATATGTAGTTACAGAAGGATTTAAATACAAAACTGGATCATCACTAGGATGTAGAGCTTTCTTACATGCATTACAAATATAAATGGCTAATATCCTTTGAAAACATTATTTGTCCTTGATGAATAATATAGAATGTTAATGTCTTCCTGACATGTGTACTTACAAGCCAGAATGTTGGTGCTGTATTAGGAGGTTCTTCCTAATGTCTAACCTGGCAAAAACATACTATGGTAGATTCAGTACAAAAATGAAGACCAGACTGGGCGCGGTGGCTCAAGCCTGTAATCCCAGCACTTTGGGAGGCCGAGGCGGGTGGATCACGAGGTCGAGAGATCGAGACCATCCTGGTCAACCTGGTGAAACCCCGTCTCTACTAAAAATACAAAAAATTAGCTGGGCATGGTGGCGCGTGCCTGTAATCCCAGCTACTCAGGAGACTGAGGCAGGAGAATTGCCTGAACCCAGGAGGTGGAGGTTGCGGTGAGCCGAGATCGCGCCATTGCACTCCAGCCTGGGTAACAAGAGCGAAACCCCGTCTCAAAAAAAAAAAAAAAAAAAAAAAAAAAAAAAAAAAAAAAAGAAGACCATCTGTTCTCCATTATTTCATTGGGATATACTTGCTAATGGTTAAGTGCCTCCTTCACAGGATTCTCTTCCACTTTCTTTCCTGTTTATTGTTCACCATTGTACCTTCTCCAGTTTCTCCCTTTCACATGTCCCTATGAGGCTCTAAACAGAATGCACTGGCCTGTTGGAGAACTGACCAGTGTAACATGTGGAGCAAGGAGGATGTCTCCCAGACTGACTCCAGGGACCTCTGAAATATCAGATGGACAGTCCTTGCTGCAGAGTATTTGCCACCATAGACACCCAGAAGGGTTCAAAGTGCCTATTATCTTTATATTATGGGTCAATTTATATGAAATTTGTTTAATTACTAGATGGACCTTTTTTATTCATTCCAATAATGGAATTCATTTAAGTGTATAGAATAAAGTTTCAAATATCTGTTTGTTGCTTGTTGCAGTTTAGTCGAACAGTTTCCACAATAGTATGCATCTCTTCAGTATTTCCTTTTTTTCTATTCTCCCCTCCTGGGAAATTTTGCTATGTGTTTTCTTGAACCACATACGATTCTCTTTTTCTTTCCCCTAAATTACCTTATATCCTTTTTAAACTGTTTCTCAATCTTTGTTTTACTATAATAATTTATTCTACAGTCTTGCCTTAATTTTTTCTATCTTGCTTTATTTTCTCGTATTTTTTTATCATAATATCATCAATAATTAACTTTGCATGTCTACAGCGTACGTGACATCACATTTGCTTTCCAGTTTTCTTCAGCCCTTTATCTGTGATGCATACACACGTATTACTTGATATGTAGTTATAGTTCAGCCTCCCCTTGCCCACTGACTATGTAATTACTTGTCCTTTCCCGAGGGAGCCTTACAAAGGAATGATGGGAGAAAGTCAGTAGCTTCTGTCACTCCTACATCTCATCTTGGTCACTGAATATGCTTTTAGAGTACACGAGACATTTCTCCACAGAGCTTTAGAATGTGAGCTCTTCTGATGTATTCTAAGTCCCTGAATACAAAGTAAAAGAATCTGGGAAAATACACCTAATAGCCCCCAAACAGATGCTTTTCAAGTTCAAGGGACACTAACAGGGTGATTTTTCCCCTCCTTAACATTCTGCCTAAACTGACCTAATTAAATTCTCTACTCTTAAATCAGTTGGTCATATTCTTTCTCATATATTATTATATCTACAGTTATATTTCCTTTCTCCATACTCTTATCTCCCCATCTAGATTATAGGCCATTTATATTTCTTTGACTACACCTAGTTCATTAAGTGTTTTTAGAAAGCACTTAATTAAAATGTACTGAATCAGAACAGCTCATTTTAGAATAAGCCACACAGAAGAAACTAAGAAACACTAATCTCTATTACTTTGTATCAAGATTAAGAAAATGAATTCTTTTAAGAGTAAGATCTCAGGAATCTGCCTGTGTCCTTGACTTCACAGGTAGACTTAAGTTTCAGAAATATCCTTCCCTTTTCCCTTTAGCTGAGAGAGAATATATCCGTCATGGCTGTGCAAACACACCTGAGTTTACAGGATATGGGACTGTCAGAGAGAGTGACCAGACAGGTACTTATTGAGTTACCTGACAGTCTTTCACTCAAAGCACATGGATTTTCTGCTATCCCAACATACTAAAAGTCCATAAAAGAACTCAGAGGCTATAAAAGAGCCCTAATAATTTTATATCAATCTCAGCTCATTAACTGTATGAGTACCCTGACCCTTCAACTCTCTTGGAATTTTTCCATTATGTTTTCAGTGGAACAGATTGAGATCTGGGAGAGTATTTACTTTTCAGTATCGATTCTCTCTTGCCACCAATGGAGGTGCCTTTAGATATACTGCTATGTGGGTTGTCCCTGATAAAAAAGCAAATAAGCAAAACAGCATCACGCACCTCAAAGTAACTACCATTAATGACTTGGCCTCCAGAGCACATTCAGGGGGTTTCACAGATGACATCAAACTGGAACTGAGAGGGAGGCCCTCAGAGACGAATTGCCATTTAGAGTTAGCATGGTAAAATCATAAAAAGCAAAGTGGACTCACAACCCTGTTTCCATTCGAGCACTAGAGTAATTTCATGCTGGAAATTTAAGCAAGTTATTTCGCCTCTTTAAGCCTCAGTTTCCTCATCAATAAAATCAGGTATAAGACTAAATTATGGGTATTAAGTCTGCCAATTCTTAAATTTAGATTTTCTAGCTTAAACTCAGTTATCTCCCTCCACTTCCAGGAATCTATTCTATGGAAATAACCCAACAGATAACCAAAAATTTATAAAGAAAGATATATTGCTTATAATTAGGAGCCTGGAAAAGACTAAATATTTATTAGCAATAAGGGATGGTTAAATAAATTCTGATATATACAAATATTAAAATTTTATGCAGCTATTAAAATATATTTTCAAAGAACGTATAATACTTAGTGTACTTATTTTACATGTCTTTCATTCAGTGAAAAGGCAATATTCAAAATTATTCTGAATTTTTAACATATAAAGAAATACATCAAAATGTTGATACTGGTTATTTCTGATAGTTGAATTATAAGTACTTCTAATATTTCATAAATGTTTTCTGTATCTTTCAACTTCTCCACAATGGACATATAATATTATCTTTTCATGAGAACATGGAAAGGTACAACTTTCTATTATTAAGTTTAAAAATCAATGTATTTTTCCCTAAGAATACATCCAGAACATAAGTATATAATTATGAATTTTAAAGACATGAAAATATACAAAAACAGAGGCTTGAGAATAAATTTCTATAAATGATATGGCAAAATGATTCAGGGTTCACAATAGGTTATCTGTAAGATATGGAGCCATCGATTTCATAGTGTTATTTAAAAACAGATATTTTCTCTGATGTGCTCACAGAAGAAAAACATAAAGAAATCCTTATTATTTATAGCCCCATTATTACAATTCAAAGGAAAAGTGCATGTTTGAAACATTTTAAGGGTAAAATAGAATATCTTGATATTAAATTATCTAAATTGAGATGGCTTGCAACAGACTTGTTCTTTCATAAGAAATTTTTATGAACAGAATAGATACTAATCTGATTAATATTTTTTAGGTCAGCTGCCCAAAGTGGCCCAAGAAACAATGTGCTTGCAAAAATCGTTCTGTAGATCACAATCTTTTTTTGTTGCTGTCAACACACTTTCTTTTTTAATTTAAACCAGTGCCCTAACAATAAAGCACTTTATGGTATGAAAAAAATAAATAATAATTTTTAAATATGATGTGAAAATTACATTTGCAGAGGTTCAAATTGTTTTGCCTGTTTTAATTTCATTAACATTGGCAGTCAGCATTTTTTGTAATCATGTTGCTTAATTTAAGTGAGTGACCTCTGAGCCCATGTTGTTACTTTGAGTTTGTGAGAAATTAGGTACTCTCACATCTGAAGAGAGGGCAATGAAGCATATAACCTCTATGTTCCCTCCTGCTTCTATGGGACCAGGGTTTGGCAAATTGACTTCCTGGGGTACATTCTGAAGCGTCATCACCTAAGTCTCAAAAACTCTTTCTCAGTGATTGAATTCTTCATATGAAACTAAATGGGTCACAGCAGCAGAGATTATGTTGCATATTTTGTTCACATGAGGGGGAATTTAACTTTAACATTTGCAAAAGGGGATTTAAAACTTTGTGAAACCAAATATACTGGCGTCATATTCCCTAGGGGTTGAAGAAAGAAGCAACCGAGTCACTTGAACATCTGACAAAGGATGCACCTTCTGTTTGGCAATCAATCATATTAAATGCTCTAATAGCAGTGTACCTTAACTAGATTAATGATAGGCTCTTACATTTACAAAATGAAAAACAATTAGACACATGTAATGGCCACCTAACCAATCTGCAGGAAAAAGAATGTACAAGGTAAACACTCCTGATGAAATGAATGCAGACAGTGAGAGAATCTCTATTCAGCCAGCCACACATGAGAATAGGTATGAATTATTCAAATTGGGGTTCAAATTATTCAAATAGTTTCTCCTTTATCAACTGTTTTGAAGAGGATTAGGGAGTGCTAATTTTCCGGTGTAGCTGCTCCCTGCTTTTTTGCCTGGTCAGCCTCACACATTTTATAGGATTGGATCATCATGAGTCACCACCACACTTAAGAATTTTTCAAGGTTGGAGCAGTGCCAAAGCTATTTTAATCATCCCAACTGATTTGTTGTAGGGCTTTTCTTGTCTTTCTTTCTTTCTTTTTAATGATAGAGAAATCTTGCAGTGTACAACGTTCACTTTATTCTTTCTGGTAACTTCCTGCAATGAAAAAAAGTGTTTTTTTTCTACCACAGGCTTTTTTAACCCCTGGCTGCTTCTTTTCACCATATTCTTCAAAGGGATTTTAATGCTAATTTTCCTATGCCATTGGCTTTGGAATCAGGTAATTTCCTGAACTAGATGACTATGGAGAAAAGCAGCTAAAAGTCTACTCTGGTGAACAGTTAACAGTACTTGTTAGAGATTAAGGTGACCTTGTAAAGACTGTTGTTAATACAATATCGATTAATTGCTAAAAATGTAATCTATGCATATAATCTATATTTTAAAGCCCTTTATTATGAAGGTTCTTTATAGTCCATCTTAATTTGAAAAAGTATCACTAATAAATAATGTATAGGCCATTTTTTAAGAATCCAAAATGAATACCACAATGAACTGCTTTACTTGTGTTTTTCTTTAATAATTAAAGATGAAAAAATTAACTACCATGTTTAGCATTCTTCCCACAGTCCATTTCATACTAGAAATATGCATAACCTTTTTACTAATCAGTCGCTTCTTGTTGATTTGTAGGTTGGAGCAAGCAGCCCTTGCTCTTTGCCTGAAAAGGTCTCTATATTTACACTGTGTTGTTGTTAGAATTAAATACTGGTTCCTTGGTGCCAAAAAGAAGAACCAGCTCTCAAAGAATTTTCTCAGCGAGAGAATTTACTTCTATAGAAGGATGTGTCTCATAGATGGTGCAATGGCAAACACACACCTGAACAGGGGAGGGAAAGGGGTTCTTATTCCTTTTGTAGGTAGCCCCTACTGCTGTATCATTCTCTTGTTAGCTAGGGTTGGACTACACAATCTAAGCTAATTCCAATTGACTATTTTAAAAAGAGCAAGGGTATGAGTCAGAGTGGCAGGGTGAGCAGCTTGGCAGGAAAGACAGTTATGGTACAGGCAACTAAAGGTGACTCAGGTCAGAGCAGGTGACCAGGGGTAACTCAGGTCAAATCAGGTGACCAAGATGAGTCAGGAAGGAGTGGGTGACTAGGGGAACAAATATGATCTACTGCTTAGAACTGGTGGAAAAGGTTGTTTACTGAAACTGTGAGGAACTTAGACTTTAAAACGGAGGACAAAGAACTGAACATATGGATTCTTTGAAGAGAAATGTAGAATGCATTGTATCCAACATTATTATGCAAACCCATATGAGGAAACATATGATTGTTAATGTATATCTTGTTGAAAATGACAGTTTTTTTCAGCAAAAAGAGGTCAGGTGCCAGTAAGCTTTCTCGTGGTTCTTCTTTTTCAAAAATCATATATTTACTAAATAATACTAGCCAGAAGTTATTGAGCATTTAGTATGTTTCAAGCTCTGTGCTTGGTGCTTTCCTTGGACTATCTCATTTAATCCATTTTCATTCCTTGTTAAAGTAGAAATTTTACAGAAGAGTAAACTGAGGGTTAGAGAGGCTAAGTAACCTAGCCAGGGTCCCACAAGTAGTGTGGGAGAAAGCCAGGTTTCAAATCTGCATCTGCTTGATTCCACAGTTGCTCTTCTTAGGAGTGCCTCTGCCCTGCCTCCTTTTGTGATGTGGTGTGCTAAGAAAACTCCTGTGCAAATCTCTGAAAAGTTTAACCACAGTGAGGCATGCTGTGAAGACAGTCCTGGAGGAGTTGAGGGAAAGCTTTCAGATGCCATCTTTATACATTCAAGAAGTAGCCCTACCTAGTGCCAAGTCTTTTGATGGTTACTTGGTATAGAAAGATGAGTAAGACAATGTTCCTCTTCCTCAGGGAGTCCATCTATAAAGAGAGAAGATCGATATGCAAACAAATTATTGTGAAATATGAAATATTCCCAAAAGTTTGGGAAATAAGGAAGGTTGTGCAAGCAGCAGAGTGATGATTCAAGGCCTGAGGGATGAAGTAGCCACCCCTCGGGGACTAGGGCACCCACTGGCTAGCGAATGTATCACCGTGGTGGGAGGAAGAACCACGCTAGCAGGCTGACATGGGGAAGCTCTAGTAGCCTGGGACTCCGCCAAAGGACAGGTAATGCACTGAAGGTGATTCCTTAAGTCTTAACTACATAGCCATTGGCTTGGGGAGTCCCAGGATTGCTCAGAGTTCATATTGTTACAAATCCAAGACCACTGCTCTTAATATAGAGCCCCCCAAATATAGTCTGGTCCATTCTAACAAGCTGTATTGCCTGCTTTAAATTTAAATGATAAATTTTAAAAGAACAGAAATCTAGCTGTTTAAATAATGGTTAAACAGAGTTTTGATGAAAAGAAAATGAAGAATTTTATCTCCCACATCTAAGCTGTGATTAGAAGTTTGCTCTAGTGTTTTCGGCATCTGAAAACACTACATCAGTATATGTAGGCTACTTCTTGAATGTATAAAGATGGCATCTGTTTACTGAATACATTACTGCTTTTTTAATGTTTTTAAAGGAGCTTTGGGATTATTGCTGCATTTCCTATCAAGTTAGTAACTGATATTTAAAAATATTTAGTTGGCTGAAGTAGTAGATGATGATCAGTATTTCAAAAGATTAGTAGTGATTTAGAATGCATAGAGTTATTGCATTGGTTAGTTGGGAAATCTTTTATTCTTATACTTCTGTTATTTTTTTCTTGTTCACGCAGTTGAGTCAGCAAGAGAAGCATATTCAAATTAGACTTGTCATACAGAAAAAAAAATCTGACTTTGTCAGGGTGGGTGGAGGGGAAAAAAGCAACTTTTTGTCAGTCTTTTGTATTTCAGCAGCTGGATTCATTGCTACCATGGTAACGGACCACATGATGAGGTGTATTAGATTGCTGTGTGTTGAGCACAAGGGGAAGAATGAACACAGCTTTTTATTGAAGTTAAAGGTTACTTTGGAGTTTCTTCTGTAGAAATGTGTAAGGTCAAATACTTTAGTTTTCAGCATATGTAGTACTTCAGAGGAAGAATTAGGGGCATGTTGGTGCATTTAACTACGAAACCAGGTAAGGTACAATTCAATCTATGAAACAACTCTGTGACTTCTGTCGCAGTGGCATAACTTGCTGGGTGGAATTTCACTGTCGCCTCCACCCCCACCCCCACATGGGCACAGGACAAATTTCTCCTGCCCACCCCCCAGCTCCTCCACCTCCGGTTTCAGCTGTTTTTAATTTGAAAGTCTGAGATGTTGTGAAATGTTATAGTTTTATGGTTGTGTGTGCGTGTGTGTGTGCGTGTGTGTGTGTGTGTGTGTGAAGTCAAAGAAAGAAAACTGCAAAGGAAGTAATAAGAATGCAATAACTGGTATCTTCAAATCAATGTAGACTGAAACAAAGTGTTCCCTTGTTTTGTTTTTTGAAAATGGTCCACTTTTCTTAGAGGACACCTTATTAGTGGCATTCATCCAAAGCTACTTGTCTCTTCTACTAAATTAAGCCGTAGGACAAAGTTTTCCAGCATGTTATTTAGTGTGTTTATCATGTGTGAGCTTTTGTTTTCCTTTCTTTCATCATATTATTGCCAGCCTCATCTAACATGAATAGTCCAGTTTTATCTATATTTTTTACAACGTATTTTATTTCTATTAGCATTCTAATCTTTTAGGCATTGTAGCTGTATGTGTGTTAGAGGATTTAAAAATAGAAGTAAATACAATATGGGTGAGGGTAAAATGAACTCTTTTGGTTAGAAGCTGGTAGGAACTGAATGTAAACAATCCAGTGTGGCTGTGTGGAGCATCAATTCCCAGAGCGTAGACGCCTTCTATGTGTTGTTTACATATCACTCTGGCAGCTTGTTTCAAAACAGGAGGCTTTGATACGCACAGAGCAAGTTAAAGGAGAACAATTTCTTTATTAATAACTTATTTTGATTGCTTGTTCCTGGTTTCTACTGATGTCTGATGTTTGACTTTCTCATAAGAAACTTACTCTAATTTTAGCCAGGGGTTTACTTATGCAACTTATGTCCTCTTAGAACAGAGTTATCTTAGCAGCTTTTAGAAATAAAACCTAACTAAATAGTAGCAAAACCCTACTGTTATTCTAGTATATTCACTGTCCACCTGTAAAAAGTATAGATATAGGAAAATCTTTTTGAAAAACACATTCTTAGTGAACTAAAATCAATTCTATGCCATTAATTGGTACTAATTAGGATAAAAGCCAATAAATTATCCCGTTTGTTCATACAGCCTGCTTTCTTACAAAAGGAAAACTTAGATTTTATTATATTTATTTATTCTCTGTGATTTTCATTGCTGTTTCCTTAGTCTCTCGAGTTTCCATATGTCTAAGCCATCTTCTAAGTTTAAGCAAGGAGTTATAATCATTATTCAAAAAAATTATTCACCATGATTTCAAATAAAGAGAACCATTTCCATGATGACAGGTATCAAAAGCATTATAATAACACCTAACACTTGTAAATGCTCATGCCTGTATCAGAATTCATTCCTTTCCTTTTCCCTTTGTTGTCTGACTACAAATGAGCTATGAGCATGTCTTTTAAAGCATGAGATATTTTCATAAGCATAAGTTGTTATTACTAGAGAATAGAGAGTTTCTAAAAATTAGTGAAAGATGATACCCGGTAAACTATTTTAAAGTATGAAATTATTAAAACTGACAATATCTGAGATAGAAAGTGTTATGTTTTATTAAAAGAAAAATAAAAGATGGAAAGAAGAAGCAAGACACAGAGAGAGAAAACAAAAAATGAAAAGATAAATAAAAGGTACAGATAAAAGTGTAAATGATCTCTTACCCAAGTGTTTTTCTTTCTCACCAGTACTGGAAAGGGTTAAATCTCTATATGTCAGAGAAGAAAGTAGTATGGATGAGGGAAATTACTAAAAAGTATTATTATTTTACCATTCCATGTTTAAAATACATGATAAGATATAGATAGTTCCTTTCTATTAATTGAAATGAAAAAAAAAATTATGTAGTTGGAATTTGTCTCACTCTTTGTAGTTATGGGCTACCAGCCAGCTTAGACAACAGAGCTAGAAGTGTGTAAAAACCAATATATGCCCAAATTTCTGTGATCTTTATTCATCTGACATTAGGCCATATGTACATAAAAACTTATGAAATAATTTTAACTGAGAGATCACAAGATAGGAGATTCTTTTATAGTTGTTTTGATATTTACATTCTTAAGAAGCCGAATTGACTTTTGAGGTACTAGCTTTAAATTGTAAATTTTGCCAAGAGGTTTTAATTGTACGATGTTTGTTACAATTCTTGTTTAAATTAGGCTTTCTTGTTAATTTTAAATGATTGGTAGTTTTTCTTAACATTTTAGCTTAATCTTTAGAGCTGCCTAGACTCATAGACCAATAGATAATTATCTGCAAACATTTACCTCTACTAAGGAGATACATATTTAACAGTTTTTTTAACATGATAAAAAAGAATCATGTTGACTAAAACAGCATAGCATCTTCTAAAAAATTAATGATGATATTTAAACTCCAAGACAATAAAATACATGAAGATCAAGCCAGTGAATGATGACTTACTATCATCTAGATATTCCATTTTTAGGAGTTATTTTTAATCTGTGATTTTATTAAGGTGAATTTTATTATTGACCACAATGTAATTTTTGATATGAAAAGCATTAGACTTTTTTTAAGAACTCTAAGATTTTTCAAATGAGAAAGAAAATAATGGTACGTAATATGATGATAAATGACAATAATGATTAATCTGGAGAATGAGATAGAAAGCTCTTGCCTCTTTATGTAGTAAAAGGCCAATGTTCTTAGAAGGAAAGTGAAAATTTCTAATGAGTAGTATGATTCTCAGAAATTACCTTCAAATTTAATTAATTCAATTAATTGCATTTATATATCACTAGGAATAGAGGTGCTTGGTATGTTATTATCAGACTTTATTATAATATGTTTGCTTTGTTCAATAAGCAATAGAGACTGTCATCAAAATTGATTAATTGCATCAAGAATGGTACAATGTATGTGTAAGTATCTGATAGGAAAAAAGTAAACTCATTTCTAGGAAAGAACAATTTGTTATATTTTTAGTATACAAAGGGGCAATCAACTGGTCTTCACTTCATGGTATTATTAGCTGGATATATTTTAGAATGATATTGTTATAATAATTCCCCACTCTCTGACACACATATTATAAAATGTTCACTAGATACCATTTTAATATTTTGTTTTTAAATTTTAAATTATTTATTTTAAATAAACAACTCTTTTATATCTGAAACCTGCTAATTTTACTTTTTTTGGTGGAACATTTACTCAGAAAAATTACTTATCTCTGTATATCCCTAACATCAAAGAAAATACTGGATGGATTAGCAATTCCAGTATAAACTGTGTATCCATGAGCTAGTAAAAGAAAATACCGAACTTAAGATAGAAACGGTTGACCTTGGAGACACAAATCATAAAGGAATGGTACTATGAAAGCTTATTTCTTTTAGAAAATGCTATATACAAAACTTAAAAGATAAATAGCAAATTAGAAACAATATTTTCAACATAAGTGAAAAAGAAACAGTAAATATCCATATTATGTAATGAGGTCTCATAAATCTGTAAGAAAAAGCACTTCCCTAATAATTTTAAAAATATCTACAAATTAAATGCCATTTTAATTTTTAGCAACTATTTTTAAAAGGGGAAATCAAAAGGAGGAGGAGGAGAAGAACTAATATCTTGTTTAGGAAGAGTGGGGAAAATGGGAACACATATATACTGCTGTATACACATATACGCTGGGAGCAGGTGGGGAGTTGATCAGACTGGCAGTGTGTAGCAGAGTCTTTAAAAATCGCATATCCTTGGACCCTACAATTCTACTATTAGGAATATGTCCTAACAAAATAAATAGTCAAACATATTTATAGAGTTTTTCATTGTTGTCATATTTGTAAGTATAAACAACGGTGGCCATTCTGACAAAGAAAATTCAAGAAATGAAAAAACACACAAGCTCATATTTCTTCTCTAGAAGGTATAAAGCTGTAAGATGTCACAGACATGGCTATATACTGGCCTAGCTGTTGACTTCCCTGCTGTTTAGATTGAACATGTATAGGCAACATGGTACAGAAAAAGCGTCTTGGCTTAAGAATCAGAAAGCCTGAGTCATGCTACTAACTAGCTGAGTTAATGTAAGTATACAAATATATGAAATTATTAAAATGATAATTTTAAAGAGTAGAAAAGTCTTTGAATCCCTTTACCCATCTATATGTGTTTATCTTCACAGTTGATTTGCAAATAAGAAGTCTCATATCAAGTGGGAAGGGTACATTTTTCTAATTTCACTGAAATGCAATACCAAATGGTAAAATCTAGAATGCCTTGACTGTGAGAGAATATAATAAAATATTTTAAATAGGATATATGTTCCAATTATTATTTTTTGAAATTTATTCTAAAGAAATTTCTGCTCATATAAGGATAGGCAGAGGATGACTGGGCTTCAATAACTAGACCACACCTACTTTTAGGTGTGGTGGAGAAGCAGAGCTCCAGAGCAGTACTGTTCAAAATTCTGTAATGCTAGAAATGTTCTCTATCTGCATAGTCCAGTATAGTAACTACTAGCCACATGTGGCTATTAAGCACTTGAAAGGTAGCTAGTGCAACTGATGAAACAGATTTCAAATTTTATTTAATACTAAGTAATTGACATAGCCACATGTGTCTAGTGCTATCTTATTGGACAGTGACACTCTATAATTAAGCACAGCAAGTTGGGTCTTTTATTTAATGTTGGGGATCTATTTCAAGCACCTCTGATAAATCAGGATGATATACACAGGACAAGAAGGTGAGTATTCTTTTGAAATTTCCCTTTCATCCAATGAAATCCCTTGATTCTAGTGACTTCAAGTCCAAGATTTTCCAGAGAAATGTTGGTCTCAAGTAGTCTGTAGTTTTGTTTACTTAAGAATTCTAATGCTCATTCATTTTCTCATTTATTTAAAAAAAAATCCTTATATTGAATATATTTGTGTTAGACACTTGACGTTGAAAAGATAGTCATAGTACAGAGTTCCTGGATTCATGGATTCCTTGGAATATGCTTAGGAGTAAATGGCGCAGAGCACATATTACAGAGGGGATAGAAAATACTTTGTGGAGAAGGAAGCGCTGGGATGAACCTTAAAGAAATAGCGAGTGTTCAATAGGAGGCTGGGGAAAGGAGGATCTAGAGAGATGAAATGGCATAAAAAAAAACAGGGAGAGATGAGAATCAGAAATATCTAGAAATGTAACAATGGCAGCAGCACAGAAAAAAAGACTGGAGAGAGGCCATGTCGTGTAGACAAAAATGAGTTCAGAAGTTAATGCTGCAATCCAGAACAAGGATGAGAGAGGTTCTGAGCTAAGGGGATGAAAGTAGAATTTGAAAAGAAGTAGACTTGAGAGGTGTTTTGTCTGTTGCCTCCTTTTACAATAAGTCAGGTAGAGAACACCTGATATATCTTTTAAGCCCACCTGAAAGTTGTCAGTTACTTCATACAATGCTAGAACAGGATTGTTGTGGCCAAAGAAACTGAGCATATCTTATAATACGCAAGTTTTTCAACCAGGATCAACTTTCATAAGTCATCCTCTTGAAAGCAGGTACAACTACATCATCTATGTAGTTGAAATGTATAGCATATAAGAATATTGTCTGGAGATGTAATGTAACTGAGGTGGAAACTTAATATTTGTGAAACTTCCTCTTTCATTAACATCTTAACATTCTTTGATTTTGATTTTTTATTTCTTCCCAAAATACAAGAATTTTGAAAGTATATAATTAGGCACCATTTAGAAAGGTCAAAAAAGCAATCTTCTAGTTGAATTTATGATTTAGGTACATTATTATTTTCCAGTCTTTACCCCATTTTGATGGATTTTTTTTCCCTTGGCAGTATATCCAGATTCATTTATAGGTTGGAAGACAGTAGAAGCTGTTATTCCAGCATCAAAGCCCCCACTGTTTTCCAATAAGAAGTTGCTTTTGATTTCTTCCAAAGCCTTATCACCACTGCAGTCAAAAAAAAAGGAGGGTAGAAAAATGCAGAGAAATGGTGGAGGAGGTGGAGTATGTGGTCTTGGTCATAAAGAACTGAAAGGATGCCAGGTGCAGTGGCTTATGCCTGTAATCCCAGCACTTAGGGAGGCCAAGGCAGGTGGGTCATGAGGTGAAGAGATCAAGAATATCCTGGCCAACATGATAAAACCCCATCTCTGCTAAAAAGACAAAAATTAGCTGGACATGGTGGTGCACACCTGTAATTGCAGCTACTCAGGAGGCTGAGGCAGAAGAATTGCTTGAACTGGGACCTGGGAGGTAGACGTTCCATGGAGCCAAGATCACGTCACTGCATTCTAGCCACCTGGGCTACAGGGCAAGAATCCTCTCAAAAAAAAAAAAAAAAAAAAAAAAAAAAAAAACTGAAAGGAGAAAGGTATTACTGAAGAGTATGAGAGAGTATGGGCATTAGTCTGACTGTATGGAGGACTTTGGCAATAACTACAAGCCAGAGTGAGTGAGGAAAGAAAAGCAGCTGTTTGGACAATGTGCTGACCATATAGTTAGTTTCCATGTGTTGCATGATAGTAGGAAACCTGAACATACAGTAGGACAGAGAGGAGCACATCATGTGAGAGTTCCATGAGTTCTCCGAATAAAATAGAAGACTTTCTAAGTGCCAGATACTGTTCTGAGTAGTTTTTGTTTGACCTATTTAAGGTGATGAACCCTTTTCTCAGAGAACAGTCCTAGCACATGGAAATCAGTGAAGAAATATAAGTAGTGGCAGGGTGTGGTGGCTCATACCTGTAATCCCAGTACTTCGGGAGGCCGAGGTGGGTGGATCACCTGAGGTCAGAAATGCAAGACCAGCCTGGCATCAACATGGTGGAACCCCATCTCTACTAAAAATAAATAAAAATAAAAAAATACTAGCTGGGCATTGTGGCACAGGTCTGTAGTCCCAGCTACTTGGGAGACTGAGGCAGGAGAATCGCTTGAACCAGGGAGGTGGAGGTTGCAGTGACCCAGATCTTGCCACTGCACTGCACTCCAGTCTGGGTGACAGAGCAAGACTTTGTCTCAAAAAGTTATTTAAAAAATAGGTAATTATTATCTCTCCATTAATCCTCACGGCAACCCCATGAACAAAGTACTTTTATCATCTTTATTTTATAGATGAAAAAATTAAGACACAAGAGGTAAGTAATCTCCCAAAGAGTATACAGTTAATCAGAGAGAGAGCTATATTTAATGAGCTCAACCACCACACCATCCTGCCTACTCTTAATCTATGTTAATTTTATAATACGTACAGAGATGATACTTGTAATGTGCTTACAAAGTGCTTGACATATAGTAAACCTGCAAAAATGTTAGCAATTATCTTTATGTGATACGATTTAGAAGACTTTCCAGTATTTGTTACTCTACACGAC
The DNA here is from genome assembly GCF_048565385.1 of Saimiri boliviensis. Classification (NCBI taxonomy): domain Eukaryota; kingdom Metazoa; phylum Chordata; class Mammalia; order Primates; family Cebidae; genus Saimiri; species Saimiri boliviensis. Next base: position 43,434,541 of record NC_133461.1, on the reverse strand, counting down.
ACTACTCAGAAATAGTAACGAGATTTTTAGGGCAGCTCTGAATTTTTCTTATGTAAAGTGTGAAGAAAGCTTTTTTTAGGAGCATGCCTTTATAAATTGGAGAAACTCCCCTTCTACCCAAATACTATCAATCAGTTTGACTGATTGAAGTTTTTACCTCAAAGAATGGGTCTCATTGGAATGTTCTATATAAACATCTGTGTGGCTCTGACCTTCTGACAGAGAATGACTGCTGCTAATGGTACTAATGAGAGCAAATGAAATTCCCTTCCAAGCTTGGTATGTGAATAATATGTCAATTTGTTCATTGCCGTCTTACTAGGAATTAAATGCTCTGACATTTTTATAACCTAAGGGAGCTAGTGTGAGGTTGGCAGCCAGAAAAGGGAATCAGGCCAGAGGCTGGCCAAGACATAGTCATGAGGGGGTGGAAGGGTAAGTCAAGGTCAAGCAGGTGAATCCAGGCAGAACTCAACCAGACTCTAGAACAAAGTTAGTTTCAAAGTTGGGTTCTTATATCCTTTCCCTATAATGTGACCCAGGTAGGGATGGGTTGGTTATCGTCTGCACACACAAAAAAATAATAATAAAAATAAAAAATAAAAAATTAGCTGGCTCTGAAATCTAACTGAAATAAGAAAGTCAATAGAAGCAGAATTAAAGATACTTAAACACTATAGATACAGGCAATGCAAGAACAATACCTCTGTTTTACTGGATTTCTAGGGAGGGAATGATGCTGTTTGGGTTAAGACACAGGTCAGGCAGAGGAGCTTTGAGGACACCGTGGCTCAGGAGGGAAGACATGTGAGAAAGCTACAGGGGTACTGCAGATGGCAGAGGAGAAAGGAAAGGCAAAATCTGGATTCCGAGTGATCAGTTGTCATCTGCTTTTGTGGCTCTTATAGTTTCCTTTGTCTGTATCTGTGACCTGAGAATTCAGAGGATTTTCACCAGTGATGTCACTGGACAAGTGTGCCAGGCTGACCACCCAATAAGAGGACAAGGAAAAGAGAATGGAAGGATCAGCAGAACTATCACCACTCTGCTTCTGGGGTGTGGGAGCTGGGGGATGTGGGGTGGGGAATATCTCTCTAGAGGTTTGTTCTCTGCTGTGTTACCCCCATCTATGACGGCTTTTTCTCCATGAGCTTAAATGGTGATGATTTTCTTCCAACTATTAGGGAATACATTGATAATGTTAGTAATTCATAGAGTCTCTGAAATGATCTCCGCAAACGTTATGTATAGTTGCTTATCTGGAGAAGTAACAAGCTTTTATCAACCATAATAACTAAATTTGTATGGTGATTTACTGTTTGCAAAATATTCAATTATATTATATTTGAACCTCCCACAATTCTGGAAGGTAGATGACACCATCAATTCCTTTATAAGGATGAAGGAAATCAAGCTCAATTACTTTCCTAGAGGCACTGGGTTTGATAGCAAAGCACAAATTTTAATTTACTGGTTTACTAATGCATGCTGCTTCATTCAACACCTTCTCACCTTTAAAAGTAAAAATTTTCTCAGTGATAGCTATTTACCTTTAGAATTGCTGTTACAAATAAAGAATTATTACATTTACTCAGATTGTTCAGATTAAATCCTCTCTTTAAAAATACTTTCAAGGTGGTTTATGTACACCGTAGGCATTTAATAAGTGTTAACTGCTTGATTATTATCTCGTTGTACTCCTCCAAAGTAATCATTCTGATTCTCCCACATTGGTTAAAAGGTTATTTATCTTGGAGTGGAAGGGAATAGTCCACAATTACAATTCCCAACATGGGAAACTAATGGAAAAAAAAAATGTGACTTAGTTCTTTTTAACTTAAGAAAATAATCTAACCTCTAACATCTAAATAAGTAGACTTAAAATAACTGGACAAAGCCAAAAGGCAACAAGGCATCTTATACTTAGGCAAAACCAATCAAAGGAAATTATCATGAGCCCCAAAACTACTCTGCTTCTCATAACCATGCAACACCCAAACAATATACAATTTTATCTTGCCTATGAAATTCCCAGGTATATTCCTAGGTATGTGTTTTGTCTTTGTATCACACCCTGTATTCTTTAAAACCTTCCCTTACCCAACATTGCCCTTGAGTGTAGCTATCTTTCTTGCCTATCTGAGACATCAAAAATACTCTTTCCCCGGCTAAATCTCTGTGAGAGCCAGTGATTAAGGTCTGGGCAAGAGAAAAGAAGGCAGGACATATGAGAGTCAGCAATAGAGTTTTCTGATTTGGTTAAACTGAAGCTCCTTACTTCAGCTAGTATTGCTGCTATTTGGGCTTCCCTTTCCTTAAACTCTTTCTTAAAATGTTTTTAAAAAATTCAAATTGCAACATTTATTACCTTTCTCATTTAAAATTGTATAATCCTTTGGGTTTAAATATTCTCTTCTGATAGTAATGCTAAGATTTGAGATTTTTTGATTAGGTTAAGGTTAGGCAGGTAAAGAATATTGAAATGAAGAGGAATGTCATTTACCGTCTATTAAATATATTATAAGCTATAATCACAATTAAGTTGAACTATAATTAAAGAGGGTGATAATATAGACAAAAAGCTGGAGTATAAACAAATACTAGCATATATCTCAATATATGCTAGAGGAGGCTGCACATAGCAACAGGAAAGATTATTACTATGTGGTAAAATAGTATTGGGAAGGAAAGTATTTTCATGTATACTACAAAATGAATTCCAGGTAGATTAGAGTTAAATACTTACAATAAATCAAACTATAAGGATTAATAGAAAAGATGCAGGGATTTTAAAAGAGCTTTATTATGATATAATTGACAATGAACTAAACTATTTAGAGTATACAAATTAATAGGTTTTAACACACACACACACACACACACACACACACACACACACACACACCCTAAGCCATCTTTAGAATCAAGATAGTGAACATAGCCATCATCACCAAAAATGTCTTCAGACTCCTTGGTAATGCCTCCCACTTGTTCCTCTCCCATTCCCAAGCAACCACAAATGAAGTTTTAGTCACTATAGATTAGTTTGCGTTTTCTAGAGTTTATGTAAATGGAATCAGACAATACACACATTTTTGGTCTGGTTTCTTTCACTCAGTATAATTATTTTGTGACTCATTCATGTTGTATGTATCAATAATATGTTCATCTTTATTGCTTTATTTATTGTTCATCCATTCATCTTTGATGAACACTGAGGTTCTTTCTGGTTTTTCACTATTACAAATAAAGCTACTATGAACATTCATGTGAAAATCTTTAAACAGAAACATATTATCTTTCCTTTTGAGTAGATGCCTATAGGAATTTTAAATGATCAATGAAAAAAAGGATTTTATAAACATAAAGATTAAAAGCTCATAATGGAAAATAATTATATTTAACAACATTAACATTTTAAATTCCTGCAACTCAAAAACATGTCCTTAACCAAATTGCAGATTAAATGATTGTCAAAGAAACTATATAAGTAATAGATAACAATAATAACAACTTACCATAAGCAAAGCTTAGAAAACTAGTGTATCAGTTAATCCTCACATTAATCCTAAAAGGTAAACACTACATTGCCACATCCCATGTACTTAGCCACTGCTCAGTGCTGCCTCCCTGTGTGGAGAAGGAGTATATATTATACAGACTATATATTTGTCTTAAAAGGTTTAATATCCAATCATCGGAAATTATGTGAAACATACTAGCAATAATTTATCTCTTGTATATCTCTGATATACATATGTGAGATGGTATGTCGATAACCTAAATGTATAGAGAATTTGTGCAAAATATGTAGGAAAATATGAAGGCAATAAAATGGGGAAGGGTCATAAGATGTTCAGAACTAAAAAAAGTAAAGATAGATGAAAAATATTAAACTTCACTCAATCAAATACATTAAAAATAAAATCACACTGTGACACCTATCAAATGAGTGAATATTTTAGATATGTCATTGTTGGTTTTTATTACTTTAATAGTGGTAATATGCAATGTTAGTGAAATTGGAAGCCATTCTCACACTTTATTGGTGGTGAAATATGAATTAATGCAATCATTCTGGAAAGCAATTTGGCATATCAGTATGTATCTATAACTTGAAAATTAATTATGCCCTTTGATAAAAGACTTTATTGTTGAAATCATCTGAAGCAATAAACATTAAATGAATGCAAAGAGTTATATACAGAGGGCCTTTTTATAGTGTGATATAATGTCTTATAACAGGAAAATGAATAGCTAAAGTCATTTCATAGCTAATAAACCCTATGCAGCTACTAAAGAGGTGTTTACTAAGTATCATAAACTATTGGTAGAAGTGATAATTACTACAAATTTATTGAAGAGCAGTTTGATAATTTTTTTTATTTATAAAGAAAATAGGTTTCTTTGGCTCACAGTTCTGCAGGCTGTACACAAAGCATCATGTGAGCATCTGCTCCTGGAGAGGGCCTCAGGAAGCTTGTAATCATGGCACAAGATGAAAGGGAAACAGTATATCATATGGCAGAGAGGGGAGAAGTGCCAGGCTTTTTTTTTTCTTTTTTTTTTTGAGACGGAGTTTTGCTGTTGTTACCCAGGCTGGAGTGCAATGGCACGATCTCGGCTCACCGCAACCTCCGCCTCCTGGGTTCAAGCAATTCTCCTGCCTCAGCCTCCCGAGTAGCTGGGACTACAGGCGTGCACCACCACGCCCGGCTAATTTTTGTATTTTTAGTAGAGACGGGGTTTCACCTTGTTAACCAAGATGGTCTCGATCTCTTGACCTCGTGATCCACCCACCTCGGCCTCCCAAAGTGCTGGGATTATAGGTGTGAGCCACCACGCCCGAGTGCCAGGCTTTTTTAAACCAGCTCTTAGTGTGAACTGATACAGTGAGACCTCTCTCATTACAATGAAGACAACACCAAGCCATTCATGAGGGATTCATCCTAAACATTTTCCACTAGGCTCACCTTCAGTATTGGAGGTCACATTTCAGCATAAGATTTGGAGGGTTCAAAACATCCAAACCTATCATTTTTCCCCTGGTCCCCTAAATCTCATGTCTTTCTCATATTATAAAATACAGTCATCTCTTCCTCATAATCTCCAAGTTTTACCTCATTCCAGCATCACTCAAAAGTTTCAAGTCTCATCTAAGACTCAATGCAAGTCCTTCCACCTATGACCAGGTAAGATCAAAATCAAGTTATTTGCTTCCAACAGCAATGGTGCTATAGGCATTGAGTAAACATTCCCATTCCAAAAGGGAAAAATCAGCCCAAAGAAAGGGATAGTAGGCTCCATGCAAGTCTGAAACCCAGCAGGACAGATATTAAATCTTCATGCTCCAAAATAATCCTTGACTCCTTGTCCTGAAAACAGGGCATACTGGTATAAGGGGTGGGCTCCCAATGCTTAGGGTATCTCCACCTCCATGGTTATGCAGGGTGCAGCCCTGTGGCTGCTCTCATGGATTGGAGTTGAGTGCCTGTGGCTTTTCCAGGTTCAGGATACAAGCTACCAGTGGCTCTACCATTTCCCAACTAAGGACAGCAATCCCCTTCCCACAGCTCCACTAGGCAGTACCCTGGTGAAGATGCTCTGTGGGGCTCCAACCTCACATTTCCCCTTAGCACTGCCCTAGGAAAGTCTCTGTGTAGACTCCACCCTGTGTCAAGCACCCAGATTTCCTCTGATACATCCTTTGGAATCTAGGTGGAAGTGGCCAAGCCTCCTTCATTCATACATTCTGTGTGCCTGCAGGCTCAACACCACATAGAAGCCACCAAGGCTTACAGTTTGCACTCTCAAAGTGGCAGCCTGAGCTGCACCTGAAACTCTGTGCAAAGGCTGGAGCCCCAGCAGCTGGGATGCTGGGAGCAATTTTCCAAGGCTGTACAGGGCAGCAGGGTCCTGGGCCTGGCCCCCAAATCCATTGTTTCCTACTATGATCCTGAGCCAGTGATAAGAGGACTATTCTGAAGACTTCTGAAATGCTTTTAAGGCATTTTTCCCATTGTCTTAGCTTGATAATATTTTTAATTTACTTAAAATACTTAACGACCATTGACTAGTAAGTTTACTTTTAGGAATGTCTAAAATGGAAATATTTTCACCCCAAAACTTACAAACAAGGATATTGATCACAGTATTATAATATCCTTGTGAATCAAGGCTATTCATTCACAGCATTGTGAAAACAAATTTTCACTGTAAAACAAACTAAATGCCCAACGATGAAGAACCTATTAAATAAATTATGGAACATTCAAATGATGGGAGCCATTTAAAATGTTATTTTATTTTTTTAAAGAGTCTTGCTTTTGTCACTCGGGCTGGAGTGCAGTGCTGCAATCTCTCACTGCAACCTCTGCCTCCCAGGTTCAAGCGATTCTCCTGCCTCACCCTCCAGAGTAACTGGGATTACAGGCAAGCACTACCTTGCCTGGCTAATTTTTGTATTGTTAGTAGAGACAGGGTTTCACCATTGTTGGCCAAGCTGGTCTTGAACTCCTGGCCTCAAGTGATCCATCCACCTTGGCCTCCCAAAGTACCGAGATTACCAGTGTGAGCCAACGCACTCAGCACTTAAAATATCTTATAAAAATGTCTTGTGAAAGATGATATGCTTTGTATAAAATACCATCTACCATCTAATCCTCATATTAGGAGAGAGAGGAAGGAAAGGCAAAAAATCATAGAAAGAAAGAAAGATATTCTTAATGGCTATCTATGGGTAATAGATTAATTTTCCTGTCTCTACTTTCCTATGTTTTCTGAATTGTCTTCAGCAGATATGTATTAATTTTGTAATGTTGTGATATTAAGTTATAAGTGAGAATTTGAAATTGAATATTCAGTGTGAATACAGCTATGTATAAGAAAGAGACAAGAAGAATATCAGCTGAAATGTTAATAGTATGGTTTTTATCTTCTTTTGTATAATTGCTGGAATTTTTCTATATGATAAGAAATCAGGACAAAAATGATTTTGACAAAGAAAGGGCAAAAAACAAGGCCCACTTAGTTTCTGAAAAGCAATATAAGAGAACAGAAGGGAATTATTATAGGTTCTGCCTGTTTCAGGTTTGAGAAATACCACTTTAACTAGTTTAGAAAATAAAAAAAATCAGAATGATTTTTAATGCAGAAATATTTTACGTGAAGAGTAAAATTTTCCCACCTAAAATTTCTATTCTCGTCCCAGGATAACACTGCTGAGGGCTTCATATATTTCCTTACAGTACTTTTTTCAATGTATATTATAAAATAAAGTATTTTTCTCAAAAAAAAATAAATAAAAAGGAGAAATCAGCTTATGTAAATAACAAGGACTCAGGTACAGTTGGCTGCAGACTCCTGCTCAAACAGCAAAACCAAATTTTGTGTCCCTCACTAGCTCCTGGAAAGAGGCTTCCCAAACAGCAGGTAAGATGGCTGCCAGTAGCCCCCAGATCACACCCCACCACTTCACATCCCCAGCTTCACATCTTTGAATCTTAATAATTCAAAGATCTCAGGATGTAAGTGGCAAGGCCTGGCTTGGGGTGTGTGTACAGTCCTGAATGAACACCATGGCCAAGTGGGTGGGGTATTTGTGACACCCGAGTCTCATTCAGTTGCGCACCTCAATGTCCAAAGGAAAACACAGGCAGCCCCACCACAATCACCTGGAAGAGAGTCCCAGAGAGGTCACAAGAAAAAAAAGAGGAAAAGGAATATTGAAAAGAGTACGATGTCAATGCCAATGGCAGGAACTCATAGGTACAATACTAAATGTCTTACAAAATCATCTTATTCAGTCAGTCCTCAGGGAATTATATAACGAAAATTACTTGTGCACTTTCAAATAAGGAAATGGAGGGTAAGAAAAACTTAAATTATTTGTTCAAGTACTTGCAGGTAGCACATGGCAGCAAGAAGATTTGAATGCAAGTGTGTCTGATTTCGTCACCAAACCTCTCTAAAATGTTTTGTCTTTCTTAAGCTCTCATGGCTGTTTTACCTGCAATCAAGAGACAGAGAGAGACATTCTGTGTTTCTGTGTGTGAGAAATGGCACAGTGGCAACTAGAAGTTTTTTTGTTGTCTTGTTGTTTTTTGAGATGGAGTCTCACTCTGTCAATTAGGCTGGAGTGCAGTGGCACAATCTCAGGTCACTGCAACCTCTGCCTCCCAGGTTCAAGCAATTCTCCTGCCTCAGCCTCCCAAGTAGCTGGAATTACAGGTGCCTGCCACCACACCCAGCTAATTTTTGTATTTTTAGTTGAGACAGGGTTTCTTCATGTTGGCCAGGCTGGTCTCAAACTCCTGACCACAGGTGATCTGCCCATGTCGGCCTCGCAAAGTGCTAGGATTATAGGTGTGAGCCACTGCACCCAGCCACAACTAGAAGTTTTAATACCTTCCTATAGGTGATAGGTTGCTCCTCTCTCCCCTGAGAACCCTGCTCTGAGGAGAGCTAAGGAAGAGAACAAGATGTCAGAGTAAGTGACCAAAATACAATGTTGTATATTTTTCATAAGTTAAAATCAGATGTAGGATTCAAATATATTAAAAGAATTTCACACTCAAATTTTTAAAAGGTCTGAAGGAGGCTGAGCACATTCCATGTTTGGGCATTCAATGAGTATTTTCCACAGCATACAAGGCACTCTCAAAGATACAAAAGTAAACACAGTCTAAATTAGGACACAAAGAAAAGACGGAAGATGGGAAATTCAAGGTGGAGAGGCATAAATGGCAACCAGAAATAATAGTCTTTGTAGATCTTGCAGCTCCCCAACCAAAGCAGACAATCTAGGAGAAACCTAAGGTTATTTATACCTGCTGAGGATTTACTCTACCCAGTGATTAAACCTCCAGGACACACTAGATAAGTTTAGAAGAGCTTTAAGACTTCAAGGTTTGTGTTTCCTTAACCTTGCTGTTTCTTGTCCTTGGTTCTGCATGAAAAAACTCATCTCTCCACAGTTCCAAGGAGTAATTCCAAAAATAAATATAGGCATTTGCCTTAACCAGGACATCATGTCCCCAGTTTTCTTTCCGAAGCCTACAGGATGTACAAGTTGCTCCTGAAGTCTGTCTACAGCACAACAAATCCAAGTTCTGCATTTGCTCCCCAGATGAATGACTGTGCTAGGCAAAGCTGTATTTAATAGATAATACCCATGGAGGAACTGCTGGGTGAGGAATTTGTAGTGAAAAGCACTGACAACAGCTTGAGATATATTTAGCACAATTTATTTAGTTCTTCATTCAGAAGTAAAATTCCATGCGTGAGGTAATGTATGCGAAAGTGCTTTAAACTTGAAGTGTTAAAGCAGCATACAATTGTTGGGGACCCTGATGTGAAAATGGCCAGCCTGCACCCTGGTTAGTCTGGAACTAATTCCTTCAAAAATCACAGGACGAAAGTGTTGCATTCTGGTCCCTTGTGCCTTCTTGACAAAAACAGGGAACATGGCAAAGTAGAAAGAATATAGACCTTAGAGTCAGATTTGGGTTCAAATATGGTAATTTCCATGGCTCTGGGACCTCTCTGAGTCCATGTGTCCTAATTTGGATAACCAGTTGTCAGATGGGATTTCCTAGCCCCTTGAGCACTCATATAAAATTGGTCCAAACCAATTTGAACCCTTTTCACCACCTTTGGGAATCGTAGGGTTATGGTCCCCTAACCTGTTATTCCTCTCACCCTAATATCTAGGCACATTGTGTTCTCTCTTCTCCCTTTATCAAATTGCAGGTGAAACTGTCCCCTCACCAGTGACCACCAAAGATCCCCCTCATGTTGGTGTGTCCAGTAACTTCAATGAAGGTTTGAGGTTGGCAAGGACTGGTGTGGGAAAGCACACAGCCTTTGTTGTCTCTCCAGAAACCTCTATCTTCTTTTCTCACTCTTCACATATGCCTCCAGATTGTTTCCTAGGAACACAAATATTTTCCTTCTTACTATGCAGAGAAATTTAGCTCTCTTCTGTTCTTGTTCCAAGTTTTCATACTCAAATGCATCAAGATGCCCAGAACAAAGGGTCTTCCAATGGCCTCCTCCGAAAGCAGTCAAAACTATAAATAGAAAAAAAGGATTATCTGTTATCTTTTGAAAATGGTAATAATTTCTACCTTGCTATTTCCCAGGATTTGTGTGAATTTTAGATAAAAGAGATATACAATACTTTGAACAAAACACAGCACATAGGAAGTGCAAAATAAAGAAATGATGATGATGATAATGATGGTGATGATTCTGTATTGAGTAGCGATGTTTGCAGTAACTATATTTCTTTGAGTATCACTTATCACAATTATAATTCATTATTTGTGTAATCATCTCTTAATGTACGTCTCCTTCAAGTTCCCTGATGGCAGAAACTATTTCTGTTTGTTTACCTCTGTGTCACCAGTGCCTTGTACAATGCCTGGCCCACATATTTAACTCTTTACTGTATTAATGAATAGACAAATGAGTGTGTTAAATGTGGAGGGCTTTTCTTTCTTTAGAGTTGTAACTTTATAGGAGAACGAAGTGACGGGGCAGGTGAGGATGGTTAAAACACTTACGATGTTGCTGGAATGTTGTCAGCTGTCTAAGTGTTTGGCAAAGATTAGCAGAGACTCCATTTCTTTATTCACTCATTATTTTTGTGCATTTTCTACTTTCACCGCCAGATCAGTCTCCTCCCTATCCATGTTCCATTTATCAGTATCCCTGAAGCTGAAAAAAAAAAGAATATAGAATATTTATTTGCCTGCTTCCACACTGTCTCACTAACACCATGATCATTACATTTTCAGACTAGTCCAGGAAAACCTATCTTACTGTAATTTATTTGAAATAGTTTATTTTCCTCCTAATGTTTTTCATGGCAGGTATTTTATTTTTCAGCTACCTTGTTGGATTGCCTAATATTCTAACTTCAGTATTATAGCTTTTTCTGAAGAGAACAATGTGCTCTGTGCTGTAATGAAGCTTGTAAATTAACTCTAGGAATATAACTCATTCTTATACAGCAGAGTCACCTGTATAAGCCAAGACAGCATGATTCAAAGCAAAGACACTGGATTTGCAGTCATCCTCCTCTGTGATCCTCCTTTTCTCATCTAAAATGAGAAGCCTGGGCTAAAGAAACAAGTGTCAAACAGTAGCAATGGATGCAACCTGGAGTGAGCTGGGTTCTATTCTCCTTCCCTGTGAGGGTAACTTCCTGCTTATGTTTTAGAAGCTTGGCTCAAGTTATGGAATTCATTTGAATTTTAAAAATCCATGGCAAAAATAAAAATCAACGAGCTTGAAAAGACACTCTTCTATAATCCCAAGCAAAGAAAATCAAATCACCCAACAAATATTTTCTAAGTCTAAAGTGCTATGTTAGTAGGAATATTAGATAAAGCACAAGAGGCCCAGTTAAATTTGAATTTCAGATAAATGATGAATATTTTTTAGTATAAGTGAGTTCTATTCAATATTTGGGACATACCTATTGTGCGGGTCTGCCAGCTGCTAAGTATGTCTATGCCAATTATTATGCATTCTGGCACAGAAGAAATAACCACAGGATGAGTCCAGGGACCCACTGGACCACGGTAAGTCACACCTGAGCTAAAACCCCATTAATTGCCTGACCTCCATAAGCCTCTTTCTTAACTGGAGGACCACAATGATGTTTTGGGTCCTTTAGAATCAATATCAGCTGAGAGCCAGTGTCCAATACTCCCCAAAATGTCTTATTATTTCCTTTTCCCCAATCTACAGTTACCCTGGAAAAAGGCTGGAGGTCTCCCTGGGGAAGGATGGGAGAAAGATTCACTCCACAAGTTGTTGGTAATGTAGTGGGGTCCTTCTTCAAGAGCACCAGCCTCCCCTTTATTCAAGCGGTTACTGAGCAAATGTCATTTTTTTCCATTTTTTAGAGATGTAATTTCTAAAAGCTGTAGGAGAATCTTTTCAAATGAATTAAATATGTGAGCCATAATTAATATGAATAAATCCACTCATGCAAAACATTTCAGGATGTACATTTCCAGTTTATATTATCACCAAAGGAAGAATTTCATTATTTTTCATAGCTAGTTTGTCATGTACCTTAAAATGGAGTCACAGATAAAGGGAAAATAATGTAAGATTGTACAGACAGAATCAAATTCCAGGTTCTAACACCAGTAGGGTGGACAGAGAAGATAAAGTCAACTCTGTAAAGGTAAAAATATCAGTATTCTGAAATTTAAAGCTTCATTTAAATGCCTTGAACTTCTCGGGATTAAAAGACATTTGCCCAGTAATTGTGCATTAAAATAAATATGATAGCATGAACATTCAAAAAGTATTCATAGTACATTTTGGCCAAAAACTGTGTGCATCAACCAAGTCATTTGAGCATAGGTCCTGTTTAAAAGTAATGATGGAAAATTCAGTAATAAATTTTGAAAAGTTAAAAATAGTCTATCCGGTTCTAGGAAGGACAAAATCTGGGGGATAACTTTGTTCTTCATATAATTTGAACTTCCTGCCTTGCCACAAAGCCTCAGTTTTGTGAGAAGGGCGTGTGTGCCACAAGGCAACATGTCTCACCTTGTATGACTTGGGAAGAATGGGCTTCATTCAAAACTAAGAAGTAGTAAAAGTTAATTTGTATTTATTTTTAAACAGGTGTATAGTGAAAGCATACGTATTCTAAGGATATTTGACTTCTTCAAAAACATTCAATTATCTGAAATTAATCATTTGGGGCTTAACTGAAATAGAACTATATATTTTATACATAAAAGTCTATCTTAATCATCAAAGGAAGAACTAGCTAATATGTATTAAGGAAATTGAGGCAAGTTAAACCTGTGAAGGCTGTTATCTAAGTTCATATACACAAACAACATACAGTTTAAAATGTGAAATGACATATGTGTACAAAATTATTTTTTAAAGTGATTGTGAAATCTCACTTAAGTGAAATAGTAATTATTTCTTCCAAAGTTGGTCTGGTTCTTACCACATTTTTCTGTCTCTTAGAAATATATTCGAAGCTATAAGGATAAAAATGAAAGATTTCTCTCATATTCTTTCTAAATAGTTTCTTTAGCTCCAACTGAATCATCTGGGTACTGGTCCTTCCTCTTACAATGCCTACAATCAAGGGATGCTTAGATAAAGGAAGCCTCCCAGTTCTTGGAAATAGGCCTCTATGTGTGAGTTCTCACTGCCAGCCCTTCCAGGTCAAATCTTCCAAGGCTAGTCTCTCGCCCTCTCCAATTCATCCTGTGTGTTTACCGTTGTATTAATAGTCTGTAATTACTGCTTGCCTTGTTTAAGTCCTACGCATAGGAGTCCTCCTAGAGCTTTCTTTCCTCCACTATGACGTATAAGCCACTCGACCGGGCTGCAGTCAGTGTAGTGCTCCCTAACTTCACTCATTTTAGGTACAAGTGGAACCAATGAACATCACAGAGACACGCCTTCATGAAACTGACAGTCCTGTGAATAAAGCAGACACCAAAAAAAATTCATAAAGTATTTAATGATTACAATTTCTATATCTGTTAGATAATCATGGGGACATTATAAAAGGGCATATTAGATTATATACTAGAGCATATCAGAGAAATTCGGAAAAGCTGCCCTGTGGTAGACATGCTAATTGGAACTAGCCAGATTTGGGGCCAAGAGGGGTTAGGATATGCACTGTGAAGAGAAAAGAAAATATTCCAAGCAGTGGGGTCAGCAGAAGGAAAGGCTCTGAAGCATGTATGAGTGAACAGAGAGACATGGGCCTCGCAGCTAGATGCCTTGGACATACAAAGCCACCGTAAGGATTTTGGACGCCAAATTAAAGGCAGTAGGAAGTCCATCCTGCTTTAATTTGCTATTCTCTCAAAAACCATCTTAGTTGGCCCCAGAGCCATCAGACACAACAGACATGTCTACTAAATTACCTCATGTAATATGAGCTGCAATAATAGAAGCATAACATCTAAATGGAGGAGGGGACACACAGCACAGGCCCAGCTAGTGAGGAGAATATTCCAGGAGGCTCAGAAACAAAACAACATATTATGTTTACTTCGTTTAAAAGAAACATGCCTATTTTGGCTTTTTGATATTCAAAACATATGATTCACTCAAAATCTAGATTACCAAGTAAACCAGGCTAAGTCCAGGCACCTCGCTGAAGCTGGGCTGGAGGCCACTCTCCTACCTACTCTTCTCTCTTCACCCTGTTCCTGCTTAGCTGCACCTTGGTCTCTGTATCCTCTCCTTCTATCTGCTGTCCTTATGTGACAAATCTCTCCTGTGCTGTGTTCAAGGTTTAGGATGTCTGAGAGAGAAGAGGGCGTGATGGTGAGGAATGCCAGTCTGCTAGTCATGCCTTTTTGCACACCTCTAGAGTTTTGTGCCTATGTAGTTAACAGTCTGGAGCTGCACATTAATGAAGGATTAGTGCAGAATGCTATGCCTAGAGAAAGTTTCCGAGATCATGTTGCAAATCACTTTTGACAAGTTTTTCAGAGAAAAGCTGCATAATTCACTTGAACTTTTTTTTCAACTTTTATTTTAGATTCGCGGGGTACATGTGTAGGTTTGCTACCTGAGTAGCATCATATTGTGTGATATGATGCTGAGATTTGGGGTATGAATGATCACCCAGGTACTGAGCATAGTACCCAAGAGTTAGTTTTTCAACCCCTTCTCCCTGCCTGCTCTAGTGGTCCTGTTTCTATTGTTGCACACCATGGAATACTACGCCTGAGCTTTTCTAAGTTAAATATGCCTGACTGATTCTCTGTGATTAGGATATGAGTGGAATTTATATTAAAAATAAACACATTTGTCGTTCTTTAAAAGTGACATATTTAACAACTAAAAGTAATTGTCGTTTTCTTTTTGTCTGGCAGTGCAAGTTCTAGTTCTTTTTCTATTCTTAACTCTCACAAATAGTTTTCCTTCACACACCTCCATAAAATATTGGCATAATCCTAAAGTTTGGACGAACAAAGGTGCATCATACTTTTAAAAGCTTTGTCATTCAAAAGTCTCATTAGCTTGCCCACGTTGCAGACTATTAATGGACTTTGAAGAATAAAAACTGAAGTTTAAAACATTTTAGGCAGAAGTGCCACAGAACAATGCCTTGCTTCCTTGAAAAGACTTCTGTGGACACTTGCAATTATGACAATCACTTGCAAGCTCCAAGTTTCTCATTCTTCAGCTCCCCCAATCCCTGACCCCCCATATTCATTTTTTGATAGGCATTCTAAAATGTTTTTACACTAGAAGGAGGAACTGGCTCAAAGAAATAGAGCTTTAAATCAGAAAACAGAAAAATATCTCTCATCAGGACCCCAAAATCTTAAATTCTGGCTTTGGCTTTGCTGTTTCACTAGGGCAGCCTTGAATCTATTGCTTGACTTCTGAGTTTCATTGTTCTCATCATGTGACTATGTAAAGTTGGGAACAGTACTACAGATATCTATTACTAGAGGGGAAGTAATGGTGAGAAACTTCTTGGTGTGACTCTGTTATTCAAACACCATTCTTGTTTGCCCCTGAAATGTTATGCAGGTCTGGCTTTTATTTGAGATGTCCTGACCTTATATAAGAGATAGGACTGATTCATGTGTCAAGCCTAAGAATGTAACAGCTCTCAGCTGGAAAGGAGCATTTCTGAGATTGATTCCAACACTGTGTGAGTTCCAAGTATACATTAATCACATGTAGTAAACTTTCTAAGTCCCAGAATCCCTTCACCACCTTTTGGGAGCTTTTATAGGACCGTTTTAGTAGTTCTTTCTTTCAGTGTTTACTCATTTCCAGGTAGTAGTTTAGACTCATTAAGTCTTTGAAGTCACTGGTGCTATTAAGTGCATCAATGCCTCTGTGCATTGAAGGACAGTGAAGTGGTAGCTGCTTGTCTGTGTGCCCAGCACCATCAGGAAATGGCTTGAGTACCCCTAGGCAAAAAGACTTTGTTAAAAAGGAACTGTTTGTTCACTCTGGGACACCTAACCTCCTGCTTATTAGTCCTTTTGCTGTGTTCTCACCAGGTTCAGGGACACTTGTTTCCATAAATGCAGACATTGAAGCTAGAACCTGGAACATGTGCTTTCAGTATTCAGAGATTTGCAGAGTGGACACATATTAACACATCACAAGCATGATTGTTATGGTCTCAAAAGTGTGGGAGGAGTCCCTGAACCCAAGAGTTTTGAGACCAGCATAGGTGACATACTGAGACCTTGTCTCTATAAAAAGTTTTAAAAATTAAAAATTGGAGCATGATGCCACACACCTGTAATCCCCGCTACTTAGGAGGCTGAGGTAGGAGGATCATTTGAACCCAGGAAGTCAAGGTTGCAATGAGCTATAATTGCACCTCTACACTGCAGCCAGCCTAGGTGACAGCGTGAGACCCTGTCTCAAAAACAAAAATAGGAAGAAGAAGAGTGTCCAGAGTAGTGTTAATGCTTTTTGGCTACAAATGTTTTGTCCATGTGCAGTTTTATTTTGTATCCTAGTGACTTGTTTCTAGCAGTGTGTCTGTGGCGTAGAGGTGATTTGAGAGGCTCAAGCATCATGAATCAGAGGAGCATGATGTATGTGCGGGTGTTTTTATTTATTTGTTCAATTTACAAACTCTAACTTGGTGAAATTACGATATAAAAATTAACTTTGTATTCTGGTTCTCTGCACAGGTCCAGTTTCTACATAATTGTATTGTATATCACTTTGTCCTTTATATTATGGTAAGAATAGCATAACATAATAAAAGGATGTGATGTTTTAATTAGGCTATTGTAATTCACTGAGGTACTGGCTTTTGGGGATCATAAAGTTCCCAGGAGCATGCACTTCATTTCCATACCCTTTGGCTAGGTAGCTACTTTTATGTTTCCAAATATTTGAGCTTGTATAAGCAGGATATCCTCTCATTCGGGCGATCCTTGATATGTGTTATTGGGGTTGCAATGATTCTTCTATCATGATAGCCAGATATGTGGGCTGATATTTTAATAACCTCAAAATATTATTTGCTATATTTACCTATATTAAATTTGGTCATATTAGCTAAGCAATCAGAGCTAACTAAATATATTGACACTTACATTGTTTCAGAGTGTAGCCTAGCTAATTCTAATCAGGAAATTCATGAGATTGAAAAGCCTGTGTCAACAGTAACTTTATATCCAAGAATTTCATTACCAACGGTTTGCAGCAGAATATTCCTGGAGCATAGTTCATACAGTGACTCCTGTGTGAGCCCTCTAGGTGTCTTCAAGAATTACTGAGGTCCAAAGTACTCAAATTTGAGTTTCTGTTTTCTGCTGGCATTTATCAGATATTCAATAAATATTCACTAATATTTATATCTGATATGAGTTAATATGTTATTAGTCAATACTTATCTGATATTAGTCAATTGATTAAATATTGAGTAATATCAGATACATAATAAATACTAGTCAAATATTAGTACGTTGCAATATGATAAAGAGGCTAAAATTTGGACCAAAGGTCAGTTAGAATGACCTGGGTTCAAATTTGAGTTCTTTAAATTTGAGTTCTTTAAATTTCAGTTCTCTAAGCCTGAGTATCCTCATCCACAAAATGAGGATACTAACACCAACTAACTTGATGATAAAATTAAATCATTAAATTAGGAATCACAGTAGGCTTCTCTAAAGGATATTTAGGAGCTAGTAGAGTCTAGGGAGGAATGGGGAGGTAGTGCAGCCTGATGGCTAGGAAGCCTCAGGAGAGACTTCTTAAGTACAAATCCTGGTTCTGTGGCTATTTGCAATGTGATCTTGCGAAAGTTTCTTAACCCTTCTCAGTTGTATTAGTTTCCTCTTGCTGCTGTAACAAATTACCACAAATATAGTGGCTTAAAACAACACAAATGTATTATCTTACTGTTCGAGGTCCAGAAGTCCAAAGTGGGTCTTGCTGTACTTTGTTGACAGGGCTGCATTCCTTTGGGAAGGAGGAGAGCTTCTCTAGAGGAGAGCTTATTTCCTTGTCACTTCTAGCTTCTGGAGGCCACCTGCATTCCTTAGTTTTTGGGTCCTGCCTCCATCTTCAAATCCTTTCTCAACCCTTTATAAGTACTCCAATAATTGCATTGGGCCCACCAGGATAATCCAGGCTAATCTCTCCATTTCAGGATCCCTAACCTAATCACATCCATAGAGCCCCTTTGTCAAGATAACATAACATATTCACAAATTTGGGGGAGGTTAAGATGTGGGCATCTCTGAGGGTCCATTATCCTGTCTACCTCATCAGCCTTCGTTTTTTTTCTTCTCTAAAACAGGGTAATATGGTATGGCCTCTCTCAGAGTTAGAATAAGACATTAATAAAATAATTCATATGAAATGCTTAGTACAGAGTCTACTCACATAGAAGAAGCACTTAATAAATGTTTATTATTATTGTTATGACATTCAATGAATGAATCTGAGTCTCTTCCCACTATATAACCAAGGCATTCATGCCTCTATCTCACCGGGACAATGCAGGAGGCCTGGGTTATTTAAGACTGAAAAAGAAGGCGCCTTCCCACCAGCTATTCTTCCTCACTCAAATTCTTGGCAACCACCAAATTAGAGCCATGGCTCTCTTAAGAAACACATTCCTCTCAGTCTTCCCTTAATTTCAGACAAAATTCTCTTCAATGGAAGGGGCATAACTAAGAGCCTTACAATTTATAGGAACAGATCCAGAGGCAAGAAATAAGGGCTGCCTCTGTTTCTTCTCTTTTCATTCTGTATTCCTGTCATTACCAGTCAACCCTGGTCTTGGGGAAAGGAACCACGATGTGCAAAATCCCATTGTTTACTGCTGGAGATCTTGCAGCCATAACTTTTGGCTGCTCATACCCTCTGCCTGTTTCTTTTCCATTTGGCCTATTTAATTTTGGCATCTATGTTAAATAACCCCATATATTTGGCTGTGCTTTCATTGTATAGCAATCATCAGAGTCCCTACAATGTTGTTTTCTAAGTTGTTTCTAAATATTGGTATTTTCTAAGTTGTTTTATATCCGCCTAAGAGGTCCACCATGGAAAGAATTTAAGTGGAGAAGGAAAAAAATTGAATAATATTAATTAATATTTAGCTATGAATTAATCTCTATTGCACATTTTACTGATATATAAAAGTAGATTGTAAACTTGTTAAATGCAGGTTCTCTTATGTCCTCATTGTAGATGCATGTTTGTTAAAAAATAAAATAGCTCCTCCTGCAATCTATAATTTTGGATACTCTTTAAAAATATTTTTGGTACAAATAAGTTTGCAGAAACATGTAGTAGAATCAGTAGGGAAGAAGGGAATTTAAAAGAAAATTTTAATAGACATACTCTATCATCTTTTTCTATCCTCCTGTACTAACTTTGGAACCCTGTGCTCTTAATTTTTTCTATTGGTCCTGAATCTGTAGATACACAATGATGGTCATATTGACATCCTCCCACCCACTTATCTTAGCCCTCAACTGCCATTGACTCTTTCAGCTTCCTTATCTCAAAAGATGGTTTCTTCGTGTGGCCTCTGGAAGATATCATCCAGAGCTGGACTCCTCAGAAAGCACATAAGAGCCATTATTGTTTTCTTTTCCCAGTGAATCAAAATTGCCACCTCTTCACCATGTTTGTCTCAACCAGGTATGAAGAAGAAAGCAACCAAATTAAATATACTAATTCTGATTTTTCCAAGGAAATTTGCTTTATTAAGGGCATAAAATAAACTCATGGTGAAATTTCAAAATACATATCAATGATACCTCGTAAGTTTGAGTTCATCAGCTCATTAAAGGGTCTAAAATCTTTGAAAGGTATAGACAGGGCAGCATTGTACCACTTAGCTAGCTAAATAGCTCCTTGTCCTGCTGCAGCCTCATTGTTGGGATGCCAAGTTCAGCTCTGCCACTCAGAAAAATTTTGGAATTACGTTTTCTAAAGTACTTCAAAATATTTTACTTTATAAATGTTTATGCATGTATACAATATACTCCCCACTTTGATGAGATAAGTGGACTTCAAAAATTCAGTTGTAGAGTTCAACATTGTCTTATTTCAAGGTTAATAAAAAACAGTCTTCTAATTGGAGTGGGGGACTTTTTACTTCTTTGGCTTTGTTATTTGTACCTAATTCTCCAAATTATTTTTTTATTTAATATGTAGGAAAAAGAAACACCATATTTGTATGAATTGTAATGTTCTTCACTGAATTGAGAAAGTCCCAAATGATCAGAAGGCAGTCATTTCCTAATACCCTTTCCCCAGGAGTTAAGGACTTAGCAGCTCCAGCAGGACAAGGAAGCCTCTCTCGCCAATGTGAGGCTCAGCTGTCATTCCCCCATGACAAAGTGGGCCCATATGTATAACATTATTGCTAGTGAGAAATACAGATGCACACATGTACACAGTAATTGTCCCAAGATACATCATATTGAATAACACATGATTCTCTGAAAACATATGATGTCCTGGTGTGGTTCTAAAGGCAGTAGTACAGATGACCCCACCTATGATAGTCTTCCCATAGGGACTCTAGAGGTCCTTTTGATCAAGCTCAACCTTTGACAGGGCTCTCCATTCCTTCTGAGACACACTAATAACTCACATGCATGACAGAGTCTGAATTTGGATCATCATCCTTCCAAAAAGTTTCTTCTTACCCGTGCCAATCTGCTCCCATCCTGGCTCTGCAGTCTTTCCTCATAGTAAGGGGGAGGTGTGGTGTGATACCAGCTGCTATTGAGCAGAAGTACCTAGGCTCTTAGCAAGCCAAATGACATCAAATGAAACCAAATGTCCTTAAGCAACTTGTACACTCTTACTCAGAACAAGAGGTTTCTTCCTGACTCGAAAGAACCACTAAGAGAAGTTCTTTGAAGAGTAAAAATGGTTCTGTCATTTTTAGATGGCATTTTCTGTTTCTTTTTTTTTTTTTTTTGAGACGGAGTTTCACTCTTGTTACCCAGGCTGGAGTGCAATGGCGCGATCTCGGCTCACCGCAACCTCCGCCTCCTGGGTTCAGGCAATTCTCCTGCCTCAGCCTCCTGAGTAGCTGGGATTACAGGCATGTGCCACCATGCCCAGCTAATTTTTTGTATTTTTAGTAGAGACGGGGTTTCACTATGTTGACCAGGATGGTCTCGATCTCTTGACCTCGTGATCCACCCGCCTCGGCCTCCCAAAGTGCTGGGATTACAGGCTTGAGCCACCGCGCCTGGCCCATTTTCTGTTTCTTAAAGTTTGCCTCATTAGATAACCATATCAATGTATGTATATGTTTATGTATACTTATATTCCTCTAAAAAAATAATTATCTTCTCCCTTGGCGCAAAGTAAATTTTAAAGTGGGTCTTAAGCTATAGAAACATACTGCAAAGCAACATAAGAATTCAAACCTAATGTTGTACAAGTAACTTCATGTTCAAACTCAACCAGCATCATATTTTCACTCAACCCTAACCATGTATCAGAAGCACTTAGGGTACTTTTATTTTTTTATTTCAATAATTTGGGGGGTATAGGTGGTTTTTGGTTATGTGGATATGATTTTAGTGATGATTTCTGAGATTTTCTAAGATTTGGTGCACCCATCACCTGAGCAGCAAACACTGTATCCAGTATGTAGACATTTATCCCTCACCTCCCTACCAGCCTTCTACTGAGTCCCAAATGTTCATTATGTCGTTCTTAGGCCTTTGCATCCTCTTAACTTAGCTCCTACTTATAAGTATGAATATATGATAATTGGTTTTCCATTCCTGAGTCACTTCACTAAGAATAGTGGCCTCCAGCTCCATCCATGTTGCTGCAAAAGACATTATTTCATTCCTTTTTATGGCTGAGTAGTACTCCATGGTGTATATGTGTACCATATTTTCTTTATCCACTTGTTGGTTGATGGGCACTTAGATTGGTTGTATATCTTTTCAACTGCAAATTGTACTACAAATTGTGTCTTTTTCTTTTTCATATAATGACTTCTTTTCCTTTGGGGATTGCTGGATCAAGAGGTAGTTGTACTTTTAGTGCATTAAGCGATCTCCACAGTGTTTTCCATAGTAGTTGTACTAGTTTACATTCCCACCAGCAGTGTAAAATTGTTCCCTTTCACCACATCCACACCAATGTGTATTATTTTTTGACATTTTAATTATGCCCATTCTTACAGAAGGTGATATCCCATTATGGTTTTCATTTGCATTTCCCTAATAATCAGTGACTGAGCATTCTTTCATATGTTTTTTGGTTGTTTGTATGTATTCTTTTGAGAATTGTTTTTTCATGGTCTTTGGTTACTTTTTGATGGGATTAGTTGTTATTTTCTTGCTGATTTGTTTGAGTTCCTTGTAGATTCTGGGTATTAGTACTTTATTGGATGCATAGTTTTAAAATATTTATTTTCTCCCACTGTGTGGGTTTTCTGTTTACCTTACTATTTCTTTTGCTGTACAGAAGCTTTCTAGTTTAATTAGACCTTATTTATTTATTTTTGTTTTTATTGCTTTGGGGCCTTAATTATAAATTCTTTGCCTAGGTTAATGTCTAGAAGAGTTTTTCCAATGTTATCTTCTAGAATTTTTATGGTTTCAGGTCTTAAAGATAAGTCTTTAATTCATGTTGGGTTGATTCTTTAATAAGAGAGATGAGGATCCAGTTTCATTCTCCTACGTGTGGCTTGCCAGTTTTCCCAACACCACTTACTGAATAGGGTGTCCTATCCCTAATTTACATTTTTGCATGCTTCGTTGAAGATCAGTTGGCTATAAGTATTTGACTCCATTTCTGAGTTCTCTATTCTGTTCCATTGGGCTACACGCTTATCTTTACACCAGTAGCAAACTGTTTTGGTAATGATAGTCTTGTAGTTTAATTTGAGGTCGAGAAATGTGATGCCTCCATTTGTTCTTTGTGCTTAGTATTGCTTTGGCTGTCTAGGCTCTTTTTTGGTTCCATATGAATTTTAGAATTTATTTTCCAGTTCTGCAAAGAACAATGATGACATTTTGATGGAAATTGCATTCAATCTGTAAATTTCTTTGGGCATGATGGTCATTTTCACAATATTGATTCTACCTCCATGAGCATGGGATGTGTTTCTATTTGTTTATGTCATCTGTGATTTCTTTTTTTTTTTTTTTTTTTTTTTTTTTTTTTGAGATGGAGTCTCACTCTGTCACCAGGCTGGAGTGCAGTGGCATAATCTTGGCTCACTGCAACCTCTGCCTCCTGGATTCAAGTGATTCTCCTGCCTCAGCCTCCCAAGTGGCTGGGACTACAGACATGCACCACCATGCCCAGCTAATTTTTGTTTTTTTAGTAGAGACAGGTTTTCACCATGTTGACCAGGATAGTCTCAATCTCCTGATCTGCCTTCTTTGGCCTCCCAAAGTGCTAGGATTACAGGTGTGAGCCACCATGCCAGAACTCTGTCATCTGTGATTTCTTTCAGCAGTGTTTTGTAGTTGTCCTTGTAGAGATCTTTTACTTCCTTGGTTAGTGTCTTCCTGAGTATTTTATTTTATTTTATTTTATTTGCACCTGTTGTAAGGATTGAGTTCTGGATTTGGTTCTCAGCTTGGCAATTGTTGGTATATACCAGTGCTACTGATTTGTTTACATTGATTTTGTATCCTACGACCTTACTGGATTTATTTATCAGATCTAAGAGCTTTTTGGATGAGTCTTCAGGGCTTCCTAGGTATGTAATCACATCATCAGTGAACAGCAACAGTTTGATTTCTTCTTTTTCAATATGTTTGTCCTTTATTTCTTTCTCTTGTCTGATTGCTCCGTCCAGGACTTCCAACACTGTGCTGAATAGAAGTGGTGAAAGCGGGCATCCTTGTTAAGTTTCAGTTGTAAGGGAAATGCTTTTAACTTTTCCCCATTCAAGAAGCCCTTAGTGTAAATACTCAGGTCCATTTCCAGGTTCAGTAGGTCCAGGTATTTGCATTTTTGATTAGGTCTCCCAGCTAGCGTGAAGGGCAGTCACAGCTGAGAACTACTATGCTGGATACTTGATAAGGGAAACCAAATTCTGGATAATTCATCTGGCTGGTCACTACACTAAAGTAGTGCACTCATGACCCTCTCTCCAAAATAAGAGAATGAATGAATAAATAAATAAATAAATAAATAAATAAATAAATAAATAAGACACAAGTTCCAAGAGTAGAAGATGATGTTCAAAGTGAAAAGCAAAGTCAGAAACTCATTATAACCTTGTATTTTAGTAACAGCATTTTTGTACTGTCATGGGCTCATCTAGACAAAGGACTAGGATGTAAAAGCAAATGCAATTATATTTTGCCTCAGGAAAGAACTCTGAATACTTTTTTATTATATTGCCAAAGATTAGGACTAGAATGTAAATCTGAGAAAGTCATATCAAAGGCCTTCCTCATTAACAGAAACGGAAAGAGGCATTTATATGCCACCAATAAATCAATTAAAGGAGGAAAGGAGCTGGAAATGGCCTTCATTGTGGTTATTAACTTCAGGGAGTGCAGCAGTTGGGGATTGCTGAACCCAGCAGTTTCTTGTCATTCACCTGGAGCAAAGTATAACAAAATAAAACATGGTGACACTCTCATCATATTAAACCCAAAGTCTGCTTAAGTGTTTGCTAAAGTGGAGCGAAAGCAAAGCAGAGCCAGATGTTTCCAAAAGCATTGTCCCGCTTTTGTGGATTTAAATCATGAGGCTGTGAGTCAGTGTGTGACTTGATGTATTTCTATGTGTCTGATTTACATAAGTCTGGACACTGGGAATTCTTTTAATCTCCCTGATTACTTCTAGTATAGCAATGTCCTAAAATAGGAGGATTCAATTAGAAAATAATACACAAAGGAACTTTCCAGTGAGGTTTAAGAGAGCTGTGACCCTTCTCCATCCTTCTTTCGGCCTGTTAATCA
This sequence comes from Saimiri boliviensis, assembly GCF_048565385.1. Classification (NCBI taxonomy): domain Eukaryota; kingdom Metazoa; phylum Chordata; class Mammalia; order Primates; family Cebidae; genus Saimiri; species Saimiri boliviensis. Next base: position 43,409,615 of record NC_133461.1, on the reverse strand, counting down.
CCAAGTCCTACTTACTTTTTTCAGTTTACCAATTTCAGAAAAAAATATCTTAATTTGCATCGAACAGTAGCATCTGGAATAAAATTACTGATGACTGGAGTCTATACTAGCTTAGGGCTTTAAAAATTAACAGACAAAATAGAATTCAATGTCTTGTCATGCTAGAATATACTTTATGGGTTTTTGGGTGGCCACTTTACCTTCTTGAGTTTTAACACAATAGATATTAATTCCCACTTCTAGGTCAAATGTATACTTTGGAAAAGATGGGAAAATTGTGTTCCTTAGCTATTACTTGGGAATGTAATATCTTTTTTACTTCCTTACAAAGTTACAGGGAAAAGCATATAATCCTTAATAAGTTAGACAAATGTAAGGCACCATTTCAGCTTCTGCCTTTAAAACTTCTTATATATTGTGTGTAATAGTAATGTGTATTTATTATGGATGGTGTTGGGTGAAAGGTGTGCCATAAAGGAAGTAACTTGAGGATGTGATAGTTCAATATGAATTCATTTCACTATGCTAAAATATAGTGCACATTTCTTCTAACACTCTGTGCCCTACCTTTGGATTTATTCTTTATTTCTTGCTGGTTCCCAGACTGTTTTACTGTTATTTCATCCCTCCCCATACATGGCAGCAAAGACTTGGAGCCATCTTTGTCCAGCTGTGCAACCCTCTTTTAATGATGATTCTGAAGTAGGGTGACTTGGCGACTTCACATCCTACAAACTCGTTAATGCTATGGGGGCAAAAGATTATTCCTAGTATGGGAGAGAAAAAGCTGAGGTCCTCTCATCTGCCATTCTCTGTGCGGTCTAGCAGTCACCAAGTCCTATCAAATGTATCTCCTAAATCTGTCTCAAATCAGTGCCTTAAGGCAAGGCATGAATCTCACTCCTGAAGCACAGAAGTACCCAACTTACAGGGCTCTTCCCTTAATTGTGTGCTCCCTCCCCTACCCTCTTGCTTACCCAGTTTTCCTTCTACTTACCATGCTGGAATTGTTTCCTAAACCTGAATCTCTATACATCAATTTCCTGCTTAAACCTTGGATGGCATCCAGCCTCGATTGGAAAGCCATGTATTCTCTAAATATGACAAGGAAGGCTTTCTAAATTTGATGGCTGTTAATCTCTGAAGTGTCTCCACTTGCGCTTGCACCCAGCAATACTGAGCAACTGCCCCTTCCCAAATGCGCCATACCTGTTTCAAAGCTCCCTGCTTTTACTCATGATTCTATTTGACATTCCTCCACTCTTTTTCATCTGAAAAATTCCAATTTATCCTTTAAAATTCTGTTTCAGAGTCCGTCTTTCTTTGATCCTCTTGTGGATCATCCTGGAAACAAACTACTACATCTAACAGTACATATTTTTATCATGGTACATATTACTCCAAATTTTAATTATTTGTTAAAAATATTCATTCCATTTTCAAATCTGTGAGCTTCTTAAGGACAAGGATCATGTTGTATTAATCTTTGGGTCTCAAGAAATTTCTAGTGTGTTTGACAAATTACAGCTACTTTATAAATATTTCTTAAGTAAATGAATGGATGGGTTCTTATAAGTGAAAACAACATATGCCCTGTATAATTGGTGGGACTAAGCTTTAGTAAAGGAAACATCTGACAGGCTCATCACTTATTTATCACTGTTAGTTCTTTTCACTCTTTTGATACTTATACAATCCTCTTGTAAAATCTAAAGTTGTAAGAATCTCACCTACATGAAGGAGCAACAGAAACTGACCAAATTGGGTTCATCAGTGAGCCACGTGCCCTGTGGCACACATTAGTGCCATCACAGATGGGTTATTTTCCCCTTCACCTCCTCCATATGACTTTGGGCAGCTGTTGTACTGAAATTCATGCAAAGCAGAGCTCCTTGTCAGTTTCCCTCATTTCAGAAACAAAACTGCTCTCTGTAAAAGCACCTGGTCCTTTCCCTATAGAACAATGTGCTCTTCTCACTTTCAAAGGCAGTGAGAATGTAGTCAGGCATTGTGTGTCTCAAGTCCCATTGATCAGAGTTAAATTGGAACCCAGGGAGCCCACAGTGGTGCTTCCTGCTTGCTGAATTCATAAGCTTACTTTGTCCTAGAGTCCCTCTATTGAATCAGTGTAAGCTGTAATCTAGCAGGCCGCCTGTTTTTACTATTATGACTATGATCAATGGGTAATAGGTTAGTATTCTCAATTTTATCTGACTGCGCTAGTTCCCAGAAAACTCTGGGGGTAAAATGAAAAGTGTGTTATTTCTCTTTTATATTTATAATTATATTCTGTGCCTTCTATTATTTCATACCACAGAGATTTTTTTCTATCTTTTCCAAGGTACACATTTGACCTGGAAGTGAGAATTAATACCTATTGTGTAACTAATGATGGTTCTTTTATGAGTTAATTAATTTAAAGAAAATGAGGAATAGAACAAAAGTTGACATTAATGTACTTTGCATCTTTTTCTACTTCTTCATAAGACTTGATTTTGTTTGAAAATGTATGGCCCTAGATTATAAGCAATGTAAATTAGTTTCTCTCATTTCAAATAATTAATCTCCAAAACTAGTACAATTTGAATTTTACTCTTCTACAAATCAGATTTGGGAAATATAATTAAAAGTTCATTTTATGGAAAGCAAACTCAGCTTGTTTGGCTGTTTTCTCTCTTTCCTCTTTCTTCCTCTTTAATTCACTTATTTAATACATACGAGCTGGCCATATCATTTGTTGGCTGGATTTTGCTAGGCACTATGAAGAATTAAAATATGTGAGGTTAGTGCTCTCAAAACGTTAAGAGAAACAGACAAAATGTTAAACACAAATGAGTTGTGACAACACCAAGAAACAAGTAGTACAAGCCGCAAGACCTGCAGGTTCAGATGCCAGTGTTTACCTCTGATGTTCTCTATCAGAGCTCTGTGGACTACCGTCCTTTGTGATTTATTTTTAATTATTCTTTTCATCTCATTCTGACATAGACAGATTCAAGAACATATCACTCTTTCTATCGTCTATCTCTCTTATTGCCTCAACTCTACTTCTGACCCTTGCAATAAAAAATTGGAAGGTATATTCATACTATTTTGTGAAAGTCAGTATTATCTACCCACTTCTTCTAAAATTAAGGAGATGGGATTATGTGAATTAGGAAGCAGGTTTTTTTTTCCCAGATCTATATGTCAACTTTACCTGCATATATGAAATCTTACAAAAAGAAAATATTTGACCATGTTCAGCAACAAATGGTTACCAAATTGATGAAGCTTCATTAATAACGCTACTCCTTTCCAACAGTGATTTAGGACAGTCCCTGGTATATTATCAAACCCGTTGTGAATGTATGCATGCTCTTCTCTTGACGCCATAAACCAAAGTTATTTCACATCCTTCTTTCCCTTCCTGGCAATGGGAAAATAGTGCTTCACCCATAGAAGCATCTGGTTAGGCTACTGGACCAATTTGATGAACATCACTTTTATCATCGTTTTTTTTTTTTTTTTTTAATTTTACCCTCAGGTGAGTCATTCTCATTACCTTTTGAGCAGTCTTCTGCTGCAGTTTTGTTAAATTCATCCTCAGGAAATTAACCCCTCTCACGTTCACATCTTGCTTTCTACTTCTACGGCTATAATTATCTCACTGTGTCTTAATTTCTTTTATGCTTTTATATCTCTAGTACTATAGCAGAAGCACCTTAAGGATAAGCACTGTGGCTTGATCACTGTGATGCACTCAGAGGACAGTGTGATCCTGGCTTGATCACTGTGGTACAAAGTGTAATCAGGTTCCTGGAGTATGAAAGGCACTCAGTAAAGGCTTGTTTTGTTTTCATTCATTTATTTTTAATTGGCAGGTAATTATTGTGTATATTTATGGGGTACAGTGTGATGTTTTGATCCCTGTATACATTGTAGGAAGAGTCAGTCAAGCTAATTAGCATATCCATCACCTCACCAACTTATTTTTTGTGATGAGCATGCTGTTTGTTGAGTGAGTGCTCAGAATTGAAAGGCATTGTGTGCCATGGAGGTACAGAGGACAAGTGCTAAACCCAGGCAATCATAGAGAGTTGGGGAAGACTTCAGAGGAAGATAGACAAACTGAGCTTTTAAGAGTGATGGCAAGTTAGCTTGGCATAGGGAGAGGACAATCCTGTCTAAAAAGAGCATGGACAAAGACCTAAATTTGAGAAAGAGCCGGGGCCATAGAAAGACAGGAATAAAAACCATGCAGCTACAATTCTTGTTAACTATGACTGGGAATCAAAGCAGAAGTCAGTGTGGTAGAGCTACATGTGCATCTGTATATACGCACATAAAGGGAATCTTTGGTTTTAAAAGTTTAATCAGATGTAATAAAAAGTAAAATCCATCAGCCTCTAAAACTCTTGATATTTAGCCCAAAGCCCTCTACATGACTAAACATATCCATTAACTTTCTCATTATTTTCTTTTTCCTCAAACTATAGTTTAATTTTTTTCTATCATATTTTAATTCTCTGTTTTGACTATTGGCATTTTAATAGTATATTTTAAATAGTTCCACTGCAGACAATAGTATGGTCAAGGTAAGATCTGTGAATCTAATCACCTTGCATGAAGTTGTTATATACAGAAAAACTGTTGCAAGTTCCAAACACTCAACTTAGATGAACATTTAGAAAATTACCTGATTATAAATTGGTGTTTTTAAGTGCATAAGGGACAACTGGCAACAGGGTTAGATGGAAGCCATACTGGTCTTAGAGTCCAAAAATCTGCATCCTTCATTCACCAAGTCCATGAGCCTCTTGGTTTTACCATCTGTTGAATGGGATCCACAATATCTGCTCACCAGTCTTAGGTATTCTTAAAATTGAAAGAGAAACTGAATGTGAAACAAATCACCTAACAGATGGTAGATGGCTGTAGTTAGTTATAGCACAAGGTCATTTGCTATGGTAGTTATTTTTATGTTAGACAATAAAAATTTTATACCACCTCCAACAACTACAACAATAATACATATGGAAAACTATGTGCAGCAATTTAGGTTAATAAAAGTAAAGCTGTACTTTTTAAAACACACAGTTTTAAATAGGTTTTCTATATGTTTGTGGCACAAATACAGCAAGTGTGTTTACAGATAAATGGCTTCTTGCCTCAATAGCGTGAGGATAATATGCATTGTAACCATTTTGTCTCATAGAATGATTGAAGATAGTGGGAAAAGAGGAAATACCATGGCAGAAAGAAGACAGCTGTTTGCAGAGATGAGTAAGTATGGAACTTTTAAGGAACGCCCTATAGTTTCCATTGAGTACTCATGGAAAGGCTGGAAATAACCACTTACCTTTATGACATTTATGTTTTTCCTTAGGATCCTAAGTTCCTTTCATGAGTTGTACATTTTGGCCTTTTTACCCCCTTAGTTGTTAAGAGTTCAGTCAGTCAGTGATTCACCATAATTTGTTATTAGGCTATATATTTTATATGGAAGAAAAAGTTTATGGACACATATACACACACACATGGACACTTGATAAACACTATTTAGTGTTGATATTAATAAGTCAACTAAATTTTAAACTCTGTGTTCATCCCTCTGCACTGTCACAGAAGCTGGCATACTGCAGGCACTAGATAAAATTTGTGAAATGAATTATTGACTTTCTTCCCTGCCAGGTGATATCATATGTTTATGTGGAAATGAGAAGTTAGTCACGATTGCTGAACCAAACTATAAACTGTCATTCAGAACTTAATGTACAAGAGGAGAATCTATTCTGCAAACTCGTTTTTTTTTAAATACTAAGGAAAATGAAAGATTTATCTTTTATTTTATCTTTTACTGACTCCAGTGAAGAATCTGTTCAACAAAGGCTATTGGTTTATGTACGTGCACACTTGCTGTATAAGTAATTGGTTGGTAGCATTTCCCTTGTAGACCATTTTTCTTATTCATAAAGAAAATGAACTTGATTATGGGAAAACCACACATCTCAAGTTGCATGTTATAAAGTAAAAAGCATGGTTCTCTTCGTGTCTTTTTGTCTCTTCTTCCTGCATACAGAATGAGGATGTGCAGGAGTGACTTGTAAGCCTTTTTCCCTAAGAAAGCAGTAGACAAAATTAGGTTTCTACTAAAGATTGGAAGTGATTGGCAAGAATGAGGGTCAGAACAGAAAAAGGAAAGTCCCAGATAATAAGATTCATATTTTCCTTTTTTATTCCCTAATCATCTGGTGGTACGAAGATAGCATTAGAACTAACAGAGAAAAGAAAATTAAAATTGATGTGGGGAATCTCAATCGTGTTCCTTGCTTTTTCCACCTTTAGAGATGTGCCTAGAGTGTTTGTGAGATTTTCAGCTAGGCCTTCCAATTTCCTAGACCCCGTGTGTGGTACTGTGTCTTTGCCTGGAATTGTGACCTTTGTGCAAGTACAAATCCAACAGGGCAAGGAGCCTAGTGACTGCCTGTCCATTTAAACAAAATCCAAAGCAGCACAGGTGTCCTCCAACAGCACATTCTTAGGTTAAAAAGGCAAGAATATATCACGGGACAATGTCTTCTCAGACACAGTAGAAAAAAATTAATATTTACCATAAAAAGGAAATAAAATCTGGGGAAAATCTTTGAACTTATCATTATAACACTAAAGACTGTATCAGATAGCACACTGTATAGAACTATAAAAGTATGCATATTTAATGATTTTTAAAAATCCTTCTTTGAGTTTAAGTATTTCTATGCTTTCCTGATGCAGTGCCTGGCTCAGACAAATACGTATGTTACAAATGTTTGTTGAATTAAAATTGCCCAACTCAAAGAAAGCTCAATATGATTTTTAGAGACTTAGAAATAGGACAACTCTAAATTTTTATTCAACTGAGAGAGACTTAAGAAAATCATGTGTTTGCTTCCCAAATTATAACTTTACCTTTTTATAGAAACATCTTAGTGATGTCTTGCAGCTTTATTAGTTTTATGAGTTCTTTTGATTAATGGTCAGAATAGATAAACAGGCCAAATATGTGTCTTTCCTCCCTGGGTGTTCCAACTCAAAGATTGGCAAAAACAGCTAAACATGTCTGACCTTATTAATTTATTAGTTTGAGCAACATGTTTCTATCAGCCCTAAGTAGGACACATCCACAATAAGTAGGATTCTGTTGGATAAAACAATTGGCTGCTTTCAAAGGGAGCAATTGATTTTGACAGGTAGACTGTCATACAAAAGAGAAAGGTGAAATCATTGAGAATGTGTTAAATGGTTGAAAAATATATGGGTATCCCAGCCCTATCAGCAGCACACCAAAGAAAGGAAAGGAAATTCTTACCAGAGAAGACTGACATCAAGATTCGAAAAGTAACTTCTAGGAATCCATGCTTTCTAGACAGGGAGAAAAAAAGGACTAGATTTGTAAATCTTTTTGTCTAAGTATTATCTAGAAATATTTAAAGAAAAAACAACAAAAGAAAGTGCCAATGAGATTCTTTGCTTTAGAAATCACAAATATGAAAGAAAAGTTGTAACGGGCAGAGTTAAACAGGCAAGGAAGAGTTTTTTTCAAGACTATTGCACCAGGGGAGAGAGACTGAACTCAACTTCCCTAGAACAAAAGTCAGGAGGTACTTTAAGCACTGGGGAAAAATACTGGAGGACTTCAGGGAGGAGGTTGGTCAATGTGATTAGGCCATCTGTTTGCTAGTTGTCACATTTAAAAGAGGCTTCTACCCTCCCAATAAGACTTGGAGATAGAGGTGATACATACCTCCTTCAATGATTATGTTTCAAAGGGCTGGTACCCAGGTTCTTGAGAAAGACATTCCTGGGTTGTAAACTTGGCAAAATATTTACATCTCAAAGCAGCATAGAATTTACAATGAAAAGTTTTCTAAAGTAAATGCTATAAGAAAACAGAGGTCAGAAGCCTAGGGCAAGGAAGATGTCTGTCTAAAGTCAGACAAGTTGAGAAAGTCTTGGCCTTAGAAAGAGAAAGCAATTATAAGAAAGTTTGGCAAATTCAGGTGATTTAATTAGAGAGAGCAATTGATAAAAAAAAAGTTTGGCAAATTCAGGTGATTGAAGCATATATGTGTTAAACATTCACTCTTAGCTTATTACTATAAGCAGCAGAAGCAGGAATAAACAGCAAAGCAATGAAATTAAAAGAAGCATGGACTGAAAAACAGAAATAATAGCTTTATATAAAATATCGGGTGACCACCTACTTTGATTTAAGAAATTCTGTACAAATTCTCCCCTAACCCAAAATTGTCTTCAAAATAATGCCCTAATTATCAGTTTGCTTAGTACTGTGGGTGAAAGCTGGGGGGGGGGGGGCGGGAAAAAATGAAACTCTAATTAAATATAAACGTCATCCTCACCCTGACCTTTCAGCCATCAAATAAGTTTAGCAGCTCAAATAAGTTTATCGGACTGACGTTTAAACAGAATAAATTGTTCTTGGAATTAAACTGTCCTTCTTTTCTGTTTTTCTATTCTCAGAGCACATTTACTTAGCCTTACCTGGTAGTTACTTGTGAACATGTCCACACCACTCACTGCTGTGAACTCCTTTTTAGGGACAGACCTAGGACGTGTACATTCAAATCCATACACCTTAGATGCTGAATCAGTGCTTGTTTAAAAGCTGTTGGGACACAGGATGGGTAGGTTTTAATGGAAGGGATGTAAATGGAAAACACTCTTTGAGAACATGGAAGGCTGCCTAATAAGGTAAGATAGGTCTTGATGAGAAATGAGTGTTGCCACTGGCCTCTCAGCAGAAGCAGAACCTGAAACCAAAGGGAGGCAAATGAAATTACTGAACAAATACTGTTTTTGGCTTTTGCTTTTGTTTTTATTTTTGTTTTGAGGCAAAACAAAAGACTGAGGCGACTCTGTCGCCCAGTCTGGAGTACAGTGGGGCAATCTCAGCTCACTGTAACCTCTGCCTCCCGGGTTCAAGCGATTCTCATGCCTCAGCCTCCCAAGTAGCTGGGCCTACAGATGCACCAGGACTACGCCTGGCTAATTTTTGTATTTTTAGTAGCGATGGCATGGGGTTCACCATGTTTGGTCAGGCTGGTCTCAAACTTCTGACCTTAAGTGATCCACCCACCTCGGCCTTCCAAAGTGCTGGAATTACCGCATGAGCCACTGTACCCAGCCTAAATACTGTTGAATTATTTGAAGGCAGGCTGTCCCTCAGACTGTTGGCTGGAGTCAGCAGATGCACAATTGGAAAGGAACCTAAGGCATGATTTTGAATGCACACTATGAGTTTTAGGAATGCTGATCTAAAAACTTCAGAAAAATGACATGAATGACCCCACCACCACAGGCTGTCGTGGATACGGGGATTGTTTTCACTTGCTTCTTTGTTTCTCATGCTCCTCACTCTCTTTCAGATGTTAACACCATGGATCACCACCCTAGAAATTCTATGTCACCACCCAGCCCAGTCTGCTGCTTTTTCTGTCCCCTCTACTTCTCTTTTTCTGTCTCTTAGTACGCTCTAGCACTGAAGTCAGAGAATTTAAAGTTTTCTTCTTGACCAGTTTTCTCCATATACAATTTGTCTTTCTCTCAAAGCTTTTTCTTTATTGCTGTGGCTCTTGAGTGTTCAGAGTCCCCCAGAACAACCTCCCATTTCTCATATGCCAGCTTGTCCAAAAAGGCAGCACATAAGCTAAACTTCTCTTCCAGTCTTGTCGACTTGTCAAATCTTCTGCTAATGAAGCAGCTTGAGGAGGACTCATTGTCAGCTCCACTAATAATGCCCATCACAAAAATATCTATCGTCCCTGTCAAGGCGGCTCCATTCTAGTGTTCCCAAAGCCACATGGTTTTTGAACAACTGCCAAATAGCTGGGCACAGTTCCGAAGTGGGGAGGACACTCCTATTCCCAAGTTTGTGCCTCATTTTGTCACTAGAATAAAGAATAGCCCTACTTGTGCACACGGTCTCCTGTTGGAAAAATATTTCCAATCTTGACCCAGTAGAGCACACTACTATGTTTTGTATGCTTATTGATAATTCCTGGAACGTACTAAAGCTCTAATCCTTATATCCAACTATCTGCTGGATACCTCCACTTGGACATCTTACAAGCAACTCAGACTCTTTATCCCAAAACCGTCTTCACCCATCAACGAACCTATTCCTCCCTGTTTGTACCTTACTTAGCTCAGTGAGGAAGACTCTATCCCATTCAGCTACCTAAGATAGCAATCTTTTTTTACCCCTAAACTCCTCCTTTACCTTCTTCTCAGTATCTCTCCCTCTCTCTCCCTCCCTCCTTCACACACACACACACACACACACATACACACACACAGAGCCAATCATAAAGCATCGCAGAGTTCAGGCAGCAGGTTCATCATGGGCTTCATTTTTATTCTGTAAATATATGCCGAGCAAAACTTTTAAATGAATGAAATATTTAAGAATTGAAATGATGATATATTAATAGAAGGTTTTATAATGAGCTATCAAAATATAGAAGGCAAAACATACAAGAATTGTGTGTAAATGTTCAGAGTGCAAAAACTAAAACCAAAAATTAGATAAGACTGGTTGGTTGATTTGTTAATTGATTGGTTTATTGGATGAATGAACAAATAAATGGGTGGGGAAAGGTAGAAGGAAGCAAAGAAGGAAGTGAGAGGGAGGGAGAGAGGGAAGTAGAGACAGAGGGAGAAGGGAAGAAAGAGAATCTTTTTAGAAAGGGCCAAAGAAAGGATAAACTGCTGCTGATAACAGTGTAAACCATCAGAATTTAGCTGTGTCTTTGATGTCATGTTTATTGCTTCCTTCCAACTATGACTTGGGTACATGAGGTCTGAGGAGATGGTGCAAGAGCACTAAGTTGCCTTAAATAAATTTGTTTTAATTTTTTTATTATGAAAACTTTCAAATACATACAGAAGTAGAGAAAATAGTATTTATCTCAACCTTTAATTATGTATGCCATTCCCCACTGTATTAGTATGAAGCAAAACTAACAAATCATTTAAATGAGTGGAATCTCCAGACTTTAAAGAAGTATATCCCAGTGATATAATTTTAAAAAAAAAACTATCCATTATTTTAAAAAACAATGAAGAGCACATTGAAAAAAAGTGATGAAAAAATTCTGTACTTTTTTATTATAAAGAAAAAATATGTATTCCTTAGAGTTCAGAGTATGAACTTGTTATGAGTTTCATGTTATGAGTTTCATCCAGTTCATGATGAACTGGATGTTTTTCTAGATCTTGGCCAAAATATAGTGGTAATTCTAGACATGTCAACATACTAAGAGCAAAGATTGCTCTGCTAATTTTATTTCTTTACTCATTTATTTAAATTTTATCCTTTTAACTAATAAATTAAGTCAGCTAATATGCTTTTTAATAAGATTACCAGACTGCTGGATCAGGAAAATACCATCTGATAAAAATTAACCTTAATTTCCACAAGGTATTGACAAAAGCTCTTAGACTGTGCATGTGTTGGGGAATTGTGGATTGCGTCACAATACAGTTAGGGAGATTTGTAGGGAGTGTCATGACCATGTCTAAAGGCACAACTAATGGGTCAGTCAACTTGGAGGAAGGCTTCCAGTAGTATCCTGGAAAGCTGTTTGTAGCCTCGTTTTGGTCCATTGTTTTAATCAGAAGTCACACAACTAATTTCAAAGTAGGTTTTTGGCTTTATAAACTTTCAAGAAAAGACCACACATGTACAACTGGGTTAAGTTCATGGTTTGTTAGGGCAGAGAAAAAAAAATTGATTGATTGATTGATTGATTGATTGGAGATGGAGTCTCACTCTGTTACCCAGGTTGGACTGCAGCAGCATGATCTTGGCTCACTGCAACCTCCACCTCCTGGGTTTAAGGAATTTTCCTGCCTCAGCCTCCAAGTAGCTGGCACTACAGGCACACGCTGCCATGCCTAGCTAATTTTTTTTTTTTTAGTAGAGACAGGGTTTCACCGTGTTGCCCAGGCTGGTCTCGAACTTCTGAGCTCAGGCAATCTGCCCACCTCGGTCTCCCAAAGTGCTGAGATTACTGGTGTAAGCCACCACGCCTGGCCAAGAAATTTATTTTGGCAAGGCAGATAAACAGAGTAGGAGGCTATGTATCATATCTCAGCCCAGCTTCTTCTGGTTCCTTTCTGGATGAATCCTCCAGTTAACACATACATTGACTGTGCACAGTAGTGTGCTGCTATATCTGTCACACTAAATTTTATTGTTCACCACATCCCTTTTAATATTCAGGGTTTACATCATCAGCCAGGAAGAATTTATACAATATTTATGTATCGACAGGCCTCTTCCTGGTTCTTGAACAAAGCACAGGGTCAGTTAAGTCCACACAGTAATAGCACAGGAAAGCGCTTAGTGCATTTCAGGCCCAAAGCAGCATCTCCACATCCTGGAGAAGTGCACCTTTGCCATATTTCCCCAAGGACTTCATCAGAGGAAGGTGCAGAGGTGCCAGGGTTACCGTTCTCAAAAGGTAAGGTCTTCCAGCAAGTGAGAAACTTAACTATATGCCACATCACAGTCCTTTTTTTATCTGGAGCTTAAATCATTATGCATGAAGAACTTACACAAATAACCTATGCCTCTAATGTTTTCTTTTAAGTGATTATTTACAGATATTGAGACTCTCCTGATTGCTGAGCCAAACTTAGCACCAATAAAACTATATCCTCATCAGGGAGCAAAGGCAGATTTGGCATTCAAGCATTTGTGATAGTCTCTCTGTCTCTGGTTATCAGGCATCCTAGAGAGTTCATTCCCCACATAAGTCTCTCAGATTTACAGAGGGCATGAAACTAGGAAAGATTTTTGAAGTTCTAGTGACAAAATAAGAATTTTAAAAGATACAGAAAAGTTCAAAGTGTGAGCTAAATTTCATAGTAACTAACCAGATAAATACGAAATCCTACCCTTAGCTCCAAAATAGGCATTTAAATAGAAAATAGAGAAGATTTGACTTATATCGAAGCACAAATGATTTTTCAAACCAGTTTTTTAATTAACTTCAAACTTAATAAAAGCTGGCATAATGAGCCATTTTTTGAAAAAAGATCACATTAGTTAAGAGTCCTTATCAAAGTTAGTAATAATTGCTTTCTGTATATTCTGTACAAGTAAAGCAATAGTTATATGGATTAATTTTGGACACCTAATTTTAAAGAAACATTAGCCAGTTATAGAACAGGGTGACTAGAAAGTTTAAGGGTCTCAAACCATGCTTGATAATAATGAAAATAATAATAGCACCTTCCATGAATTGAAGCCCTACTGGGTGCCAGACAGATAAACACTATACCTGAAATGGCTGTGGAGTTGAACATCTGTTATCCTAAGAAAGTCGAGGAGAAGCTACCTCCCCAGTTAAATTTTAAAGTCCATGATAACTGGGACATTTGTACATAATTTTCAGATGGTAATGAAGATGCTGATAAGGATAATGTAGATGTTTTGCAATATTTGAGAAATGAATTCTCAAGTGGCAGGGAGAAAAGAGTATGTGACTCCAGGGGAAACTAGATCAAATAGGTTGAAGTTACAGGGAGGCAAACAAAAGCTCAAATATAAAAAAGAAATTTCCATCACATATTATTGCTCAGAAATGGCACACGAAGCCCTTAAGATGGCCTATTTACTGCTAAATGGTCATTATGTTCCCAATGCAGAAGTCAAGACTTTACATCTATCTATTACCAGCCAGTAAAGTTAATATTGTTATCTCATTTTATCCATGTGGAAATTGAGATGCCAAGGAAAAACTTGGTGAAACTCACACAACTGGGAAGTGACAGAATTGAAGTTTACTAACTTTAAAGTTCATTTATTTTCACAAGTAATAGTCTTTTCTATCACTGCAAATAATCCTACATGACCATTGGCTAAACGTTCATCTCTTGAGAACATTTCTAAGGGAATTCCTGCATTGGGTAAGAGTAGCTCCCCATCTCTTTGATCCTTCAAGTGCTCAGTGTCAATAAGCCTGTTTGTTAAATAATAAGCTTTATTAAGAGTGACCATTTGATGATTTGATTTATAAAACCACAAAGTCATAGGACTATAGGCAACACTTTAAATAAATCTGAAGATATCAATTTGAGTTGAGGAAATGCTAAATGCCCTAGTGAGGGATACTTGCTAATTCATCCTGAGTTTCACCGAGAAACATTTAATTGGCCTTCTAATATAATTGCTTCCAGGATAATTCATTTACTTGTTATTCTGTTTTGCTTTAAAGGATTCACATAGCACATTTTATTAGTGTATGACTGGTAAAGATAAAAATTTAATACATGACTTTATATCTGTTATAAACCATAAACATGGGCTTTAAAAAGCCAAATATGTGGAAGTGGAGATAAGCAGACATTTATTGAAAGTCTAATGTGTTCTATTCACAGTCTAGAGATTAACTCATTCAAAGAAAGGTGGGAGGACTACTAGGAGCTCAGGTGTTGAAGTAACAAGCAGCTCATCTGTAGGGTATTGAGACGAGACTTATCCGAGCCTAGGCGAGATTCTGTGGTAGAAAGTAGTGAACAATGTCATTAAGTAGGTAAGGTGGAAAGAACCAGAAGATGAGCTTGGATTCTGAGTGGAGCTTTTAGACCTGGTGTTCTGGGCATCAGGAGCCATGCTAGACTCCTAAGTGGAAGAGTGAAATAAGGAAAGTAGTTTAAGAATATAGGGAACGTGTTCCCTCTAAGTTAGGAAGGAACTGGAAGGCACAATAAAAAAGGGTAGAGGTTGTTTTAGAAAGGCATCTCTTCCTCTGATATTGACAGGAAGGATCACAAAAAAGTTATTAGTATTAAAAATGAATACTTAGGCAGCACTTACTATGTGCCAGACAGTGTTTAAGTGCCTTAGATGTATTCACTCATTTATCCTTACAACAGTACTGTGAAATAAGCACTATTATTATCATCATCCCCATCCCCCAAGTGAGAAAAAACTGCCCTAAAAGCAGTTGGCCTAAAGTCATACAGAGAAGATGCGCAACAGTCAGTACATGGTCACCTAACAGCCAAGTTCCCATGACCAATAGCAGTGCACTTTAAAGGATTATCTGATGATAGTATCTCTATCATCTAGCTGTTTTACTGTAGGTCACAGCTTGAGCAGATTGTTCTCAGAAGTGATGGGCACAACAGGGATGACATTGTGTTTCTTAATCCATGAATATGGTTGACAACCTGATCTCCAGTGTTGATTACATGTACTCTTTTTCCCTGGAAACTGAGGAACCTGTCCTTGAATAGGACAGACCTGTTCAAGTCTTAAACTTATATTTGTATTCTAATAAAAATAACATTAGGTGTAAGGATTATATCTGCAGTTGTTTTATTCATAAACATTGTTATTCCTTTCTGCACACATAGCATACCATATGTGTCCTTTTTCCCCTGCACTAGGGGCTCAAGATCTGGATCGCATCCGACTCTCCACCTACAGAACAGCATGCAAGCTTAGGTTTGTTCAGAAGAAATGCAATTGTAAGTATGCCAATTGCTTGGACTAATTACCATCATGAATCCTATCGTTTACATTTGGTACTAAGTTTATTAAACTAGATTCTCTTACAAATATTAATAAGAATGTGTATACAACAATAAAAGGGGTATTATGATGCACACATGGTAGAGATGGCTCCTAAGTAATCTGTCTTGAAATCTGAATTATGCATAAATACTACAGCATATGAACTCTTCAGTTCATACTAAAAGGATGAACCTCTGGATACATATACAATATAATCCTTACCTTGAAATGGTTTAAATCTGGATGGATATTTTTCTTCTTTTCTCCAACTTTGGTTTCGTAAATGCAGTACTATCAGAATGGTTTCTAAGAAGTTTATAAATATCAGACATTAAATCTCCCTTATATTTGTATTTTCTTTTACAAGGACAGGAAAATATTTAAAAGCTTTTGGAAAACATTTAAGTTTTTTTCTGAAATAACAAAATTAGCCCTTTGTGTCAGAGTTTTAACTACCTTTGTGTACATCAGACAAAAATAAGAAAAGAAACAATACCTAAAGAAACAAAAGAACTTGCTTCAGTTTCTCTCCAAATTTAAAAATGTAAGCAATAAGCTAGATCACTAGTCACAATTAGCAGGTTTATTCTCTGCTGCGTCAACACTTCCATTGTATTACCACATCCATTTTCTCTTGGGAAAAAAAAATATCAATTCATAGTTCATGCATAAGAACTTATTACTTTCTTTTTTTAAAAAATGAGTGCTATAAAATTAATAGTGTCTCATTTTAAAATTAATATTAGGTGAAGTTTTCTAAA
The DNA here is from genome assembly GCF_048565385.1 of Saimiri boliviensis. NCBI lineage: Eukaryota > Metazoa > Chordata > Mammalia > Primates > Cebidae > Saimiri > Saimiri boliviensis. The sequence continues at coordinate 43,393,286 of NC_133461.1, read as the reverse complement.
TGAAAACTGTAATGTTCTCCTGATACATACACATAGTGCTACAATAACTGGCATGGTCATTAGACTCATGGTAAAGGTAGAAACCAGGCATCTCCACATGTCTACCCTCTCAGAGTCTCTAGTAGATGTTTCCCAGGGCCCTGGACAGGTCACCTCAGCCCCAAGCTTCTAGGCTTACAGCTAATCACGACTGTGAGGATGCAAAGTATGCATCTATTCCCCAAGCTTTTCATCTACACCTTATTCTCCAGTCCCAATGGCTAAAAATGGGGCTAAAGTTTGGGGAAGGAAGGGATGGAAGAAGAACATAGTTTGGTTGTCTTATTTTCATTTTCTGTTGCTTATAACAGAATACTTGAAACTTTTGCAATTTATAAAGAAAATGAATTTATTTCTTCTTACGATTATGGTGGCTCAGAAGTTCAAGGTCAAGGGCTGCCTCTGGTGAGAATCTTCTTACTAGTGGGGCTCTCTGCAGTCTCAAGATGTGCAGGGCACACATAGCGAGGGGGCTGAGCATGCTAACTCAGGTCTCTCTTCCCCTTCTTATAAGGCCACCAGCCTCACTCCTGGGATTATCTATTAATAAATGAGTAGATTAATCCATTCATGAAGACAGAGCCCTCATGACCCAATCACCTCTTAAGAGTCCTACCTCTCAACACTGCCTCAGTGGGGATTAAGTTTCAACATGAGTTTCAAAAGGGACAAATATTCAAACTATAGCATTGGTCACACATCACATAGATGTTTTGACTCCTCACAGGAAACTAAACAAATCTAAAATGAGTAGTGAGAAAAGTATTACAGATGTTGAAACAATTTGTCACTGTATTTATAGTCCTAATGAGTCAATAAAAGCAACTTCCAGTCCTGGCATTAGGGACCAAGGAAAATGTTTCCACAGAAGTTTCCTCTTCCCCCTCAAACCCATCACCCATATTAAAAACAAAAAGAAGAATCTCAGTGTTTTCAGCAATTAAAAGGGATTCAATTGTCCCACTGTCTTATCGCGTGTTACCACTGCAATGGTCTCAAAATTGGAGGGGAAGGCAGAAGACAGGGGTAGGAGCTCTGTCCTCCTTAAACCTTTGCCAACAAGAGTCTTTCTTAGGCTCCTCTCAGGAAAGCTAGGGCTTTCCAATAAAAGAGTACAAAATGGTAAGAAGGAACACAGAAAAAAAGGAAAAAAGGAAAAGAAGGGAAGGGAAGGACTCAGGGACTCAGGGACTTGGCAACCCTGCACTCAACATTAAGGTGCTCACACTGTGTTGTCCCCAGTTGTGGTCCACAGGCTTTATCCCATGCCTCCTCCTCTCTGAGAAAGTCCCTTTCTCATTCCTAGGCATTTCCTTTCCTCTTTCTGTTCCTTTCTGGTCCACATCCTTATCCTGCATCCAGAATTGTCTTGGAATTTCTTGAAAAACAGTAGGGAAGAAATGACAGTGCTAATCTATCCTTGGGTGAAAATAGAAGCTTATACCCATCCAGTAGCCCTTCAGTGTGACCATTCATTGACCTCTTAATATTAAGTGTATAATGAGCTCCTGCTATACGTTTGACCTCATGCTAGGTACAAAGGATAGTGGGATGATGAATGACATGCAATCCCTGCCTTCAAGTTGCTCAAAATCTAATTGAGCAGGTGGGCTTTTAAGCAGATTTATAACACCGTGTAGAAAGATAATGATAGAAATATGTACATGATATGTGAGAGCTTCAGGAAATATGCGCCCTGACTTGTTGCGGGTGAGGATCACTGATTGGACTTTCCTAGAGAAGAAGATACCAGGAAAGTCTTATTTACTTTACAGTCTGTCTACCTTATAAAATTCATTCAGCATTTTCATAATGAGAAGAGATACTACATTCTACAAAAGTTAGACAAGGTTAAGGCTCAAGAAAGAACAACAAGTATATTTTGAATGCTCTGCTAAATTAAGCTGCTCTTAAAAATTGTTTCTATTCCGATCAGAAGGATTAAATGCAAGTACTATATATCTTTGTGGAGTTTTCCTTTCTAAAAATAAATACAGCAGTCGTGATGTTCAGAGGTATTTGTAAAATGCTTACATAATTGATCTTGGCTTACCTTAATCAAAGTTGTAACCTTCCTTCTAGAAAGTTAACCAGCCAGAAGCAGCAATGTTTACATGACATAACATTAGTCAACATTGAATGTATTTCCTGATTAGAGGAAAGTAATTTTAGCCTGCAATAAACCTAACCCACAATAAATTATGATACCTTATAATGGAGTTTTACTTTACAATGAAAGAAATAAGAAACAAAATATAGGTAGCATATTTGTAAGTGCATTGCTTTATTGGAAAGTGTCTTACATTTGGGCTGCTCTAACAAAAATACCATAAATTGAGTGGCTTATAAACAACATTTATTTATCTTAGTTCTGGAGGCTAGAAAATTCAAAATCAAGGCACTGACAGATTTTCTATCTAGCAGCCTTCTAGTTCCCAGGTGGCCCCTTCTCATTGTGTCGTCCCATAGTGGAAGAAGCAAAGCACAGTAGCCCTCTGAAGCTTTTTTCCTTTTCTTTTTTTGGGGGGAGGGGGGTGGGGGACTGGGTTTTGCTATTGTTGCCCAGGCTGGGTGCAATGGTGCAATCTCAGCTCACCTTAACCTCCACCTCCTGGATTCAAGCGATTCTCCTGCTTTAACCACACCACCACCACCGCCCCCCATAGCTGGGATTACAGGCATGCACCACCACACCCAGCTAATTCTGTATTTTTAGTAGAGATGGGGTTTCACTCTGTTGGCTGGTCTCCAACTCCTGACCTCAGGTGATCTGCCTGCCTCAGCCTCCCAAAGTGCTGAGATTACAGGTGTGAGCCACTGCACCTGGCCTGGGGCCTCTTTTATAAGGGCACTAATCCACATCATGAAAGCTCTGCCCTCAAGTCCTCATCAAGTAAGGCTAAAAGGCCCCACCTCATAATACCATCATATTAAGGGATTAAGTTTCAACATAAGACACAAATACAAACATTTCAACCGTAACAGAAACTCATTATAGTATTTACTTCATAGATATCAATTGAATCTTAACTGAAAATAGATTGCTTACTTTTAGGTCCATACCTCATTTAAAATTTATTGTGTATACTAACAAAACTAAGTTTTAAAACTACATAAAGGAGGAAAAAAAACAAAAACTGGTTCTTATAAAGATATCACCCACAAAAAAATGAATATTGTCTGGATATAGCACAGACTATATAGGTTTTTAGGTGATTTCTTTTGTATCTATTATCTAAATTCAGATTTCATATTTGTTGGTTAAATCTCCATAGTTCATTCCCCACAGCCCTTGCGTATTCTGTTTATGATTTTCCATATGGAGCACTTGTTCCTATCACTGATGTCATGTTTATTTTCTTCTGTTCAATTCCTAATGTATGCTGAGAATAATCAGTTCCCGGGGTTCTCAAAGGACTCTGAACAAGAGGCCACTGTGACCCATGAACTAAATGAGGTCCAGAACCTACCTTTTTATAGAGCATGAACTAATAGTTTTTACAGATGAATATTTGTAATCGATTTGATAACAGGGGACACTGACTTATAACCCCAGTTTTTAAAAATGCATGCCCCCAGGAAGAATTACATTCTTCACATTGATAGGCCAGTATTGTCTTAATGTACTCAATTATTGGATATTTAACTTCATCAGTAAAAATGTTGTGGAAATTCTTTTTCTCTCTTCTTATGTATGTACTGATACAATATCTCTGATTTTGTCTCTTGGTCCACAAAAGGAATGTTGACCAATCCCTGCTATAAAAGACACTTGTAAAAACCCATCTCTTTTTTTTAAGCCAAAGGATTCTCCTTTGCAAATCGCTTCTTCCCCTTACCATTCATCTTTGTACCCTGCCATACCTTCTCCATCATAACTAGCACATTCTCTAACAAAATAAAAGAATGAATGTTTCTAAAAAATTAGGGGACACCACATTGGCTATTTTATATTCTAGAAGGAATGGAGCACAACAAAAAATGCAAATAATATTTTAAATGATCCTTTCTAATCAATAGCCTTCTCTTTAGCTTCCAGGTTTTTGTTAACTTTCCCCAAAAATTAATACCCATAAACTCTTATACATATGTGTAAAATGGCATCATCTCAGCCTTTATTTTAGACAAATAGCTGTTTCTGCTAGAACACTATTTCCTTGGTCAGCATTGACGTGGTTAATGATGCAGATACCCTGTAATGTCAGCAGATCTCTTTTTTCAGAAATTACTTTGGCTTCAATGAAATGCAGCCTCAATTCATGAACAACAAAGGAAATGAGAAATAAATCAGAAATATCTAATCCGTCCTGTTTAATAGGAACAAAAATTAAGACGGCAAGGGAATACTCTATCCTACACCCACAACTAACATTGCACCATCTTTTAGTCCTATTGGTTACAGCCTGAATTTTCTTTCTGTTAGTCATATCAACTAAAATTTAATTAAAATTGTGTTTAAAAGGAAAAGAGGAGAAAAGGTCTATAATTATATCTGGGCTGTCAGAGTTTCTCAAAATATTTTTTTTCTAGTAATTGAAATATTTTAAAAGTATCCTTCATTCAGATATGTTAAGTTAGAACACATGCTTTTTTCTATGTCATTGTCTCTAAATTTGTTTTTGATTTTCTTGTGAACCAAAAAATTTAGTTACCTTTTTACCTACATGTTTGCCTATCACCACGAAAGTAATCCAAGTGAGTGTCATATAACTAGTAGGTTGTGAATCAATATTCTGTGAATGAATGAATATGCTCCGCTAGGTTCATTTCTTACCAGTCAGGTGAATAGAATAACACTGGTCTTATGTGGCAGGAGTAGCCTTGAGCTATGTTTTTAGTAGTAAATACTAATATTCCAGTCATTTTTCTTCAAGCTAGTGTATCAGTATATTCGTCTTCTTTACTTCAGGTTTAAATATGTGGATTTTTAGCTGCCACTATGAATTGTCTATTCTTGGGTAACAAATTACCATAAATTTAGCAGCTTAAAGCAGAACACATTTGTTATCTTTCAGTTTTTGTAGGGCAGAAATCCAATGCAGCATGGCTGGATTCTTGGCTTAGCATTACACTCAACTGAAATCAAAGTGCTGGTTGGGTCTGTGGTTCTCATGTTGGGATCAGGGTTCTCTTCTAAGTGCATTCACTGTGGGAAAATGTTATTTTCTTGTGGTTGTAGGATCAAGACCTGGTTTCCTTGCTGGCTCCCTTATTCCTTGCCTCACGGTCCCTGTTGGCTGTTGACGGCAGAGGCGTTTGTGGCTTCTTTCAGCCCAGCTGTTGTATCCTCTCTGACTTCCCCATCTATGAACAGCCAGAGAAGACTCTTTGCTTTTCAGCAACTCAGGTGCTTATATCAGGCCCACTCAGATGATATCCATGTTTTAAGGTCAACTAATTTAGGATCATAATATCATTTGCAAAATCCCTTCACAGAAGACCCTGGATTCATGTTTGAATAACTAGGAGAAAATATGTGACACCACACACCAGGAATTGACCACACTGCTCAGGAACATAGATTCTTGTATTTTCCAGATAATGATGTATAACATCTTGGATGTAAAGTTTAAAGTAGGAAACTTAGGCAAGAGAAATCAAAGCAGAGAAAGAATTGCATTTAAAGGAGAATGATAAAAGGATTCTCCCTAGTCAAGGAGCCAGCAGGAAAAGAAGGAATCTTCACAGTTGGGGAAATAAACTGCAGATGACTAACCCTTGGAGCACAATTATCTTAGTTTGTATTGTTGCAAATGTTTTTGCTACATATTTTCATTCCTGATGTTGAATCATTCTAGACACTTGTTTAGAATAAAGGAACATGCATTGTGCTAGAATACAATGTTCCCAAAAATTCCCTGTGGGAAAGTTGGTGGTGGCAGTGGAACATAAACGAACCTATTAAAGATGCTGTGTAATAAGACAATGGAAAAACTGCTCCTGTCTGGCACCCTGGACTTATAGCAAAATTATGTCCCCTTAATCAGAATAAGCCTCTGGATGAGAAAAGCAATGATTTTAAAGTCCTGATGATTACGATATGGGTTTAATTAAAGCTGCTTCTTCTCTTTGTTTTTAAGATCTTAAAAATACAGGGTTTTGTTTCCTTGTTAGTAGATTTTTATTTCAAAGAATGCAGGAAGCTTTGCTCAAGCTGCTACCATTGCATAACCTGTGAACTAAGCCACACCTGTAATCTCATTTCCAGGCATCTGCATGTAACACACAACTTCCTTTCCTTTCTTCTGCTTCTGTATTATACATGGAAGCTGTGCCAACTAGGCACTTTTACTTTCACAGTTGAGGAAGAGACATCATCTTAAAATGCACCTGTCGGTTGGGAAAGTGTGATGCCTACAGAGGAATGCCTTGCAAGCTTCCCAACCCTATCTAACAGTTGCCAAGTCAAGATTCAGTGACCTTCCCCTGGTAGCCTGCCAAGCCCTGTTTCTGGGAAACTGTCTTGCTTGGCCTGGAGCTGGTCAGCAGAACAATGAAGGGATGCCCAGAAGGGGTTCTCCCACTGCCTGGCTCCCAGGATCTCAGGCCCCCAGCACACACTTAGAGAAAACAGATGTCAGTTGGGAGGACAGGGATGGGAGAGCAGTTCTCCCATGAAATCACACCTGAGATTCCATCAGAAAGTCACTTGTGATGTCACCTTGGTTCACTCTCCACAGAGGTTTTGTTAACATTCGTTCTTATTAGCAACCATTCATTTATTTATTCACTCCACAGTAGAGACTGAGCATTCGCTGCATGCCAAGCATTGTTCTAGATCATGGGGAAAACAATGTAAGAGCTGGACCATTCAGGAATTCATTCCTATTTGCATATTCTCTTACAAAAAAAAACTTTACATAAATACATATTTGTTTTAGTATACTTCTTTGACAATAAAAATTTCATTTGCAATATATCACTCTCACATATTGAAGAGTAAAGAAAAAGAGAGCTAGAAGTTGGTAAAAGAAAAGTGGAAGATTTATTCCGAGAATCCTTTTAAAAGAGAGGTTGCTCCCACGGGATACTAAGACTCATCAAGTGCTGACTACAAATGCCTGGTCCAAAACGTCTTTACCTGAATTACAATCTCAAATGGCTCCTAAAATTTCCTATCCCCTGAGCAATCCCATGCATAATTCCCAGGACTGCAAATTTAGTGAAATTTACTCCTGTGATTAGATTATGTTACATTGCACAGTTGCAACAATTCTTAAAGTAGGGAGATGACCTGGGTGGACCAGAACTAATCACATGAGCCCTTTAAAAGAAGAGAGTTTTCTCTGGCAGCTGCAGAAGAGAAAATCAGATGTCTGACAGGCCAGATGAATTTGTTATGCCATTGCTGGCTTGAAGATGAAAAGTGCCACATGCTCAATCACTAGATGTTGGGAGATGCCTCGCTCATAGCCAGCAAGGAACAGGGACCTTGGTCCTACGATCACAAGAAACTGAATTGTGCTAACAAGTACCTTGAAAGCATTTTTTTCCTGAGAACCTCTAAAAGAAAACTCAGTTCAGCCAACACGTTGATTTAATCCTTGTGATACCCTGAGCAGGGAACCAGTCATGTCATATTTCTTAACCACCGAACTGTGAGTTAATAAGAGTCTTGTTTTAAGATTATGAGTGACTGGGCTTGGTGGCTTACACCTGTAGTCCCAGCACTTTGGGAGGCCAAAGCAGAAGGATCAGGAGGTCAGAAGTTTGAGACCAGCCTGACCAACATGGTGAAACCCCATCTCTACTAAAAATACAAAAATTAGCCAGGCATGGTGGCACATGTCTGTCATTCCAGCTACTCCGGAGGCTGAGGCAGGAGAATTGCTTGAGTCTGGGAGGCAGAGATTGCAGTGAGCCGAGATTGCACCACTGCACTCCAGCCTGAGTGACAAAACGAGACTCCATCTCAAAAATAAAAATAGAAGGCAACCTTTCTGCTATACACATCAAAGTATGGAACTGAACTCCAGTGGCATCTGTGAGAAAGAATGCTCAGATGTGCATAAGAGACACTGGGACATATGCTTTATATAAAATTCAAAGCAAGACTGAGACTGAATAACCCTGTAGGTTTAGGAGGGGAGTGGACACTTTGTTTTACACAGCTGATGAGGCTCAGGCTCAGCATTGTTTACTGAAAGCTTTTCCCATATCTAGTTCCAAGTCCCTTATCATCATAGTGGGAGAAAAAGGAACGAAAGGCAGGATCTGGACAAGGAGCAGGATAATAAAAGTGAGAGAAAGAAGTCAAAAGTCAACCATTCTGAGTAACAACACCCCCAAAACATCCTCCAAACACGGAGAAGCCATATAAGGAAATAACACATGAGTATTTTCTACCACAAAATGAAGTCGACCTCAAAGAGATATCTAAATCTGAATCAGGTCTTCTCACTCCTCTGCTCAAATTTCTGCAGAGGCTCCCCACTTCCCTTGCGGTAAAAGCATAGTCCCGAAAATAGTCCAGTTGGCTCTACAGGATCAAGTCTTTTTCTATTCTGCCCTCATCTCCTCCCACTTCCCTATCTGGTCACTCTGCTCCATCCACAGTTGGCCTCCTGACTTCACTGGGAACATACCCGGTGTGTGCCCATCATAGGGCTTTAGCACTGGCTGTTCCCTTTACCTGGAGCTCTCTTCCTGTAGAGAACCTAATGGTGGACCTCCTCATCTTTCTCAAGTCTTTGCTTACTTGTCATCTTCTTAGTGAACTCTCTACCTTGGCAACCCCCATTTAATATTCCAATTCCCCTATCCCCCTTGTCCTACTGTTTGTCTTTTTCCTGAAGTATGTATTACATTCTAATATATGCTATGCTATACAATTTAGTTAGTTGTTATGTTTCTTACATCTTTCCCAACTTGAGTGTAGGCTTCTTAAGGGCAAAGATCAGTGTATGTCTTGTGTACTAATATATTCCCTACACCTGGCACATGAAAAGTGTTCAAAAAATAAGTAAGTTAACCTTTCAAGACTACTGGGGAGAAGCTCTTGAACAATAAAATGATGTCAAAGATAGTGTATGGTTCAGTACCTATTAATTTTAAATGAATAAAATACCACTGGTAGTCTACCTAGTGTGTTGTCATTAAGTTGTATTTTAGAAATGAAAAATATTGATAGATAACTTCTAGGTTTACTCCAATACTATTAGTCCATTTTCCACTGTATTAGTCTGTTTTCACACTGCTGTAAAGATCTTCCCTGAGAGTGGGTAATTTATAAAGGAAGGAGGCTTAATTGACTCACAGTTCTACATCACTGGGGAGGCTTCAGGAAACTTACAATCATGGCAGAAGGTGAGGGAGAAGCAAGCATCTTCCTCACAAGGCAGCGGGAGAAGAGAGCAAGAGAGGAGCTACCAAACCCTTATAAAACCATCAGATCTCCTGAGAACTCACTCACTATCCTGAGAACAGCATGGGGGAAATTGCCCCCATGATCCAATCGCCTCCCTCCCTTGACACATGGGGATTACAGGTACCTCCCTCCACATGTGGGAATTACAATTCAAGATGATATTTGGGTGGGGACACAGAACCAAACTTTATCATCCCCTATGTCTGTTTTCCTCTTACATTATCTGAACTTTGACTTTTCTTGCCGTAAGTCTTCTGAAAAACTTAACTCTTATCATCATGTTAGTGAGGGAACTGCAGTAGCTATACAAAGCCTAGCTAATGAACCTATGACTAGAAGGCCATGTGACAAAATCCCTTACAGAGAAAGCCCTGTGGATTTTTCAGGTTTCATGGGGGCAGAAGAATCTTGCAGCAGATTGAGGTTTTCTTTCCCTAAGTTATTTGGGAGACTTCAGCATTGACTGGAACTTAAGGGCATCATTCTAAAGCTTGATAAATAGAAGCTTCTACAGAAGATTAGGAGGGATGATTACATTAAATGTTAAAAACATAAATATTAAAAAAAAGGCAATTTGCTCTCTAAACAGCAATAGCTAATGTATTCGAGCAAAAGACTTTTTAAAAGACAATTGCATTTTTTATTACATTAAGTACAATGTAGAGTGGCACCAAATGTTTCCACTTCACTCTTATTATAGCATATTTTATATTTTTCTAGTTAAAGGTATTCAATGCTTTTTTTAAAAAGTTGTTAAAATGTGCATAACACTTTAACCACTTAAGTGTATGCTTCAGTGGCATTGAATACATTCACAATGTTGTTCAAGGATCATCACTATCAGTTTTCAAAATTTTTTCATCATCCCAAACAAAAATTTTGTACCCATGAATTTTTTAATATCCTGGAAATGTCTCAGCCATTGTTTTCAGTGATGGACACCAAATAATAGACTAACCTCTGGGGTATAAACTAAAATGGCTGAAAGTCAAGCACATGGTTAAGTGACCTTCATGGTACACCTAAAAAATAAAATTACTTTATAAAACAATTCTATTTTGTCAATGACTTGTAAAATAAAAGCTATATTCTATAGGGAAAGTATTTTTAAAAATCCTTCTGCAAATATGTTTGGCTCACCCTCCATGTGCCAGGTGCTCTGTAGACCGAAAAGTAAACAAAACAGAAAATCAATTTATGTAGCTTGCATTCTAGCAAACAACACAACAAACACAACAATTTCAGGTAGGAGCAAGTAATCTGAGAAAAACAAGTCAGGATGATAAGACTTGTTTTGTGTCTTATCAGTGTCTATATCCTCCATGGTGTCTAGCATACACAATGCATTTAACACATATTCATGTGCATATGTGCTCATAAAATGTCTATTGAGTAATGACTCTATGTGTGACATCTTACTGAGTGCCTTGAGAGACATGGAGATTATTCAGACTTGGAGCATCGCTTCGGGGACCTTATAAATGATCCTAAGAAATCTGATATGCAGATTCTAGAGGTAGGTATCTGATAACTTGTTTAGCTTTTTCCTTGGCCTAAACCCAGTTTTTGTTTCATTTTTCTTTGCATTACTCTAACGTCCCAGGCCCCGTCCAAAATCTTTGCTCAGCATGGTCTGTACAACTTACCTGAGCATCTTCAAAATGTTCAGCAGTAGCAAGAAATCTAAAAGCCTGGATTGTCCAATAAAGGATTCTCCCTTTCTTCCCTTTTCAAAGTCCCCTCCCCAAAATAACAACAACAGTCCATCCTCAGGAACACTTAGATGTCTGTCAATCGGATCATGTTGGTTCTTGGCATTATGTTTGCATTTAAAAGGGAAAAAATTTAACTGGAGCAGCATAAGAAAAAATGCAATATGAGATATTTGCATTAGTTTAAATTATTCTAGATAGTAATATTCCTTAGTGTAAAAATTTAGTAATAGAACAACCTCAAATTTATAATCTAATGAATGTGTTCTATTTATTATAGTGCTTCAGATTTTGTGGATCAGTAGTATCAAACAGTGAATAGTGAATCTACTATCAAGTAGTAATTTCTCTCTCATACTTCATTGCATAAACTGATATCTTCCCTATCAAATCCCATGAGCCAAATATCATTTTCTGAAGGAAAAGGTGATTTTATAATTATGGTAATTACAAAATCAAGTATATCTATAACGTATTGAAACAAATTGTCTGTAGCTATTTGTAACCATTGATGGTGTTGGGCTAGGACTTCTGCTTTATCGCCTTGTCTACCAGGATTTATAAAGTTCTATTTGTTTTAGGTGAGGACAGCATAGCACAAGAGATATTAAGTGGCTTCCCTTGGGTAAACACCAGATAAAATCATGTAATTAAAGAGCCTTACTTCTAACTTCCCAATATTATCCAGGTGTTATGGTAAACAGTCACTGTCCTACAATGTCTGTCAAGTCTTGTCACCCAGAAGCACTGGAACACTGACAAAAGCTTGTGGACCAGCAAACCTGCTGCAAACCTGATATTAATAGCACCAGCCCTAAGCAGCTTACTGTCTCCAAAAAAAAACATTCTTTTTTATATAATCAAGTATGATGAATTTTATTTTTCAATTTAAACACTGGTATATTTTTAAAAAACAGTAATATATTGCAGAGAAAATGAACTGAGAAAAATTTGTGTAACTAAACAAGAATCAGAATCTGCTTCAAACATGGTCATAATCATCATTTTCTTCTCATTTATTATTCTGGGAAGATTCCACCAGGAATAGACAGAGACTTTATTAGGACCAGTGCTTAGGCTATGTTTCTCCAGGAAGCAGATCTCAGGACAAAGCTTGCATAGAAGCAGCTCACCAGGGTAATGAACTTACAACTAACTAGAAACAGGAAGGGAGAAAAGCTGATAGACAGTGCAGGAATTTCCAAGAAACCTTCTGCAATGCACTCCAGAACTGTCCATTCAGGAGACAAAAGGAGGAAGTTCTAATGGTGCTGCTCTGTCCTTCGTTGGTCAGTGATTGCCTACAGGAGTTAATGTCCTCATGCATCTAGGTTGCACATGTGTGGTGACTAGGTTTCAGGTGTTTGTAGTGAGACATTATAGGTATGCAGAAAGAGTCTGAGGCCACCCATTGTCTGGTTGCAGCTGCATCAACCTGGTTAAAAATCTATGTGGTACCAGTCACTTGTGCAGGGGCAGGAGAAAGAGGCAGGGCCAAGAGGATTTGGAAAGGTACACAAGAAGGGTCTGAAATATCATCCACTTTATTTTCATTATTCAAGGTTCTCGATCATTATTTTTCGTTGGCTTTTTAAAAAAAAAATGCTTTAATTGAAAAACAGTAATATATATGAATATGTATGGAGTACAATATGATGTGATAAGGTAGACATTGTGTAATTATTAAAATAGGCTAATTGACATATACATCTACCTTACATACTTATCGTTTCTTTGTGATGAGAACATTTAAAATCTAATCTTTTACCAATTTTGAAATATGCATTATTATTAACTTTAGTCACCATGCTGTGTAATAGATCACTAAAACTTACGCTACTGACTTTAAGACAATTCTTTAACAAGAAATACACTCCTCATAGTCTTCATACTATATTGATTTATGGACGACCTCACTCAAGTTACCTGTAAATGATCCGTTATACTGATTAGCTACCTAGACATCTCTTCATCCCAAATGCTCGTCTTATTTCCCATGCAGTTTTCTATGCACCAGGGAGCTGGGCCACAGCTATTTTCCCAGTGAATAAATAAAATAGATCTTGTTATTTATTTTTATTTATTCTCATTGCACAGACAATTGTACAGGTATAGATATACAGTACAGAACAAATGCAAAAAACTAATACTTCACAGCCAATTGCTGCTTACTCACTTTTTTCAGTGGCCAGGTGTGCTTTGTCTATTTGAGTTTATGTTGGCCAGATGGGCACATGATTCAGGGTCAGTGAGTTCAAATATTCTAAAGGACAAGTAGGAGACAGTTCCTCATGGTTGCCAGCCATATCGAAGCTCTTTCAGAATGTGGCCTCTGGCTTCTAGGATTATGGCCACAGCTCCAGTTAGTACATAAGAAATAAGAAAGGTTCTGTGGGAAACTATGCCCAATAAAGCTTTGCGGAGCTCACTTAGAACACTGAGGGAAAAGGAAAGCTTCTAGGAATTATAATCCCAGGCATGCAGTAGGTGCCCTACTCTATTCCATTCATTAAGCATTATTGAGCACACAGTTTGAACAAGGTATTATGCAAAGAGTTGAGGAGAATACAAAGATGAACAAGGCATAACCCATGTCCTCAAGCATGTAGTGCTGTGGTTTTTAAGTTTACTCCCTACATGTCTTTTGGAGAAACTGATGAAACTCATGGACCCATGTTTCAAAACGTACATGACCCTAAGGATAAAATTTAGCTTATGATTTTATATTTAGCTCATAATTTTATATGAATTGGAATTCATAATTCAATTATGGAGTGATGCAAAAAATTTAGGGAAAACTTGTCTATTAATAACTATGGAAAATGCATAGTATCATAAACAGTCCAATAGATATGTGAGGGGCTCTGGGAGCAGCAACATAAGGGAGAAAGTAATTCTACCACAGGGTATCAGAATGAGCATCCTCTGGAACATGGCACGTGTGTGCTTCCTTGAGGGATGGTGATTGTAGGGTGCACCTGGTGGAGGGAGCAGGCTGAGTAAAGGCATATACAAGAAAACCAAGGGAATGTTCTGGAATTTAAGAAGTCCAGTGTGGCTAGAGCATAGGACTCTTGGAAGAAGCTGGAGAACAGTGAGAAATGGGACTACACACTGGTAGACTGAGGTACAAATGATTTTCATGCTTAGCCTGTTGGGTTTTACTCAATAGGCAATAATGAATGGCATGACCAGAGAGAACCTTATAATATTTCTTGGAATAGATAGAAAGAGACAGAAAGTGGAGGTGAGTAGGAGGCTTGCTTCTAAGTAGAAGGCTTTTACAAGCTTAGACTAGGACACTAGAATGTAGGGAATGGTAAAACCACATTAAAGATCTGAAGTCTAAAAGCCCTGAATAAAATGACTATCCACTGGAGAAATAAGATACAAGATTTTCTTGCTTCTAAAGTTATTAATATTCTGAATAAAGTTAAACACTGACAATGAGAAATTAGTTATTCAGATCTTCCTTTTCATTTGCCTTCTCTTATTATTTTTATAATCCTTGGTATAATACTTTAAAAATAGTGGGCTTAATAAATGCTTGTTCAATTGAATGTTGTTAGATTTAATTTATAGTTTGACAGCTATTGAGTCAACAATTTTTATACCTCATTTTGAATAATGATACTGGTCTACAGACGCAATTTAAGGAATACTGAATACCTTTTCCTAATAGCCAATGGATGTACTGCCAGGGCCTGTACATCCACTGATGTACATGCCAATAAGATTGACATGATATTCAATTTGATTTTACACCAAAAATATGTTGTAGACCTTTTCATAAAGGTTTATTACATCACCTTAACCAGGAAATTAAAGTGAAACTAAAATGTTATCTCTGTAAGAAATGATGGCTCTCTCTAAGTATCCTTAGCAAAGAAAACTACCTTGGAGATAAAAGCATGCTTTCAGAACAAGAAAGACATTGAGATTGGAAGCATAAAAACACTCAGTGAGCTACTCAGGTGTTGTTTGGGTTCACATTTTATAAAGGTATAGCTCATGCTCACTAATGGAAAACAAATCTGAAGATTGTGCTTTTTGTGACATTTTCTTTCTGATTTCAGAGTTTGGTTAACGTGGGTGATGACTAATAGAGTTAGTGCAATAACATCAAAATATGTCTATTGACCCTGGCAAAGCATACTATTTAACTGAGTCCTTTTTAAAAAACACTATTTTCTCATGATAAGAGGTCTGAATAAGGGCACAAAAATAAATTATTTATTTTAGAGCTCTTAACAGCTAGGTAATTTGCACCTGGCTTTCTTGGCTACAGTGCTCCCAAGAAATTCCTCTGAATCAAAGGAGCAAGAGTTTTCTGTTGTTCCTGTCTCTTGTCTAACTCCATTCTTTCAGTTGTGCTCCATAGCAGTGATTCTCACACTTCGTTCCCTAACAAAATCACCACAGGAGCTGCTTATACCTAGGGATATCCTGGCCACACTCAAGACCTATGGAATCAAAGGCAATAGTTTGAGACCCACTCATGGCTCTAAAGAACAGCCCTGGTTTCCACCACCATACTTCTTAGCTTTAGATGGGGCTCTGAATTAGCTCACATGGTAGTCTGAAAATTAAATAAAACATTTAACTTTACGAGATTCCAATTTTTAATAAAATACAAAAGCGAAGATATTCACTCATTAAAAAATTAAAAGTGTTATATACTGGGCAATAGAAAAGAATACTGAGTTACAGATCCTGCTTTCCTGTAAGCCCCAACACAAATTTCTCTGGCTCTATCAAGTTAATACAAAATCTAAATGCATCATCATAATTCTTTGCTCTGTGCCATTGTTCACTGAATCCACTTCTTCCTGGTGTATCCTTTTCTCCTTATCTCCATACATGTACTTTCTGCTGTGTTTTAGGAATCAACTTGAGCCTTACCTCCTCTTCTAAATCTTTACAAAGTTTCCAGCCCACAATAGCATTTCTGGATATTGAGCTCCTGTAGCACTTTTCTTTTTAATCTGCACTATGAATGTGGGCTTTTGATAACATAGTGTGTTGTGGTGATTTTCAGTTAGCTTATCTGTGTGTCTCTCCCCATGAGACTGAACAATCTTTTTTATAGTCAGGTTCTCATATTTTGTTAAATAACCAATAACATCAATTATAATGCATTGTAGAGCCTTAAAAATGCTGGATTTAATTTCTTTTGAACCTATTATGGAATCTAGCTGCTTGATCCATTTCCCGACTGTGTGTATACGCATATGGCAGTCTTTCTCCATATGTTCCAGCCTGCATGTGTGATTGATGCATGGCAACTAGTGATACACTGAAATATTCCTTTTTTCTGATGGGCTGAGACTCTCTGAATTTCAAGATAGGTATTTGATTTGAAATTGAACTAAACTAAACCTAGTTAGCATATTAGCTATGGATTAACCTAGTTACTAGTTTACTATGATACAGTCTCTCATGAGTTTATAACATCAATTCATCCGTTAAAGGGAAAACAAATCTCAGGTGATGGAAGAAGCTTCATATTAAGGGACAAACATCTTTAAAACTGACAGAGTGAAGCAAAGAATTGAAAGAATTTTTTTGTGGGTGGAAAATTTTTGTAATTCTACCTGAATATGACAGTAAATTTTAATGCCTTTCTATTTGCTCTCAAAAACAAGAATAATGCCTAAAATTTATATAGTAATTTATATTTTACTGTTTTCTTGTACATTTTCATTGTTCCTCAGAACACTTTTAGGAAGGATATTATTATTCCTATTGTACAAATGAAGAAACACTTGAATCCCAGTCTGTCTCTCAGGTCATGTTTCTCTGTAAGAGAAAATAAATATATATATCTAAATATCAAATTGTATTGTATACCTTTGAATATATACAATTTTTATATGCCAATTAAATATTTTTAAATCTAAAAGGAGAGAAAATGGATTATTATTGCACGCTCAATGCACATATTTAATATCTCTATCTCCTCCCTCTCCAACACACATATAGGTTCTGTGTGATCAGGGACCTGCCTATCTTGTACACTCCAATTCTAGAAACAGAACAACATTGCAACACAGTAAGGACCGAACAAATACTTATTGTATGAGGGAAGTTATAAGGCTAACATGAAAGGCTGCAAAATGCAGCCAGTGACAGCTTAGGGTAATGAGTCTATGAGGAACCTAATGTCACCCCTAACATTCTTAAGAGGCTAAGATCCTCTCCCCACCTCCTCACACGCCAGTTCTGTGAAGCTTGGCCTACCTGTGAGCTCCTTAAAAGCATTTTTACTTAAAGTCTACTTGGTACTTGGAATACTGAATGAAACTTTCCACTGGAGAGTTGTCGTAGGAACAAGAAAATGCTTATATGCGTGTTCATCTGTTCGTTCTAAGGACATCGGAACTTTGTTGGATAACTAAAAGAATGAATCTCCATAATTAACTTTTCTACAAGCTAGCAAACATATTTTAAGAATCTGCTATGTGAAAGAACACAATTTGGTGCTTCAAATCTGGTGTGTAAGCTAATCAGAAATATTACCTGAACTTTGTTCTCATACTCTGAAGAATGTGGTTGCAGTGGAAATATTGCACTGAAGGTCAGGAAGTGTACATCTAGGGAGGGGTGAACTGGATGCTTTTTCAGAAGAACAATTTATCTTATGTTGCTGTGTAAGTCCACAATAGAACTCTCCCTGCATTTGCCTGCATATCTCAAAGAGAGAAAAATAAGTCAAAACAGAAACCTCAGACCCCTCTGAGTGGACCCGCCCTCACTTTAAGCATGGAGGGCAGGGTGGGGATTGAGGACACATGTGCATGGATGTACACACACACACATACACACACACAACACTGTCTACACGCAAGAGGATATACATATTACCAATAGCAGATCAACAGATTATATCCAATTTCCAGTGTAACTACAATTTCCTTTACTCCTAATTAACAAAGCACGTCACAATGCAGTGAGTGACCTTCTTACGGATGTAACTCTCAAACCCCTGTAAAATAATGTGTGCTTACATAAGCATACAAATCACTCTTAAACTGCATAAATTAATTGATGGTAATCAGCTTCTTGCAATACACTTCACAACACATGAAGACATATCAGGCTGTCTTGATGCCAAAGGACTAAGAACTACTGACTTCAAGAAGTGCTTCTTATACATTAATCTGAATACAAACTGCCTAGACATGTTGTTAAAATGCAGATTATGATTTTCTAGGTCAGAGTGGGAGCCTAAGATGCAGCATTTCTAAAAAGCCTGTGCTTTGTTGCTGCAAGTGTGATGTTGGACCAGAAGTACCACCAGGAACCCATTTTATAACCTTTTAGGTAATTCCAGTGTGCAGCCAGAGTTGAGAATCACTATTCCATAATGACTAAAGCTAAGTCACTAGAAGATAATTGTCTACTGACCTTTCCCAGCTGCATGCCCTTTGAAAACCTTCTAAAAGTTTATAAATCAGTGGTTTGTCAGAATCACCTGGAGAGTTTTGTCAAAACTTTTTTCCATTTTCTTATCTTTTGGAATCAGGAGGTGGTAGAGGCTGGGTTTGAGAATTTTGAGATCACCAAATGACTTAGAAAAAGAATATCATGCTTAGAATCTGAGACGTGGACCCAGCCTCAGGGGTGCAAGAGAGGCTGGCCCTGGACTAAATCATAAAATAAACCAAATCTGAAGTTGTCTTTTTGATATTTCTCTCCCCCACATTTTATCCTACTTATATGACTCTACTATTTCCAACAAAGTTTATAACATCAGCTATTTCTATCTAGGTATAACTGTGTTTGTCATTTTAGCCCTTTTCCCAGGGATGCTTGAATTGAAGTCATCTCTGTGAATGAAGGACTCCATCTCTCATTAAAATAGCACAAGATGAGCCAGGCGCTGTGGCTTACGCCTGTAATCCCAGCACTGTGGGAGGCCGAGGCAGTTGGATCACAAGGTCAGGAGATCGAGACCATCCTGGTCAACATGGTGAAATCCCATCTCTACTAAAAATACAAAAATTAGCTGGGTGAGGTTGTGTGTGCTGTAATCCCAGCTACTCAGGAGGCTGAGACAGGAGAATTTCTTGAACCCAGGAAGAAGAGATTGCAGTGAGCCGAGATCGTGCCACTGCACTCCAACCTAGGAGACAAAGTGAGATTCTATCTCAAAAAAAAAAAAAATAGCACAAGATGTCAGAAAACAGATTAAAAAGATCTCTTGAGATCAAAAAACTCTCCTCTACCCACCTGCAACTCTTCCCCAACACCTTAACCTAGGCCTTTTTTACCTGTGACTGCCTGGATTTATAGAAAACCATTGAAGCTTTGTCTATTTTTATTTATGTATATAAAGACAAACTCTCAGTTATTAATAATGCCTGAAATCAACACCAATATTGTTACTTTTAAGATTCCGTGAAGCACTAAATATTAGCTTAAGAATGCATTTTGTCTATTCTTGATATGTTATTGTTAACTAAGGAATTTCATTATGCAAACTTTAGCCTTTCCTAATATATTAATATAAAATATACGTGATTGTATAGATGAGGGAACTCCTATCTCCTGTGCTTAGTAGCAGGTGCCGTATTATGGATGAGTTTGACAGCTATTTAGTAAAATATGCACAGTGCCATCTAGTGGTGCATAATCATTATTGCACAACCTAAATATTAAAATGATTTAACTAGCACAACAGTAAGCAACAGATTTATACAACTGTCAGACTTTTACAACAGACTTCTTAATGAATCTCACCTCAGCATCTCTTAGTGTTCCTATTTAAATAAACAAAAGGCTTATGATACTTAAATTTCTCAATAACTAATATATATTGAAGGCTTGTGTTAAGCACTATGCGAAGTGCTTTATGTGAATTATCTCATTTTATCCCCCAAAACAACCCTGTAGTGGAGAAAATAGTATTGTCCTCATTTTATACAGGCAAGGAAACTGAAACATAAGGAAGTTAAGTGACTTGCCCAAGGTCATAGGGGCAGTCAGTAGGGGAACCCAGCCACTGCCCTGGTTCCTACATCTTCTGTGCTATGATTGCACCTCCCAAGGTAGTTGCCAGCGAAAAAAAGTTTCCAGGAAACCTTTAGGAAAGATAGCCTCCTCACCGGGTTTCTAATAATCCAAGATGGTAAAATCAATTTAAGCTCCACTAACTCAAAATTCATGACACCTAAACTGAATAAGTGTCTGCTTTTGTGGCTAGAATGCACTTTGTGATTTTTTTTTACTTCACCCACATAATATGTCATCAAGATTATGGTTTGATTAGTTTATTGAAATCAGGATACTTGGCTAAAATTTAGTTTTTGATACACAGGTCTTTTGATGATAGAATAGTATGGCTTAAGTCAGAGTGTATTAGTTATTTTAATACATATAGCTCATTTGTTGAGCACCTATTATGTAAATACATGTTCCCTTTTAATCTCACTATAACTCCTTCTGGACAGCATTCATTTCCTCATTTATATAAAAGGAACAGTACAATGTATAAATAAAATATTATTATGTTTTATTTTTATTAATAAAATTTTCCCAGTTTTACAGTTATTTCTGGAGCCAGGAATGAAACCTTAATCTTTGTGGCTGTACAATCTGAATTCCTTCCACTCTGCCACCCCTGGAAATGAGGGGTACAATGTACATGACTACAGTTCTTTCTGCATAGTACCACCTTGTATGCAAAAATAACGCCAGCTCTTATTTGAACTAAAACATGTTCATATGCTCCAACTACTTCCCACTGTGTGCCTGTCCATCTCTGTTTTTCCCTTAAAGTCAGAAATGACGTTTTTAAGCTGTGTTCCGGATCCTGTCACTCTCCTACTTAAAACCCATGTCTTTATACTCAGCACAAACAGCCAAATCCTCATCATAGTTATCGTGCTCCTGCAACTTTATCTTGTTCTCCTGGCCCCATCATGACCATATCATATTCCCATTTTATACCTAGCATGCTATATGTCACAGAGTGTCGCGATTTCTGATCATCCATTTGTGTGATTATGTGAGTCATGTCGGTATTCCCACCAGTCGTTAGCTCACATAGGCAGAAACCACATCCGTATAGTTTGTATTAATTCCCCAGAATCTACCCCAGTGCTTGTGCATAATCATGAAAACTAGTTTTACTTAAATCATTTTTAATGACCTATTCTCACAGTTAGCCAGAATTATATTATTTTCATAAAATATTTTTCTTTATGTTTCCTTACATTAGGACCTTGAATATGTAGGCACATAAATGGAGCATATTTATGTTTAATAATTTTCATATGATTTCTAGATATTTGTTTATAATAAACAATTATTATCTCCTACATGACATGCCATATTCCAAGTATTTTACAGGCATTATATTATTCAATTCTTATAGTAATCATCTGAAAGTAGATGCTATTTTCAGTTCCATTTTTCTAACATGAAGATTCAGAGAAGTTAAGTAATTTGACTGACAGGATTCCTAGGATTCAAACCAGTGTCTCTGTGATTCTTCAGGACTATGCCTTATTGCTTTTTTAGAAAGCAAATACATCCTTAGAAAACCCTGTTTGACTGTTGAGTCATTTCTTTGTCATTCTCTCATTTAGTCAAAAGATATTTACCAAGTTCCTATGATGCATAAGGCACTGTGATGGGCACTGGGGGTGTGAACAGTTATCACAATAGGCACAGTCTCGTTCTGTGCCACATGCAACACAGAATGGGAAACAGATAACCCGTTGGTCCACACAAGAGTGCCCACTGCATGCTGTGATGGGAAGGACAGAGCTCTAAGGTGGCACATACGAGGGCTATAAAACCTGGAGACAGGGTTTCTGATCCAGCCCAGAAAGACATTCTTGAAGAAGTGATATTGACACCAAGGTAAGTAGATGAGAAGTATGCAGGGGCTAGATGAAAAAAGAAAAGAAAGAGAGAGAAAGTACTGAAAGCCTTGTTTAGATTTCAAATTAATGGGCAGTTATTAAAGGACTGTAAGCAGCATACAAGTGACATGTCAAATTTACAGTTTAAAAATGACACTCTGGCCACAGTGAGTAGGAAGGAGTACAGAAAGGTTGAAACTGACTCGGCCAACCAGTAAGTGTGAATAGCGTTGGGTGACAAAATTGGGTGGCGGCAATAAAGGTTCATGGAAATGGTGGGATTACAGTGATGTTTAGGAGATACGCAGTCCATAGGACTTGGCCATTGGTGGAACCCAGGAATTAAATCTCCCTGGAGGGAGTATAGGGAGTGGGAGGGGTTGTGGCATTCACCAAAGAAGGGAATCCCAGAGCAGCCAAGGAGAGAGATGAATATGGGTTGCTCACGCTGAAACTGAAGTACCTAAGGAACCCTTATGTGGGCTGCTCCTGCAGTCACTCCTATGGGCCTGGATAATTCCACCCCTGGGAATTCTAAAAGGGTTTCTATCCCTTATAAGGGCTCAGCAAGAGAGAGAAAGCATCCAGATTTCCTCCCTCTGCTAAATGGCTGCTGTCTCCATTAGGGTCCTGTGGTTAGAGATCCTGCAGTTAAACTTAGCTTAGGAAAAGGGTCTGACTTCAAAAGACTGTTGGCTAGCTGGCGTACTTCTTATTATAATGGAAGAAATTGGTGATAGAGTTATCCTATACCAAAAGTAAGAAACCATAGATCTGTTCTGAAAAACAAAAGTAAAGAGAGAATCCAAGAAAACAGTCACATAGCTCAATGCTAGGCATCCATAGTAGAAGCTGATGTTAGTTTTGCTTATTAGATGTAAAGCCAGGAGTGAGCAATGAGATAGAAGATAAAAAAATAGAGAGCTATTAGTGAAAGAGTATATACACAGTACATATTTCTCAAGAACTAAAACTAATTGTTATATTTCATTGAGAATAAACAAAATAATTATTTGCAAATGTAAATGCATAATGAAAAGTCAACCTTAAATGGTGAAGATGTGGAGGAACAGGAACTCTCATACACTGTTGATGGGAATGTAAAGTGGCTCAACTACTTTGGAAAATACTTTGGAACTTTATGTAAAAATTAAACATTCACCTACCGTGAAACCCAGTCTTTTCATTTCTAAGTATTTACTTAATATTTTTAATGATTTTAATACTTTGAATCTCTCATTATCTGAGAGAAATGGAAGCCATATACCTATATAAAGACTTGTATGTGATTGTTCATAGCAACTTTATTCATAAACAAAAGCTTTATGCTCATCAACAAGTGAGTTGATAACCAAATTGTGATATATCCACATAATGTAATACTACTCAGCAATAAAAAGAACCAAGTATTGATACATTCAGCAATGTATGTACGAATTTCAAAATAGTTAACACTAAGTAAAAGAATCCAGACCCAAAAAAGAGTGTTTACTATATAATTACCATTATTAAGAACTGAAATTTGCAACAGAAAGCAGATCAATGGTTGCCTGGAACAGGAATGATGGATTATGGATTACAAAGGAGCATGAGAAAGCTTTTGAGGGTAATGACATGTTCTTTATCTTGGTCATGGTCATGGTTTCTGGGATCTCATAACAATACCTCAGGGCAAATAGGGAAGAACATAGAAACAGTTTTCTTGACTATTCTAGTGAAAGTAACCATGACTTAATTCAGCTGGTATAATGCAGCCAGGAAGCTGCTTGATCTTGACCAGCTTAGTTCCGTGATATGTGACTTAGTTCTGCTGTTGCTGCATTGTATAGATAACCTTTCCTTTTTACCTTGTCTTCTTGCCTACGTTAACTTTCTTTTTTTTTTTCTTATTTCCAACTGCATACTACTAAAAAACACATAAATAAATGAAAACATTTTAAATACTCAAATGCAATTTGGACATCCTTTCAAACACTGGAATTTAAGTGCTGGCCTTTTCTTTTTGAGGGGGCACAGTGTGCAGTGGGGAAATAACTTTTAAACTGATAGATTTGGATCTGAATACCAGTTCTGCCATTGACTCCTCTTCTACTTTTGAATTTGTCAGTTCAGTTTCCAGATCCTCAGGTATCTTACATGTAACATGGGGATAATAGCTGTACTTCAAGGATGATTGTGAAGATTGAAAATAACTATCTATTGTGGTGGTCAGCAAATCATTTGCTTGCTATTATATAATGCACATCAAGCCTTAGAGATAATGCACAGTCTATGTTCATTTACTTATGTTGACCCCCTACAACAGCTGCATACATGTGATACCTAGAAATAAACAAGGCAGAGGGACATGTGAAGTAGCGTATTTGTCTTCCATGTACTTTGGGCTGATGTGTTGACTCTGCTTTAATCGTAGTGCACCTGGTGGATATATGGAATGTCATAGAAGCATTGCGGGAAAATGCTCTGAACAACCTGGACCCAAACATTGAGCTCAACGTGGCCCGCTTAGAGGCTGTACTCTCCACCATTTTTTACCAGCTCAACAAACGGATGCCAACCACTCACCAAATCCACGTAGAGCAGTCCATCAGCCTCCTCCTTAACTTCCTGCTTGCAGCCTTTGATCCGTAAGCACCCTCTGAATGTCTGTTCCTCTCTACATGTTAGGTTTCCAGTTCCTCTCTTACTTGGTCTTTTTCCCAAATAATTTTCTATCACTTTTTTTTAACTCTCTTTTCTCTTGCATGGGATGCATATGTCAGTAAAGCCTCCATGTGTTTAATATAAATTTTAAATGCTGTAAAGACTAGAGAGTACAATGGTACCAGAGGAACTTGAGGACAATTGTATTTTATGTGCTGACCTTTAGTTAACTCATCCCATGCTTCCTGGAAGCTGTGGATGCTTGAGAGGGTTGCCTGTGGAGCAATTTAATGAAGCGTGAAGTGGGAGGATGTTAACTCTCTTCTTTGCAAATTGTTTAGGACAGTGTTTCTGAGGTGTCCTAACGAGGCCCTAGAGCAAACAAGAGAAAAATTGAAAAGGGTTTCTTGACTATCCCAGTCAAAGTAACTATGACTTGTGTTAAATGGACTGGTCAATTTAAGTGTTTCAATCATAAGATAATGGGATGCTGTGCACAGACCACAACTGAAGCTCGGCTTCATTTTTGTATAATTTGCCTTTTTAGAATCAGAGAATTTCAGAGCTGGCTGAGATCTTAAAGACTGTTCATCCAAATATCTCCTTTTACAGATGAAGGAATTGAAGCACAAAGAAATTGTCACTTGTTTGGTGTCTCACAGCATGTTAGTAGCCAAGTGGGGACTTGGGTTTCTTTACCTAGGTATATGTGGACTCCTCTGAATTACATTCTCAGCCTACAATTCTAGAGGGCTTTTTGCCAGTAGCCTCCAGCCTGGGCATAGTACCATCCCCCTCCATTTCCACTGCTTGTTTTGAATATTAAAAAGGAAAATTACTAACCTGACCTTTCAGCAATCGCATTTTAAGGTTCTCAGAAGATTTTATTTAGTCTCATTGTCTGGCCAGTGCTTAGAAGTATTTACCCCGGCAGTGGAGATGTTCCAGCCAGGCTAATGTTATTTTGCAACTCACAAAAGTCACCAGCTGTCACTTTGCAACTTAGTTCCTGCTCAGTTTTTCCAGTGTGCATTGTCGTGTTCATGATGTTTACATTTTGATAAATTCTCCAGTTGAAATCAACAGTTTTACAATGAGCAGTCCAGGCTGGTAGATTCTTTTCTTTGGCTGTGCACACTTCAGAACGAGATGTACTGCTCTGTCTTAATCACTATGGTAACTAGATGGTGGGGCAGGTAAAGGGAACTGTGATTCCATTCTGACTGGCGTGAGGTGGTGTCTCAGTGTGGTTTTTATTTGCATTTCTCTAATATTCAGTGATGATGAGCATTTTTTATATGTTTGTTGGCCTCATATATGTCTTCTTTTGAAAAGTGTCTGTTCATATCCTTCTCCCACTTTTGGATGACAACAGATGCTAGAGAGGATGTAGAGAAATAGGAGCAATTTTACACTGTTGGTGGAAGTGTAAACTAGTTCAACCATTGTGGAAGACAGTGTGGCGCTTCCTCAAGGACCTAGAAATGGAAATTCCATTTGACCCAGCAATCCCATTACTGGGTGTATACCCAAAGGATTATAAATCATTCTATTATAAAGACACATACACACATATGTTCATAGCGGCACTGTTTACAATAGCAAAGATCTGGAACCAACCCAAATGCCCATTGACAATAGACTGGACAAGGAAAATGTGGCACATATACACCATGGAATACTATGCAGCCATAAAAAACAATGAGTTCGCGTCCTTTGTAGGGACATGGGTGAATCTGGAAACCATCATTCTCAGCAAACTGACAAAAGAAGAGAAAATCAAACACCATGTGTTCTCACTCACAGGCAGGTGTTGAACAATGAGAACACATGGACACAGGGAGGGGAGCATCACACACTGGGGTCTGTTGTGGGGAGGGGCCAAGGGAGGGACAGTGGGGGTTGGGAAGGTTGAGGAGGGATAACATGGAGAGAAATGTCAGATGTAGGTGATGGGGGGATGGAGGCAGCAAACCACATTGTCGTGTGTGTCCCTATGCAACAATCCGGCATGATCTGCACATGTACCCCAGAACCTAAAGTACAATTAAAAAAAAAATAAAAAGAGAACTGTGATTCCAAATGACAGGCAGCAGAGGCAGCAGAATGGAACCTGGCCATGGCATTTCTGTAGTGGCATTTCTAACCTGGCCCCATAAACAGACTGCAGCAGCTTTCAGATTTACCCCTAAAGATCTCAGGGACTTATTTGTTAGAAATGTAACAATGGAAACTGTAAAAAGAGAATTATAATTTCCCACTAAATCCTGGAGTATTGCTAGAGAACTCATAAAGAATCAGAGCTAAAGCATAATTTGCACCTTCTCCAGACAAACAATAAGGAAGGGGATATTTTGTGAAATAATATAGGATTCACACTAATATAATTAGATTTTTCACTTTTGTTCAGAAATATTGGCTAGATTACTTCTATACAGAGAGCTATGAATGGTCTCTAAATAGCTGCTGAAAATATAGCTGAATCATTTCAAGACTGATGAAATGCTGAGTTTGACATCTATCTCAAGGTAAGGAGCAATTCACAAAAGGGTTCAGAAGAAATGTTTATTTCGTGCCTATTCTTATTATAGATAGGAAGCCTCCTGGTGTATACTTTCAATAATCTCATTGTAGAAGATTTATAAACACATCCACATAGATGAATTTTACTCGAAAGATTTATAAACATATCCATGAAGAGATCCTACTCTGTAGACACTTCTGCTTTATCTCCTTTAGCATAACAAATGAGTATAGGCAGTTCTACTGACACTCAACATTTTCCATCTGATGGCATGGAATTTTGGATGAGAAATGTAAACCATCAGGAAGTACAACTAACTGGATATGTAACTTAGAAGTGAATATAAGAAAAGAAACTTAAGAATAAAATAAATGTTCAAATTCTATTTCTTATAATAGTAAACTGCTATGTATCCAAGTGGGACCCAGTATGGAAATCTGATGCCACTTCCTACCACCTGTCCCCCGACAGAGTCCAAGTGTTTAAGAGAACCTTCTGTATTTTGGCAGACATGAATGATCCTGATACTAGTAAAAGAACGATGTGCTGTTGCTATTACAGAATCATGGAAACATTTAGGGGATTTTCTCCCATTTGCTGCATTTTAAATGGACATCTAAATAAACAGGGAAAAAATTCAAAACAAAAATTAGAGATGCCTTAAGAACCTAGACTCTAAATAAGTGATGCTAAAGATAACTAAATAAAAGGGAGGGGCAGTATTGTGATTTAAACTCATGAAGAATACCAACTTGGATTCAAAGAAACTTTGTCATTTTAATGGGGAGGGGTGATCCCTTAAGATTCACTAGACCCCCAGGCAGTTGAACTCTGTGAAGAAAGTGGTAGCTTGAGATGAGGATTGATGCCTCCTTTACTGGGATGTACTTCTGAGAACCAGACTTACCTTTCCACAATCATAGTTCCCCAAGAATAGCATTCCCTCTCCCACAAAAAAAAAAAAAAAAATGGAGCTCAGTTTTCATACAAGGATGTTTACTGCAAACTGTATCAGCTTCTTGGTTACAAAGTTTCTCTCTGCTCACTGGCAAGTCAACCTCTCAGAAGATATTATAGCTGAGTCTGTAGGTGATTTGTACAATGTTAGAAGGGGCAGTGGGCTCCAGTGGTCTGTGCTCATGCTTGCCATTCTGTCCCTGAAGACACGGTTCCTTGAGTCCAAAGATTTTTGTTCTTTGTGACATTCTTTTTTAAAATGGCTATATTCCTGGGAGGGAGGTCACCCAGTGAGCAGTTACCAACCAACTTCTAAGCAAATCTCCACAGCCAGATGTTATCTTTTTTGAGGTGTCTAGGGGAATGGATGAGTGTGCCTGAGAAGGATTGGAAGATGTCAGAAAAAAGACCAGGGCCTGAGAGGGAAGAAGATAATGTGAGAAAGCAGCCAGAGCTTGAGCCGGCCTCTTCCTCTTGTCCCTTTCCTCCGATCACCCCAGGAACTCGCCTCCCACCTTCCTTTCTTTGCTGCCAGGAGCCTTCCACTCCTGTGTCTCCTCCAGAATCGCCCCAGCAAACTGGCTCAACTTTTTCTGTCACCTCTTGTCCATATTGTATTGGGGTGGGGGGAATCTCTTAGAAGTCTTCAAAGGACCTTTAACATTGTTATTATTATTTCATAGGAAATAGAAAGTAACTCAAAAGAAAAACATTACAGAAAGTTAAAAGATGAAAATAATTCTGAAACGTTTATAATGTGCAACCTTTTTGAGAGGTGCAATCACATACTCTGATGCTCTGTGGAGCCTTTTGCCTCTCACGGCCAAGTTGATCACCTTTCCACAGGTCCACCTCTCCTTGCACCTGATTCTGCTATTGTCTTATAGTGCCTGTGACTGTTTATATGACTGTCTCCCACAGACTTCTTTAGGAAGGTACCGTGTTTTATTCTTCTTATGAACGGCACCTGAGATCATACCCAACACAAGAATGAATCAATGAATGAAAATCCAGGGTTGATCTTTCTTAGCTCTTGTCATATTAATTTCTTTTAACTCTCTTTTTTTTTTTTTAAGACTGAGTCTCACTCTGTTGCCCAGGCTGGACTGCAGTGGCACAATCTCAGCTCACTGCAGCCTCCACCTCCCAGATTCAAGCAATTCTTGTGCCTCAGCCTCCCGAGTAGCTGGGACTACAGGCATGTGCCACCACACCTGGCTAGTAATTGTGTGTTGTTTAGTAGAGACAGGGATTCACCACATTGCCCAGGCTGGTCACAAACTCCTGGGCTTACACGATCCACCTGCCTTGGCCTCTCAAAGTTCTGGGATTACAGCAGTGAGCCACCATGTCTGGCCAATTTTCTTTTAATTCTTTTTCTGAAATTAAATCCTCTTTGATCTCCAATATATTACAGACTAGTGAGTCCCAGTCACTGAGATTCAGACCCTCTATTTTTACATCTGTTCCACAGACAAAAAAACAAGTGTTCATGGCGACCAATGTGGGTGATCCTGTTTTTACAAAAGACTTCTATGTACTTCTCTCACCTTCTCCCTGCTAAAAACAAGTTGTCTTGACTCAATCTCATTTCAATTCAGTAGTATCTTCTGTCTTAAGACAGTTCTTCATAAAGTAGATTATGTGACTGAAGCCTTGATTTTAGCAAATGACGTTATCATATATACTCAGTCACTCAAAAGTGATAGTAAGATAATAATATTAAAAGGGACAATGATTTTCCTATTTTCAGAGGTCAAGTTATAGTCTTCCATGATAATGATAATATAATAGTTGTAATAATAAGATACACTCAGTATTTACTATATGTCAACAGTCTTACTGACTTGGCACTATATTATCATGATTTTCCAGGTAGAGGAGGTAATAAAGCTGAGATAGAGGTTAAATAATTTGCAGATCATACAGCATCATACTAAATGAGGAAAATGGGGGAAAATCCATTTTGTTTTAGGAACTGTTTTAAGCTCAGCTCTATTCATGCTTTCTGTTTTATTTTTTAAGATGAAAACTAATTTACATTTTTCTCCCAGACTTGTTGTGCTTATTACAAGATATTATTCTTATGCTCATACTCCTAATCTTTCCAGTTTGTGGTATTTAGACACATTTGAAAGAGTGTATATAGAAGAAATATTTGGACTTAACATGTTTTACACTGTAGCATTAGAATCAGTTTTATGACAGCTACTCAGAACTACAAATCTATCATATAATAGTGTTACATACAGGATACAAAATCCTGGTTATTTTCCTCACTGTTCGCCATATTGCATCTTACTGGGCCATTTGAACACCTATGCCCACTGCAGAGCCTTCCAGTGCTACAAAAAGACCATAGAATGATTTCAAATGTGTGGATATGAAGTGCCTGGAACTCTGCCAAAATCTTTCTGCCTTTTGAATTTTAAAAATGATTCTGATGTTTAATGCAAAATATACTACAAAGTACACAACCATTTCTCTGTGCACCAAAAAAAAAGTATTGTTCATGTTTGAGACTATGCAGATTTGTGAGAGCAAAGAAGAAAAAAAGAGAAGAGTTATTAAAAAACCAAATGTTCTTCTCTTTTATTATCTATACATCCAAGACTAGATATTTAAAACAGTGTTTACTTGGCTTGGTGACTTTTTTCTTTGCACGTCTTAAATTCAAGATGTCCACAGAACATGCTCCTCTACTAACTGAAATCTTGTTCTGGTGAAAAATACTTTGTTCAAAATTTCTACATGCTGCTAAAATGGAATCACTTTCCAAAAGATTTTTGCAATTGTAGGTACATTAAATATCCTAATGTCACTCATTGTTTATCTGACTTATACTTTGAATGAGTAGCAGGTAGAATTTCAAGAAGGATAAGGAATTTCAAGGGGTAGGGGGGCATTCCAACAGTATTGGTCTCTTCTGTTCTGGAGAAGCCCCTAGCAAACTCACCTGGCTCAGGGCTATAAGGAGTTATTTTCCCAGATGTTTTGCTAACATTATGGAGAGCCCAGAGAGATGCCAGGTCCAAATAAAGGGTGTCTGTCTGTTCATAGGTTAACTTCACAGTCCCCCAAACTAGAGTTAATTATGCATATAATCACTTCTAAATTCAAGGCATCGCGTAACTGCACAATATAAAAGTAATGACCATAAAGCCAATCATTATCATCATATTCAAACACATTATATTTCTCAATATAAATCTTAAGTGATAAATCAGAAAGTTTATTTTTCACTTGTGCATTCATTAATTGAACAGACATATGTAAAGAGCCTGCTATGTGCTAGGTGTTATGATACACTGGGAATAAATAAGATAAGATGAAATGAGATGAGATACCCTTTGAAAAATGTGTTGTATTAAAATTGACTGTTTCTGACTTTTTATCTCCAATATGTTACGAGCAAATGAAGGGTAGGAACCACACGTTTTTCATCGGTATACCCCCAACCTCTAGGACAATGCTAATCAATATTTATTGAGCAACCAAATGAGTGATCCATATGAGCAAAATAATTTTTGGATTAAAAAATGTGTTACAGTAGAGGCATGTTGTGGAAGCAGAGGGAGGAAGCAATTCTCTCCGTTAATTAAGCCACCAAAATGTGTGATAAAGAGCAGTTTGAGTGCTGTGCCTCTGCTTATCAAAAATGCTTACCAAATGTTTTTGTAAAATGTGTTGGTAAAAGAAGAACTTCTGATTTTAGTACTCTTAAATAGAGAAATAATTTCTTCTGCCTGATCAAGAAAGAATCAGTGAGAATTCAAATCTTGCTTTCAAGAACTTTCATGGGCTTTTGTAACTTCAAACAGGCAACTCTCTTGGCAATTAGGAGACTATTTACCTTCTGTACATCCATTCCTATCAATATCTATTTGTTGTTTTTCCTTCTGTCAAAAACAAATATTCTCTTCCCTGTAACTTTTCCATATAAATAATATCTTCTTAGTTGAAAGAAATCAGTTTGTCTCTTTATAAGATTATGGGAAACCCAACCCAAACTAAAGCAGTTTCTCACTTATTATGACAAGTCAAACTTTGAAGTAACCCAAAATTTTAGCATAAAACATTCTACGAATCACTATATATATTTTAACCAAAGAGTAAGTGACTTCTTCTTTCCATTTCAATCAATTGTCCTCTAGAATTACTTGAAAAGTCTCCTAGTAAGAAAATGAAATGTAAAGGAAGATAAACATTTAAAGAAACATTGATTTATGAAGCCATTTCAGTCTGTGCTTTTGATAATTTGCATATATTAGCCTGGTTCTCTTAAATACCTTGATACATGTTAATCATATACCAATATACAATTTTATTGAGTATTTTTAAATGTCATTCTAAAACAAGAAAGTGAAGTTTATATAGGCAAAAGTTCCAGGGTAATTGGCTTAGAAACAAAACATATTTTATTATGCCGAAAGACAATAATGGAGAAAATGAATAAAATATGTGTTATGCACTGTGTTTTCTCTCTACATTGAAAGGGAAAACATTACAAGTAAAATATTATTTTAAAAATAGAATTACCATTTTTAATAGTAAAATGATATGCTAATATTAATTCTTTAAGGTTTTATTGTGCCTTTTATATTGCCAAAGAATTAACTGTACTGAAAGCTTATATGGCCATCTGATTGACCACATCACAGACTCCTAAGGCTGATCCTGCCCCTAAAAGTCTGTGATTCATCCAGCCTTGTGCCCCATGATGTCTCTGGTCTCTCAAATACATCTGGCTCTTTGATGTCTTGAGATGGCAGTCAGAACTGCACATGCAGTTGAAGGCATACTGCTATGGCTTTTCGTAAAAGCAAGAGAAGTGTATAGACTTTTTCTATGCACCTCCTGATGCTGCCCCACTCACAGGCTGTTTGGCCTGAAGTTTTAGGGAAAATCTATGTTTTTCAACCTCAGCACACACTGGCGGGTTGGCTTCCTGAGTTGCGGCTGACAGCCAGCATTCAACGGGCGCAGTTTTACTACCTTACTGCAAAGGCATTGCCATAGACATAGTCACTTTGGAGCAATATGCTGCTTTTCTGTTCGTCTACCCAGGACTCTGAGGAGCTTCCCATTATCCATCCTCAGGCATTTGTCATTCTGCTTCCTAGACCACTTAACAGATTT
Organism: Saimiri boliviensis; assembly: GCF_048565385.1. Taxonomy (NCBI): domain Eukaryota; kingdom Metazoa; phylum Chordata; class Mammalia; order Primates; family Cebidae; genus Saimiri; species Saimiri boliviensis. Next base: position 43,360,034 of record NC_133461.1, on the reverse strand, counting down.
TATTGGCTGTTTGTAAATCAAAGTGGTCCCAACTAATGACAATTCTTGATAAGCATAGCTCTTAAATTTTTCCATTTGGGATGTATCTGCTTTTCTCTACTCCTTGCTTACTATGTTAATGCCAATGCCTTTCTTCACAATGCAATAGGGACCCTGGTCCTGTGTTTTGCTGAAAACATGGGCTGATATAACCAGAAGAATATGTGCTACCTCATTGTATCATATAGAACTGTAGCAACAGAACGTGCTTTTCACTTTGGGTTTCATAAAATAATTTTGTGCAGAATAATTCCACAGTTTCTGTAGTGTATTTAAACAAATCTTCAGAAACGTAACTTTTTTGTTAGAGAATTCCTGAATTTGAGGTTAGGATAACTATAGGAACTTTTTCATCATAGATTTTTTTTTAACCATTATTTCCTACTCACAACACAACTGTGCTTATGTGATATATTTACTTTTCAAAGAAAGCTGGTATGTTTTAAAAGCCCCCTCTTTAAAATTGGACCTCCTCCTCTTCACCCTGCTATATTTACTAAAAATATTCTTTTTAAAAAGATTCATTTGTATTTAAGTCTTTAGTGCTCCCATTCTCTGTTGTAGAGTCAGTCATCTGTGCTCACTCCTTAAACCCCATAAATATTTAGACACGGGATAAGCAAAGTATGAACTCACCCAGTCTTGGTGTGCTTACCACGACCTAGATCCCTGCATACCCCCAGAATCCTTCTTCATGACACAGTCCCATTTGCAATCTGGCACAGTAGCTTGCATAACAATAGATTCCAGTGGCCTAATTTCACCCTTGAGTTCTTGCAAAACTCTCATTCAGCTTCCCTCCACTTGGTGATTTATCTAGATTTATTGTGTCAATTTGGCAGAATAGCTCTGATACAACCACTATTGGATTTAATATCATCAATCTTACATTTCCAGGAACAATACAGGACTGGCAATCTCCCTATGATCTTCTTCATTAAAAGCTAAGGTTTAAAAGTACACCTAGGAGCTAACACTGTTTCATCCTTTGGAGAAGTCTCTATTCCAAAATCATCTGTGGTCAATCCTCTCCTTTTAAATAAATTATTCTCTCGGACTCATTGAAAGAACTGTATTGTTCTTGAAGCCTCACAAATAATGCTCCTCAATTTCTTTGCATTTCAAGGGCCACATTATTGCTATGTGATTCCTAATCTTCCATACTTTGTAGACTTCTCGTTATTAGAACCATGTTAAAGTTTAGGGAAAAAGCTAATTACTTCCTGAAGTCAAATGTTTGATACTTCCAGTCATGCAAGCAATGGAAGGATAGGAATAATTCTGAATAGAATGGTTTTTACAAAATCATTACATTTCTGTTACAGCTACCTGCTCTAAAATTAAATAACTCACTGAGTGGACACTCAAAATTCTAGGTGTACCTTTTATACTGATTACTAACCATTCCTTAATATAAGAAATGTATTAATCACTAACTCTATGTAAGACAAAGCACTAGGCACTAGGAATTCAAGTAATTCAGACAACATTATCTCTACACTGAAGGATCTCACCATGTAGAATCCAGTCACATTGCAGACATGTAAAAAAACACATCAAGGTCATTCACTGTGACATATGCCACATGATAGGTAAAAAGTGATGGGCAGAGTGATTTCCTAGACATCTAGTAGAAAAGCTAGTTTCAGAGCAGGGTAGACAATGATATTGAGTGGCATCTTGACAAATGGGTAGGAGGGGTGTGGGCAGACCATGTTAGGAAGGGCAGGGACCAAAAGTTATTGAACGGTTTGACTATGGTGTGCAGTACAACAGCAGAAATGGTAGCAGAGGAGACTAGATGAGACTGCTAGGTGTGCCATGAGAAAACGTTAGAACTTCATCCTGTGAGTAAGAGGAGACCAAAGGGTTTTAAGCAATCAAATAATATGGTCAAAATTTGTGATATGAGTGTGCAAGCAGGGAGTTCATTTCAGAGGTTATGACCCTGTTAAAGCAAGAGCCGAAGGAAGCAGTGACAGTGTGAATGAAAAGAATGGAATGGATTCAACATACAGATAACAAGTCTAGCTCAGTCCTTCAACCATTTGTTCGGGGTGGTAGTAATTAAGGTAGAGCCAGAAATCAAAGGTGACCCCCAACTCAGGATTCATTTTCCGGTAGCTAGGTACATGGTTATCTGAAGGACTGCAGGAGGAACATCAGGTCAGTATTAAGGTTAGTCTGAGTATTATAGAAGGGCTCTATAAAGATAATGAGTTCTCTTTTGAACGTACTTGGTTTGGAATGAGGTATCTAAGTGAACGTTTCTGATAAATGATTACATAAATCTGGTGCTCAGGCTTAGAAATAAATATGAAAGAATCACTAGTGTAGGGTTCAGTCAATTTTGCATTCTGGCTGGTTGTAACTGAGGTATTACACTGAGAATAACAGCAACAAAGATATCAAACGATCCCTCTCTGAAACCTAGTAATTAATAAATAATTGTGGGAACAAAACAATTATTTATTATATCTTCTCCTTCTCATATATAAGGTATATGAATCTTGTTCATATAAATTATTTATTCCACATACTAAAGCTTTGCCAATACAAACTTTACTTACCTTTCCAATACATTATTATTTTAAATAACTCTTTTGACCATTCTTAAGATTAGCTACTATCAAATAAGTGGATTACTAATATGATATAGTTTCTGATTCCAAGGTATAAGAATAAACAGTTTATTCCAGCTGAAAAATCATTTAGCTGAAACATTATACTTTTTAATCATATTCCCTTTATATCACATTTGTGAAGGACAGATTTGTTATACTTCCTAAATCAATGAAGATTTGGCAGCGCTTATGTCATTTGGGTAGAAATAAAGTGTTCAAACAGAGCTTTTATTTATTTATTTATTTATTTATTTATTTATTTATTTATTTATTTTTCTGAGACAGAGTCTCCCTGTCACCTAGGCTGGAGTACACTGGCATGATGTCAGCTCACTGCAACCTCCACCTCCTGGATTCAAGCAATTCTTGTAACTCCGCTACCTAATTAGCTGGGATTATAGGCATGCCTAGCTACTTTTTGTATTTTTAGTAGAGACAGGATTTCACCATGTTGGCCAGGCTGGTCTCAAACTCCTGACCTCGGGTGATTCACCCACCTCGGCCTCCCAAAGTGCTACTAGGATTACAGACATAAGTCACCACCCTCAGCCAGAGCTTTTACTTTTGCACTTTTAAAATAGTAGCTGTCTTTGAAAAGTAAATATATCACATAAGTGCAGTTGGCTTGTGGGTAGGAAATAATGGTTGAAAAAAAAAATGTGTGATGAAAAAGTCCCCATAGTTACCCTAACCTCAAATTCAGAAATTCCCTGACCAAAAAAAAATGATGTTTCCAAAACTTTGTTTAAGTAAATCATAGAGACTGTGGAATTATTGTGCACAAAATTATTTTGTGAAACTCAAAGTGAAAAGCATGTTCTGTTATTTAAATCCATAGTTAGCTAGTACATATTCTTCTGGCTAACAGTCCATGTTTTGAGCAAGTGGCATACACAAAGAATAAGCTAAGAGATTCTGATGTTTCTTAAGAAAAGGAAATATTGAATAGACAGTTGTTCAGATATGTGCAATGAATTATTTCACAACCTTTTATAAAATGGATGTGCTCACATAAGGCATGCAGCATTCCTGTGATTTCTACAGAATAGAAAATATCAAACCTTCTTGCTGGAAGTACTCCAAATGACATCATGTTTTTTTGTTTTTTTTTGTTTTTCTATTACCACTAAACAGGGAAGGTCATGGTAAAATTTCAGTATTTGCTGTCAAAATGGCTTTAGCCACATTGTGTGGAGGGAAGATCATGGACAAATTAAGATGTAAGTTATGATTCCTTGTGTCTCTCTTTGCTTTTCCCTGCTAGGTACCACCCTTTTCTCTCCCTCATTCCTGCATGTCCCCTGCCCATTTGTATCTTTCCTCATTCTATAAGAGTTGTTTGAAATACAATTTTCACTGATGTTTGAATTTGGTCATAGCGATGTTTTCACATTATGCAAATGCTAATGAAATGAATGTTTTCCTCTACTTATAACCTGTTGAGTATCACCAACTGGCCTCTTTCTGATGTTAAAGTAAAATAAGCACTCTTTGCAGGTAATTATGCTATACTGCCTTACAAGCAGGACAAGATGACAGGGACATGAAGACCATAGTAGGAAACCTTCCCCTTTAAGTCTTCTAAAAGCAAAGATCCTGGCACATTTTCTCATTCTTCTCAGCCAGCACTATTCAAATCACTGGGAACTCCCAAGGTTTCAAAGCCGGCAATGCCAGGAAAGAAGAATAGGAGTTTCATAGAGACAGCATTGACAGAATTAACTAGATGCTAATAAAAGCATGGGAGCTAAAGTACATTGAGTAATTGTGGGCCTTGATGAACATTTTGTCTCTAAATATGGTAGAGTTCCTTAACCAACAACACATTGGGGATTGTTTGTTGTTTTCATTAGGTAAAGAAATTGAGACTTAGTTAATCATATGGTTAAAATGATACCAGGATTTGAGCCCTGACTTTTTTCCCCACACCAGCGGTTCACGAATTTTAGCATGCATCAGAATCGCCTGGAGGGCTTTGGTAAAATGTAGATTTCTGGGTCCCACCCCCAGAATTTCTGACTCAGTAGGCCTAGAATGGGGGTGGGTGACAAGAATATGTATTTATAACTAGTTTAACATGATGTTGATTGATGCTGCTGTTTAAATTTAAACTTCTCACTTAGCCCTATCCTTTCTCCTAAATAGTATGAGTTGGGGTTATAAGTCTGTGTTAGAAAGGGCACTGTCATGGGAATTGGGAGTTCCAGGTTGCAAGCCCAGCTGTGGGACTAATTTGCTGAGTTATCCTTTGGCAGTTACTTCACTTCTTTAGTCCTCGGCCTCCTTCTGTATCCTAAATTTGGGAATTTTGTGAGATATTCATAGAGTCACACTTGCTGCAATGCAGCCATCTATGTGGCTCACAGCACAAGGCTCACCAGCTGCCTGTCAGCTTCTAAGCGAGATCTCTTGCTTCTTGCTCCACCCAAAAGGAAAGAATAAAGGAAGACACAGACAAAACCTTTTGTTCCTTTGGAATGTCCCCAGAGTTGCTCCGGGGATGAGTCATTTCACTGGTAAGTGAAAGGGACAGCAAAGCCTCAGGTAGCCACACAGCTTCCCTCACTTCAGGGACTTCCCTCCATGAAGAGCCAAATGCAGCCAGGATTCAGAGAAGCCCAGACAGACCTTAGGAGGAGCCATGTATCTTCTCTTTTGTTAGCCTGAAAGATATAGAAAATTTAAAACCATCTACCTCAGTGCTTGTTTGAAAGATAAATTAGAAGGTGCTGACACCAAGGGCCTTTAAAAAAAAAAAAAAAAAGCTCCAGAGTAACCCATGAGCATTTCCTTCAGGGTTAAGCCAGAAAGAGGAAGCTTAGCAAAATGAACCAAGGCAGAGGAAGAAACTCCTGAGAACCTTGTCTGCCAACCCCAACTGGCCATTTATGAAGAAGACATTAGATCAATGTAAATAAATAAATAAATAAATAAATAAACCCCACTTGGAAAACATCTAAAAATACCTATTTAATATTACATTAATAGCTACCTGGATAGAAAAGTCCCATATTAAAATAGGTTTAAAGAAAACTAAGAAAACCATTTTTCTGCATCTCAGAATGTCTGTCAACCTTTAACATACCAGGCTAATTCTGAGCTCTCAGGGTCCTGGTGTTTACTGTCTTTCCACTCAGCTTTGCTCAGTGTAAGATTTCATCCTCCTCCTATGAGTTAGGATGAAGGGTAGGGGTGGGGTGGGGGGAGGAGACAGTCACAACAGTCACATCTCACTACAGAGCCCCCCCAACCCTTATAACTCATCACCTAGGATGGCATCTCAGACCAATTACCAATTACTGGTTAGAGAAAATGTATGACAGCAATGGTTGTTGTGTAATCCACTTTCGCCTCCTGTGTTCAGAAGGGTACCCTATTCCCTCAATCCATCGACAAATGTGTGTCAAATACTGATGGAGGGAATGGCTGCTAGGCAAAGGACTAGCAATGTCAGCACAGTTGCAAAGCTCAAGATATAACCAGATTATTGATTAGATCTTTACAATTGTGAAAACCCTTGCAGTTCTCTCTTGGGTTCAGGAGTTCAAAGGAAACACTGTAACTGCTACAATGCTTTCTCCTCACCCCATCCCATAACTCCCCCACTCAAAAAAGCACTCTTTAGTAGCCAAAGTCTATTCTCTTTAGTGCAGTGAAAGAAGTAACAAATGCATGTGTCCCATTGGAGGTAGGCAAACTTTTCTAGTCTGCAGAAACAAGCTTCACAATATCTCAGATGCTGTAGAAAAACAGATGGTGTGGCCGGGATAAATTGCATCCCCCACTCTGAGAGCAGTGAACCTGAATCACAGCCTTATGTGTCCCTGGTTCTCTGACTGAGGAGTCACTCTTTGTATAGTTAATCCTAGGAAGATGACTTTAGTGGTTTCCAGGTAACTTGGTTAAAAGCAATTTGACGAAAAACAATTTAATTGAAGGTAATTTGGTCACAAGAATCTGTCCAGAATGTTAGCTGGTCAAAAATGAATATCCTGAGTCATGAATATTTCTAGTTTCGATGATAATTATTAATTGAATGGGCAAATGTGGGCAAATTTACCCACAAAATCTACCCAGAGACGCCCTTGGTGGGTGGGATTGTGGGTATTCCTATTGTCTTCTTTTCCTGGCTTGCATTTTAATGAAGAAACAGATAAGGTAGCCAGGCATGGTGGCACATGCCTGTAGTCCCAACTACTCAGAAGGCTGAGGCAAGAATCACTTGAACCCAGGAGGCAGAGGTTGTTTGAGTTGAGATCACACCACTGCACTGGGTGACAGAGTGAGACTCCATCTCAAAAAACTAAACCAAAACAAAACAAAAAAACAGGTAAGGTCATTATTTTCTACATTGCTTCTGTAATAAGAAAGAATGAAATGAAGGGATATGAAATTTTTCTGGCTTGAGGGTTTTGTTTTCCCTTCTTTAAACTTTTTCTAATTCACTTTAAGCCAAAATGCCAGCTGTGCTTGTTTGGCAATTTTTCTTTTTTTGTGTGCATAGGGATGAGGGATATTTAGCTTGTTCCAGCTACTTCCTTATTGTTGGAGAACAGAGCAAGAATAACTGGCTGAAAATAAGTCAAAAATTTTAAAAAACAGAGAAAGCAACAGAAAATTTGAAGTTGGTTTTCTTAATGCTTTAAAATGCATTAAAAGAGAAAACAACCCCATGTTGCAACACAATTTCCAGTAATTGGGGCTACCATTCACTGGTAGAGTATTCCCTGTGTAATTCCAGGGAACATCATTGACACAGCCTAGGAGATGAAGAGCGCCCCCTGCAGTCAAGTGCCATGGCAACCTAAACATACTCTTACCTAATAACACTACTTTTTTTGTCAGATTATTCTTGGCCCAATTTTAAACTGTTTTAATGGGTTAGAACACTTGTTTATACTTCTGCCTCAGGGCTCCTGGATAGTTCTAAGGATCTTCAGGAATTCTAAATCCAGTGCTGTAAGCCTGGTTGTCATGTGCTGATCTAAAGCTTTGGGGAGGACTTGTTTTATTTTGTTTAAAAGGCTAGTATTATGGAAAATACTGCATATTTATTGAGTTTCTATTACTGAACTGGTTGTTTTCCTCTGTGCCTACCCCTGGGATAATGTTTCTAATGCGCTGACCTGCTTTAAATTCTTTGGTATCTCCCTCAACATCCTCTGGACATAATCTAAACTCCTCAGTAGAATTCAACCATAAAAAAGAATGAAATCCTGTCATTTGAGGCAACAGGGATGAGCCTGGAGGACATTATGTTAAGTAAAATAAGTCGGGCACGGAAAAATAAGTACTGCATGTTCTCACTCATATGTGGGAGCTAAAAAATAAAATTGAACTCATGGAAGTAGAATTATGTTTATTAGAGGCTGGGAAGGGTAGTGGGCTGCAGGGGGTTGGGGGGATAGGAAGAGGTTAGCTAATGACTATAAAATTACAGCGAAGTAGGAGGAATATGTTCCAGTGTTCTATAGCACTGTCTGGTGACTATAGTTAACAAAAATTTATTGTATATTTCCAAAAAGCTGGAAGAGAAGATGTTGAATATTCTCAACACAAAGAAATGATAAATGTTTGAAATGAAGGTAATGCTCATTATCTTGATGTGATCATTACACACTGAACACATGTATCAAGATATCACTCTGTATCCTATAAATATGTACATTAATTTTTTACTCAGAATCTCTGTAGTCTCATGATTAATAAACTGTTGGAAACAGCAGAAACCCTTTATAAATGGAATATTTAATGAAAATGAGAGTCAATTCATGTTCTCAAAACATAATCCAATAAAAGACTGTGATATGCTTAACATCTGACTTTGGTGTAAATACAATGTTCCCAGATTACATTTGACCTTGAAAAATTAAACCCAAAGTGAATAGAGGTAGCACATTCACAGCCGTTTATGCCAACAGCTGTGCTGGCCTGGTGACAAGCTAGTTAGCATGGTGACAAACTACATAATAGCAAACCCTTTCATTCTAATAGTGATTTGTACAGAGGAATTATAAAGCACCTTGGGAAATTATGTCATTAATATTCATTAAGTGCACATAGTGGCAGAAATTGAAGAACTGTGGTTCAGTGAAGCCACAGACCCTTCAGAGAAAGATCCAGGACCCCGACTTTACCTCATTGATCATCCACAAGGCCACGCTTCCTCTTCACTACACAAGTCAGAAAACCCTTTCCTGTAAATCAAGTGCCTTCCACCCAGAACATGGTAGCTGATAGAAAGTTTTGTGCTTCTGTAGGAAGTTAATCAAGAGTTTGTCGTTACAGCTTTATCCTCATTGTGTCTTTGATTTTTCAAATATCTTATACCAAAATCCAAAAGTTTTGGTGATAAGTGGGTAAATTTCTAGCTAGATAAATGAATATACACACACCCCAACTTTACAGCAAAACTCTTACTGTGTTTCAAATGAAGTCACCGTCTTTCTCATATATACAAAAATTTATCCTACTGGGCTATACAAGAGTTAACAATTGACCTCAAAACAAAAAACACGTCTTGTTAAAGACATTTAAGAAATGTCTCTTTCTTATTAAAATGTTAATTTTACACTTGTGATTGCTATGTGCCAGAATCATCTAGAAAAAGAAACCAGAGAAAACATTATGCCAGGAATATTTCAGCATAAAAAATATCTTTTGTATTATTCTTTCATAAAAATGTTCATTTTGCTACTTTTTTTTGTCATTTGTAGCAGATATGTTGAACAAAAACATTGGAGAATGTTCATATGATGAATAAATATCTTTCCCTTTCCTTTCATCAGATATTTTCTCAATGATTTCTGACTCCAGTGGGGTGATGGTTTATGGACGATACGACCAATTCCTTCGGGAAGTTCTCAAACTACCCACAGCAGTCTTTGAAGGTCCTTCATTTGGTTACACAGAACAGTCAGCCAGATCCTGCTTCTCCCAACAGGTAGGAGAAAAATATGTTTAAGGAAGTATTTCTTTCATAAAGTGGTTGCTCCCCTTCTAGATGTCATTCCAGGTCACAAATATTCAGATAAATTCTTCTATGTGATAGCAACCTATAGTATATTTTTAAGCCTCTGACAAATGACCTCTGAGCCAGTAACTAAACCCAGCACACACCTGGATCACAATAATAGGCAATGTTTACTGACCATGAGGCAGACACTGCTCAATTTTTTTCTTTCATAGCCTAATTTAATCCTTATAACAACCCTTCTGTATTAATCTGTTTTCACACTGCTATAAAGGCATACCCAAGACTAGGTAATTTATAAAGAAAAGAAGCTTAACAGACTCACAGTTCTGTCTCAGGAAATTTACAGTCCTGGTAGAAAGTGAAGCAAGGACTACCTTCTTCATGTGGCGGCAGGAAAGAGAAAGAATGAAAAGTTGAGGGGACTCTGCCATTTATAAAACCATTAGATCTGCCATTTACAAAGCCATTAGATCTCCTGAGAACTCCCTTAGTATCATGAAAACAGCATGAGGAAACCACTCCCATAGTCAATCACCTCCCACCAGGTCGCTCCCTCAGCACCTGGGAATTACAATTCAAGATGAGATTTGGGTGGGGACACAAAGCCTAACCATGTCACCTACACCCTCAGTGTCATTATTTTTACTATCACTGCACTTTGAAAGGCTTAATTGTCTCACTTGGCCTCATGTGAAATATGTGTTTGACCCAGCACCAAGCTTTAACATTGGTTTAGCAAAGGTTACCAAAAAGGAATCCCAACATCTGCCACATCATGACCTGAGAAGCCCAAAATATGGCAAACACAGCTGCCTAAATCTTCTACAACATGATACATTTGGGGTTCCCAGTGATGTATTTCAACTGGGTATGGCTCAAGCTAGCCCAGGAAAGCTGCATAGTTTAGGGGGCTGTCTATGTGTGTGCCTCTCTGGTCATGTAGAGAGACTCCAGGCCCATTCTCCAACATAGCACAGTGGTAGCACAAATCCATACATCAAGGGTTAGTTTACCATCCAAAGTAACCTTTATGTCCTCTCAGAAGGCATCCTGACTGGATGTGGTGGCTCACCCTTGTAATCCCAGGACTTTGGGAGGCCGAGGATCCGGAGCTTAGGAGTTCAAAACCAATGTGAGCAACACAGGGAGACCGCACCTCTACAAAAAGTTTGAATCACTTAGCCAGGCATGGTGGTACATACCTGTAATCCCAGCTTCTCAGGAGTCTGAGGCAGGAGGATAACTTGAGCCAAGCAGGTCAAGAGAGCAGTGAGTTGTGATGGCACCACTGCACTCCAGCCTAGGCAACAGAGCAAGACCCTGTCTCAAAAAAAAAAAAAAGATAAAGTAAAAGTATATCCCTGCCCCATAAAACATATACAACAAATGCTCACTGCACTGAACTTTACCGATTTAAGAGTGCAGAAGTCTTTTCTTTTCACTGAAATTAGCTTTTAAAAGTGTCAGTCACTTCAAAACACAAATCTATGTTTTTCATTCAATTTTACTGCTTTCCAACTTTTCTCATGGCATGCTAAATGTATAGCTCCTTTTATTTTTACAGTGTTTTATGCCTCACACAGTGAATTATCTGATTTATGTCTTGCAACAACCCTGTCAGCTAACAAGGAAAATGTGATTCTTTTTTTAACAATATAAAGTTCATAGCTAGTGAGGGTGGGGGGCTGAGTTTTTAACTCTGGTCTTCTAATTCTTCTGTTAATGTTACTCTTGTGTTCTTGTTGTTGTTGCTTTTGTTTTTTGCACTTTCAGTTTATATTTATAAGTATTCAGATGATCTGACCCAAGGAAATGCAACCACCTGTTCTATTCCTTCACTCAATCATGGAAACAAGAATACTTTCATTTATATCTGAATTCTTGAATTTTATGTAGTGTATTATAGAATAATTGGTAAATGTGCTAATGTCTCAGAATATGTCTCATTCAAATTAAGGTGAAATAAAAGGACTGGGTTAAAAAAAAATCTTAAAAAGACCTATGCTGGTGTAGTGACTCACACAGTAATCCTAGCACTTTGAGAGGCTGAGGCAAGAGAATAGCTTGAGTCCAGGAGTTCAAGACCAACCTGGACAACATAATAAGATCTCATCTCTGCAAAAAAAAAAAAAAAAAAAAAAATTAAACAATTAACCAGGTGTGATGACACACACTTGTAGTCCTAGTTACCTGGGAGGCTGAGATGAGAGGATGACTTTAGCCCAGGTGTTCAAGGTTACAGTGAGCTATGGTTGTGACACTGCACTCCAGCCTGGGCAGCAGAGTGAGATCCTGTCTCAAAAAAAAAAAAAAAAAAAGGGACCTATGTGTTCAAAAATTATATGTGATGTTGCTACATCCAAAATTCGTTTTGAGATACCTATAGACTATTCTGTTATATGACTTGTATATATTCTTAATGATGAGCAACTTATACATGTTGAAATCATTATAACATTTTTGAAAACTTCCAAGAGTGATTTTTTTTTTAGCCAGTGTGGCAAATGGCCAAAATGAATAAGAACATACGAAGTATGAAAAGAGGTAACACAAAAATAATAAGACCAGTTTATTTTTGTATGTCATCAATTGGCTGTAATAGCTACTCAAGAGTCTGAGGTAGGACAATGGCTTGAGATCAGAAATTCGAGTCCAGCTTGGGCAACATAGCAAGACCCCATCTTTAAAGTAAATAAATAAATATTTTTAAATAAATAAATAAAACTCTCCCATCCCCTTTGATATTCTAGTTCAAAATTTCAAGTAGTGATTTTTGCATATAAACACATATTTTTGTTATTCATACCATTACAGTACATGCATTAATATAGCTTTCTTACTTTTGTCACTTTTGAAGAAACTTGATATAATGCATTTCTTTTGTACATCAAAAGGATCTGGATAGTGAGAAAGAAGCAGACAGAATTGAGAGGAATGATATATTAAGTAATAAAATGAGCGCATTTTTTAAAATTTAGATGGTTCTCCTCTAACAGGTTTCCCTCCCGCTCTTGTATAACAGAACCATTCACATTAGCCACTAAATATTTAGTACTTAAGGAAGCTGAGGAAGCTCAAAAGGGAAGTTGTTCTATAAATTTAGAAGACTGACTGATAGGAAAATTATAGAGTGAGCTATGATACATTCTTGAGTAAAATTCCATGGAGAATTTCAATTCTTTCTTTTTCTTCATATTTTATACTGTCTTTAATATATACAAGTGATGCTCTTGGAATTTTCTCCTGCTGATACTATTGACTCCGACTCGGTGGAAAGAATTCAGTCTTATGTACGCTTAGGTATAAAAAGCAAGCAATGTTTTCAGTTCTAAACTAGTTGAATAACACATTTGGCAAGTTGTGTTTCTTCAGATATTGGAGGTTTATTGAGTATTCTTTTGTTTCAGTTTCAAATGATATTTACATGGCAGATAAATTGAGATGATTCTCTGTCCTAACTTTCTGTTTGTTTTTTTGTTTTGTTTTGTTTTGTTTTTTGGTGCAGAAAAAAGTCACGTTAAATGGTTTCTTGGACACTCTGATGTCAGATCCTCCCCCGCAGTGTCTGGTCTGGTTGCCTCTTCTGCATCGACTAGCAAATGTGGAAAATGGTTAGTAGTTACTACTGAGCAAAGGTGACTTTTAAAATTATCGAAAATAGGCCAATAGATCTACAGTTAGTAAGCCCAGGTCATTGTTTTAGGGAAGCCTATTTAGTGGCTTTTAGTTTTGTTTAGGATAGAACTAACCCATCTCCCTGTTCAGGAAGGCCTCAAAAGACCACTGAAAAATTAGGACTGTCAGTTCTAAAAACATATTAAATCTCGTGGTGTTCTTCTCAATTACAAGTCAAGTGTGGTTAAAAGACTTGTCACAATAGAAGGCGAACTTCAACAAGTAGTGTAACTTTACTTTGTATTTGTTTTAGATTTGAATTTCTCATATTTGCATACATGGTACTGATTATTTCTTCCCAGGCACTCAGCCAGAAACAGGTGGGAGAAATGAGAAAAAAAAATAGATGATAGCACCCTATTAATCTTTAGTCATATGTTCCAGATTGTGAGCTTTCAATAGTTGTACTTATGTTAAAGATAAAAGTAAAATAAGTTTCGTATCATGTCTTTTTTTAAAGCAAGTATTTCTAGGATTAAAGGAACTACTGTTGGCATATCCAGATTTAAATATTAAATACAGTTTGGGACAAAATTTAAAGAAATGTAAACATGGAACAGTTCAATGCCTCCATCTAAGCTTTAGGTGTTCCTACTTGCTGTTCAATGTAACTCTGAAATTTCTCCAGACTTGACTAGGAAATAATTTAGTCAGTATCTCTTACTAGAGATTTAACTTAAGTCTCTATATATTACTCAACTTCTATGTATTTCTTTAATATACATTGCATCTAAAGTTAGCTTAATTTTAAATTATCATTCAGAATTTTAGCATCTGCCCTTATTTATCTCAGGTAGTTAAAAGTTATGAAATTATCCTCTTTTGCTCATGGAGAAAATTTAAAGAATAAATTTACTTTTTTTTTTTTTTTTTGCAATCACTGACAATCATAGATTTTTTTATGTTTCTTTATCCATACACAGAAGCGAAGAGCAATCAAGGTCCATGTTATTATGCAAGATGAGTTTATGTTACTGTTTACAGTTCTAGAACTAGTCATTTTCCAATCATAAAGCTATAATTTCATTCCTTCTCTCCCAGCATTTCCTGCTGCAGGAGATCAGTTTCTTAGGCACTGTCCCAGAGCAGTTGTCCTTAGATTCATATCCCACTATACTCTTTTTCAAGAGCCAGAAAGGAAAGTTATGATACTTGTTTAGAAGACAATGCATCCAGAGCTAGTTGTTTCTTCACTTTACACTTTGCTTTTTATCTTTATTTATTCTTATTTGCAGTGTTTTTCCTGGCTGATCAGCCAGAGAATAGCTTTATCAAAGGCAAGAACTGTTATTGTTGTTTTAGTATCTAGCTCATAGCATGTAGACAATTGCTTGGATTTGATCACTTAAATCTAATATTTTACTTTGCTTCAAATCTAATATTTTGCTTTGTCTGCTTTATAATTCAAAATGCTTACCAAAGAAAGTTAACTGTCTCTTGAGCTATCTGAATGATGTAGAACTGATTTCAGATAATTTATACATCTTTTTAGGGTCTTATAACACTTGACTCAGGAAAGAAAAAAAAATCTGTCAGATGTAGGAAATGCTACTCATTAAGTAAGCCTATTAGTCACTCCACTTTTAAAAAAGTAACTTAATTCTCTCATCCACATCCAGTTTTTCACTCTCTGCCCACTTTTCTTTCTTTTTTCTTCCTCTCGTTCTCCATGTCTCTGATATTTGCTCTCTTACCCTGGACAATCAGCATTCACCCCTTGTGCTTCTGACTCTTCCAGTGAGCTGTGCTGGTCTCCTGGAGACAGAGAGCAGTCTGGGGTAAAGGCAAGTCTGTTTGGGTAATTTAAATTCTTGTAATGTGAGATATGAGAGTAGAAAGAGCAAATGGCATTACAGAGATTTTTGTTGTTAAAAAGACACCTCTTCTCCATCCCGTTTCATTTCTTCCACCCCCACAGGCGTGATTGAAAAGGGCTGTGAGTATCCAGGAGTGAACTAAATGCTTCTCTGAGCCCAAATCAACTATCATCTGAAATTGTGGCACAGAGAAGAAAAGTGCAATTTCTGTAAGGCTGCATTTTTCCTTCTTCTGATTCATACTTTTGTTTTCTTGTTTTTTCTTCACTTACTTCCCCCTTAGTCTTCCATCCAGTTGAGTGTTCCTATTGCCACAGTGAGAGTATGATGGGATTTCGCTACCGATGCCAACAGTGTCACAATTACCAGCTCTGTCAGGACTGCTTCTGGAGGGGACATGCCGGTGGTTCTCATAGCAACCAGCACCAAATGAAAGAGTACACGTCATGGGTAAGGCGAGGTCCAGGCAATACTTGGAGTTGGATGTGTGAGTGTTGCCCAGAATGAAAGAGAATATCAAGGATAGTGGCAGAGTTAAAAAGCAAACTTACCTTCTAACCCAAGTCTAGTATTCAGTCCCCCTTCTTCCCATCCTCCACCCCACTGCATGCTCTTACTTATTCTGTCGGAACTCACTGTAGCTTCCTGAGACTTAAAATATAGGAAGATTCAAAACTATATTACTTCTTGAAATATACATAATTCAGTACTGATTTAAATAACAACTGAACAGCAAGGACCTTCTGGAACATAGCCTTACATTCACAGTAAGTTAAAATGTTTTTTAAGTTTTGTTTTGCGGAAATGGCTTAAGAATAATTGCTAGTTTTATTTTTCTTAGATTCTGGAGTTCTTTTTAGTGCATGACTAAAATATTAAAGAAACAAGTATGAGAGGAGAGTGTGGACTTAATAATACCGTTCCATTTTACTTTTCTGCAGTGGGTAGGGAGGGGAGATTGTGGTGATATTAGCAAACCATCTTTTCATGAATAGTGTGAGTAACCAACCTGGCAAAGGTGGCATGTGAGTGTCTGTGTGATAGATGTATTCTCAGGAGCATGTGGCACCAGGTCTGTGGGAGGAAATGTGACTCCGTGTGCTAACTTTTCAAATGGGTTATGATTTACTGATCTTTATCTATCTTAATTAAACTCAAATATCAGTTCCAGCAATGTTGCCCTTGGACATCTCTTCAAGGATTGGTTTTTGTAGGATGTATAAATTGGTGTGTATATATTTATGTACATATACAAATATATATATATATATGTATATATATATATATATATATATATATATATATATATATGTGGGATATACCATCAGCCCTGCCAGCACCTCTTGGAATAGTTCTGTCACAAGAAAATGCAACATATTTATGAGTTTTTCTACATTTTTAATGTATTTCAATTCAATCTGTAGTCTTAAAGAAGTCTTCAGAATATATATCTTAGATCAAAATGTTCTTTCTAAGAATTATTCTTGGGAACTAATATTTGGTGTCAATATATGAGTACTTCATCACCAGTCAGATTCTGAATTTAAGTAATAGTTCTTCACCAAGTCAGAGCATACTGAGAATTTCTATGCCAATTCCAGTGCAACCCCTCACTGTTGTTTATGGCATGCTGAAGATAGATAGACAGATACATTAACACGGATAATGAACTACAATTTAGCTTAGAAGATAGGAACTAAAACTTTGTATTTTCTTATTGTTAGCATATTACCATTGTTCAAACTTCTAACCTATGTCCTAGGATATTTGGTGTTTGAAAACTAATCAGATTTAGTTGTTTTATGTAAATGCCAAATCCACATAGGGAGACTCATTAATCTTAAAGGTTGTACAGATATTGCAGGGCACTATCTGTACAAAGAAGAATCAGACTCCTTGAGAGGACAGAAGTCCCTATGATTCGTGGGGTAAAGAGCTGCTGTTGCTGCTGTCTTAACTGTTCTAAGAATTACATCTCCTAACAAAAGCCAAAGAGGGACTTCTTGAACAACGCTCTTATTACTTAGCTTTTTAAAAATGAGGACAATAGTCACTTCATTATATTACCAGTTGTGGACTCTAGGTATAAAAGAAACTGACAAAATTTGAAATGACTTCTTATGGAAAGGAAAAATATAGTTAAAGTCTTATTATTATTATATTATATTATTATTATTAAATTATTTGAAAGTAGTGGCAAAAACTGCAATTGCTTTTGCACCAACAAATAATATATGTGGTAGGCTACTTTTATATAATTTTGACTGTATAATATCAAGATAAACATCCCAACAATATAAACAAAATAGAGGCAGCATGATTCTCTAGAAATAACTTAAATTTTAAATTCTGAAGACTCAGACTGAAGTTCATTTTCACTTCTAACTGGATGTGTTCAGCCACACCTGAAATATCTTTCTTGCACCTGGATTCCTGCAAAATTGTCTGCTCGTCTTCCTTCTGTGCCTATTTCGGCATAAACCATTTTCTGTTCTTAAGTGACAGCAGTCCTTCTAGAGTTAGGTCTGATGCTGCCATGCCTGTGATTTAAACTTTTCATGGCCTCTTCTGTCCTGGGAATAAAGAGACATTTCTTAATGAGCCATATAAAGACTTTGATCATCTGCCTCCTGCTTTCCTCCCCAGAAGGGCTCCCTTCACTGTTGCTGCCTCCTCCATCTCAAATGACTTTCCTAGTCTGCTGAGTTTTTGTCAGGACTCCTGCAGGCCCATTAAGTCCCAACTCAGGTGTCCCATACACAATATCTGCTTCCATTTATTGCAGCATTTGCTGACACTGAGCAGCAGGAGGTAGCTTGTTCGTAAACTCTCTTCTAGCACTGAGCAAATTTCTAGACTCAGAGTCAGCACTGAAAAAGGATTTCTTCCCTGAATGAATAGCTATTATGAAAAGCAAATCAGTTGACAAAATATTACATAAATGTTAGCTGTTGTCACTTCTACCTTTCTTCTTTCCAGAAATCACCTGCTAAGAAACTGACTAATGCATTAAGCAAGTCCCTGAGCTGTGCTTCCAGCCGTGAACCTTTGCACCCCATGTTCCCAGATCAGCCTGAGAAACCACTCAACTTGGCTCACATCGTGTGAGTATCTCTGCCCTCACAGTGAAGAGACATTTTTCTTCAAGAGCACATGTCTGGAGCCAAACAAAGGCAATTTCATATCAGTGGTCAACAACCAAGTTTTTTAATTTATTTTTTTTAAAAAAAGAGTAATGTCATCATAATTTTTTGTTGTCATCGTTGAGGTATACAGTACTTCCACCAGGCTGTACAAGTAAAGTATGTAACACTAATATAATTCACCTGAAGGTAGAAAATATTTCAGAAAGCTTAGTTATAAAAAATGGATGTTAGTGGTGTCTGCACATTGGAAGTTAACAATCAATTGGATCACTGTGTGGTAAAAAATGATTTACAGCATGTTATCCCTTAATCTCCTATGTGCTTTGAGTTCCAAATATAAAAGCGCTTTGTTTTATTTCTCTGCAGACCCAGTTTAAAGATGCCAGAAAACCTAGAAATTGCTTTTGTTTTTTATCTCAAGCTGCATAACTTTAGAAGAATCATAGCCTGTGCAGGGGAAGGTTGAAAAGGGGGAATATTTTATCAGAATATCCAAAAACTTATTTTCTTCAAAATATGTGAGTTTTGTGACAGAGGATGTTGGGCCAGCAAATGGTCCTTCCAGCCATCCTTGCTACCTCCCAGAAATTTTATGCCTTTGAATCTCTCTCAGCCTGGGTGGCCAAGATAACAAGGGGGCTTTGGTAAAAGAAACGGCTTTTTCCTTGGTGTTACCTTGGGCTCAGAAGAAGAAAGAGTCTCATTACCTGCTTCTATGCACACTTAGATACCAAGTAGTCACAGGTGCCTCCTTATGAACTGCCTGTAGTTTTCCACAGTTCAGTGGGACCTATCACACCATACGGCCTGTGTTTGCATGTTGACATCAAGAGGTGTGCTGATGGGACCTACCAATATAGGAATTCAACAATGCAAAGTGCATGCTCCAGGAAATTCAGCATATGATCTGTAAGGGGTACTGTGGTAGGTAGGAGACCCTCATGAAAGCAGCAGCTCTGTTCTCTGATGGACCTTAGCAAATACCACCAAACGATTTGTGCTGCAGTCACATCTGTGAGCTTTGTATACATGCTTTGAGGCTTTGTTTTGGTTGTTCCTGGGGGTGCCTTGTGGCATCTCTGACCTCAGCAGCATACACAGCCTGGAGGCTCCTGTTTCTCAGCTTACAAGCTGGCATGGGCTCAGTCTCCAGAAACTAATGTAAACTAATTTTGTAGAATGTGGTTCACTTATTTTTGGAAATTAGGCTTCCATAAATAAGCCTTAAAATAAGCCAGGGGTAAATAAATCTGGGGAATGTCCCAAAGGGCCAACCACTTGCAGAAATCTACTGCATAGGAGCTTATTAAGGATCTTATTAAGGTCTAGACTTTCTTTCCCATAGCCAATTAGACACAATCACTAAGTTGCTAATGAATGACCACAACAATGTGAGAGCAGCCAGTGCTCCCTGAGCTCTCAGAGTAATTTTCTATCAGCCCTGCTAGCAGTTTCACCCCAAGAGGGCAGCCTTCAACGGAGCTGCTGGGTGTCATGAAGATAGGGGGTGTGGGTGTGAATGGCCTGACTCTAAGAGCTTTGTGGCCCACTCCTCCAAAGAATTAGGAAGTGATGCACTGCAATGTAAAAGTTTGTTTCACAGTGAGTCACATTGGAGTATTATCTAGCTCAAGGCCTTGTACCCAGTGGGTGTTAGGATTGTGTGTGTGTGTGTGTGTGTGTGTGTGTGTGTGTGTGTGAGAGAGAGAGAGAGAGAGATTTAATTGGCTAAGTAATAACTTTTAAATTTTGACTTACGGAGCAATATAATCTGTTTTGTTACTTACAAATTAACTGAGGGCTATATCTATACAATACATTCTTAGTTTAGGACATGGAGAGATTTAAAAATTCCATACAAAATGTGTCTTCTTCTGAGAAAGCCCCCATGTATTTTATCAGATTCTCAAGAGTCCTTGAATCAAAATACTGATCTGTAGTCACTGATAACATATTTTCCCAAGGTGAAAGTTTTAATTTAAAAATGCAAATTATACAAGATATTTAATTGTTGAAATAACATACAAGAAATTCTGGATGTAGAATGTCCAGTCTATATTAGACATTCTACATCCAGAATTTCTTGTATGTTATTTTTTTTAGCTAAAAATAGAATTTTTTTCTATTTTAGCCATAGAATTTTTTTTTGATTTTTTTTTTGGTATTACTTTATTAAAATGCTATTGTCATGAGTAGATATCTATGTCTTTTTTCAGAGACTTCTAATTTTAAAATGTATTGCTCATTTAACTATTTAAATTATCATAGGCACATGAAGGCCATTTACATGAAAAAATAATGGTATTGAGCCTTAATCTTTTACAAAGAATAATGCTCTCTTAATCTGTAATGAATATGTACATGGGATTAATGAATATTCACACTTCTTCCAAATGTATGTAAATAAGATTTTGATAAATTAGACAAAAATATATGATATTCCATACCACGTCCTTTTATAATAAGCCATCCGCTATTTTTATACAGTGCTGTACAATGGTAATAAGTGAAATTTAAGAAATAAACCACACCAATACTCCCACCTCCACTCTACCCTTAATTTAGTACTCCCAAATGTGACTTAAATTATAAAGGTCTTATGCAGAAGGAATATTATCATAGTGCAGAAATATTTGTGGTAAGAATCTTTATCATTGAGTCTCGCAAAAATCATCCTTGAAGTATGTTCCTTAGAACTATATGCAGTATTAAAAATATTTTTTCTGGCTGTAGCTCTGTCTCGGTCATCCTCATTCCCTCTCTGACCTTTCCCTATGCTTCTGTAAATAATTTATTAAGCAATCTTTAATTGTAGTACAGACTACATCTTTGTCATTCTTTGAATATAGTGTCACAAAAATATCCCAGTCCATATCAGTTACACATAGGGATAAGCTTACAGACAGAGGTAAGAAGGGAGCACTGAGTAGGGTGCAAGCACTGGCAGTATTGACGGGCATACTCTGTCACGTGCTGACAACCTAGGGTTCTGAGCATTGGGAATTATAGCACAGACTCAAAATAAAACTTTTTTTGCCACTGTGATTTTATAAATTAATACAAATCCTCCAAAGACATATTCAAAAAAAATCCATGATGTAAATATTTAAGTGAAAGATAACTGTATGTCCTTACATAGTGCTGAAATATGTAGAACATTATATAGCCCATGGATGTGGAATTTGATGTGGAACATTATACAGTTTTCTTAAATACACATCTTGCTGTTCAATGATTGTATTAAAATTGCTACTACATGTCACATGTATACCTATGTAACAAACCTGTGTAGTCTACACACGTATCCTAGAACTTAAAGTAAAAATTTTTTAAAAAATTGCTACTAATCCTCTAACACATATTACATCCAATCGTGAGCAGCAAAAGCATTATAAGATATAAATAAAATTGAGAAAATAGTAAGTGGAAAATGCTTTATCGATACCTAATGAATACATTAAAAATTTTTCATTATTCATTTAAAACTCAAGTTCCAACTTTTCCTTTTTTTTTTTTTTTTTTTTTTTTTGTAGAAATAGGATCTCTCTATATTACCCAGGTTGATCTGGAACTCCTAGGCTGAGATTACAAGTGTGAGCCACCACACCTAGCCACAACTTAAATGTGAAAAAAATGGCAAAAATGTGGCACAGTCTATGTAACAAATTAACATTTTACAATTAGCCTTAGATACAGTGAAAACACACACACACACACACACACACACACACACACACAGATTGAATCAATGGGATTTTTAAACAGGCTGTGGCACTCATCTCTCTCTCACACACATATACACACATGCATACATTTACATATGGAAATGAAGCATGTGACACATAGAAAATGCCATTTGTCTTTACTATTGCCAAGGGATTTTTGACCCATGTTGTAGAGAGGTACTGCCAGTCATCAGTTAGTCCTTAAATAGAAATGAGCAGGTGGTGACATTTTGGTATTTTGGCATTTCTTCTTAGCTATTGTATTGTTTGTAAATGTTACCATGATTAACGGTCTCTATTCTGTTCAATTTTTTGCTGCCAAAAGTGATACTTGGTAAGTAGTACAGTAGTTTCCAGTTCACTTACAAAGGTGTATAATCATGATCGTAAGTGGTGATGAGACACAAAACAAGTGAGGCTAGTTTGGAACTAAGTATTCTTGTGCTGTACACTCAGTTGACAAAGATGTCATTTACATAAAAATGTCCTCTGAAGATCTTGTCCAGAAGGCGCTTGTGACTTACTCTGTTTTGTGGAGCTGTTTCTTTTTCATAAAAGCAAATATGTTCAGAATTCCCAGTGTGACCCATTTGTTAGATAAGATACCTTGCCATTTGATTATGGAGGAAATAGGAATTTCAGCCCCTCTGAAAACCCACCATTTGGTGCCCAGGTTATAGCCATTCTTTGTCTCAAGTTCAATATTTCAATGGTAGGCCTTAAACAAGGCCATTTGCTGAGAAACCTTGATTTCAGCTGTGTAGTGACTAGGTTCAATAGAATAAATTTACCAAGCTAGTTAAAAAGCATTGTAAATCCACTTGTTTTCTCATTTTTAGACATAGAGAAAATGGAAAAGTTAGAAAAAAAAAGATAAAATCAGAAGTGTGGGCTCAAGTATTTTTTTCAACACTGTGCAAATCTACAATGAAGATGTTATACTCTGTTCACAGTTTTAAAGTCTAACAGACCAAACTTTTCATAATTCACATAGGACATTTGTATAAAATTAGCATCCTTCTTATAAAGTGCTAGGGTTTAACTCAAGGCAGAAGTAGTTTTAAACTAGCCTTGTGTTGCTCTCTTATATCGAAGATACATTTTTAGATAAGTAATGCAAAACACTAAGATTGCTTTCAGAACTTCACTTTTGTCTAGAGTAGATGAAACAGTGAATCTGTGGTTTTGTCTTCATCCAGCAGATGATATGACTTACCAAATCTCAGAGTATAGTTTAACACCAGCTATTCATTGAAAAAAGTTTCAATGAATTTTTGTCATTTTTTATTTTTTTATTTTTCTATAAGTAATTGGGGTACAGGTGGTATTTGGTTACATGAGTAAGTTCTTCAGTGGTGATTTGTGGGATTTTGGTGTACCCATCACCCTAACAGCATACACTGCACCTAATTTGTAATCTTTTATCCCTTACCCTGGAGACTATTATTCTAAGTTTCAATACATTTTCACATGTAGTGCTGACATTTTAAAACCAGCAGAGCTTCATGTCCATTTCATGCAATACATTGGGATATACATGTCTACCTTTTTCCCAGAATCTCTTCATTGTAGAATCCAAAGCCAACTCTGGTTCTCTAAGGTAAAAATTAAAGCATTTATAAATTTGGCTCTTAATCAAGCCAACACATATTAATTATTTAGGCTGCTATAATTAATGTCTCATCTTCAAAAAGTTCTATACTGTCAAACTCAAATATAGAATTATAGTGAAACTGAAATTTCCTCTGATTCAGAATAATGCCCCATCTCATTTTTCATCTTTTTAACTCTAAATCACAGCTCATATTACCATTCAGTATTCTACATTGAACCTAAAATAAGACTAAAAATGGCTTGGAGTTGAGATAGGGATCTTAGCGCTATCATATTACCTGAACTAAGGAAACGAATGACAGAATAAAATGAAAATCAGACAAAGGAAGACAAACTCCATGCAGTTGGTATTTAGAACCATGAGCAATTCTATAGAAAATGTCATTCTGTTTTCCTTCTCTTACCATAAGAAGACAAGGGAAGCTTATAGGATACCATACACTATATATTCTATCATATGGATCTCTCCAACAACAGAAACTAACTACATAAATTTTTGTGGAGCTTAATTGTATCTTTACTTACACCAAAGGCAAATAAGGTATGGTATGATTTTACTGCCTGTGTCCTTTCAGACCAGGCCTGTTGGAGAGGGCCATCATCATGGAGAACACAGAAGGAACTTTCCAAAGCCTCAGGAATCCTCCTTTTTCCAAGAGAATATAGATTAGATGATCAGATTTTTAGGGCTTCTTGAGAAGCAGTAGAAGTGAAGCCACTGACTTCTTGAAAATCCCTGCTCCATTGCAGAATATTTTACAATAAAACATCAAGGCTCAAAGCTCATGCATCAACATTCCTATGGTGTCTGGAGATCTGCCTCCCAGTGTTTACCGGAGATTGTGTATTCTCAAGGAAATGTAACTTTAAAGCTCTTAAGGAACTTAATTGGAAAATGTAAGATTTCTTGTTGATCCTGGGAAAGATAGAACTCGGATCTTCCCATCCCCTTTCCTGGAGGGATGATGGAAATTTTTTAATTTGTGACTTCTATTTGTTTTAACTTTCCATTCACACCGTCTTTTGTTTTAGGCCTCCCAGACCTGTAACCAGCATGAACGACACCCTGTTTTCCCACTCTGTTCCCTCCTCAGGAAGTCCTTTTATTACCAGGAGGTAAGTTCCAACCCTATTATAAAATAAACCCTTTCTTTGATCATGAGCCTTGATTTTGTGGTAAGAAAAATATTCTTATGTAAGCCAAAAGCAGAATATTGTTACTGGAAACTAGCTTGCAAATATCCACTATAAGTTTTTCATTTCATTCATTTGTATGTATTTAAAGAGGGGTAGGATGGCTTTGGAGATTAATGTCATCTCTGGAAACCTGCATTTATAATTTACCCACAGCAAGAATGTGAAGCATGTTTCAGTTTTACTACTGACACACATGCACCTCATTTCATTAAGGAAGTCACTCTTTTAGTCCTCAGAGTGGTCTGTTGAAGTCAAGGAATTAGAATTTCAAGATGCAGTGGTATTTTATTATATAAATGGTGAAATATGTCATTATTTAAAGCAAAGATACAAAAGAATCCTTTGTTGGTGAACCCTGAAGTTCCTGAGGCTAGAGACTAAAGACTAAACTTGGAAATGTAGTTTCCATATAAGTAATTTCATTGATAATAACAATAACTTTTTTAAAAGGTGGATCTGCATCTCATTTATTTGCACAAGATCCATTCCCATGTGAGCAAGAAACAAGAGAAGCAAGTATTTGTCTAAGAGTTAGCATCAGACATATGCAGGGTCAAGAGGTGCTCTGAGTCATTTGATCAAATATTGCGAATCAAGCACCAGATAATTATTTTAT
This sequence comes from Saimiri boliviensis, assembly GCF_048565385.1. Lineage (NCBI taxonomy): Eukaryota > Metazoa > Chordata > Mammalia > Primates > Cebidae > Saimiri > Saimiri boliviensis. The sequence continues at coordinate 43,334,605 of NC_133461.1, read as the reverse complement.
AAATACATGGAGAAGGCTCACAGGAAAGCAAAAACAAAGGTAAGGAAAATTGGAGTGAGTAATTGAATGTAAGACTTCAAATGTCTTTCAGTGGAAAAAAAGTACAGCCTCATATTTTACAAAATGCACACAATTCATCTTTTCCCTGAAGAGGTTTATAAGGTGCCAGTTTCACTGTAATATCCTGATACATTCAACTGAGGATTTGAAGACAGTGGGACTGTAAGAACACAGCTGACTTTTTTTTTTCCTCTAAGTTCCTGTATGTCCCCGTCAACAGGCACCTGAGATGAAGATGTTCCCCATAACTGTAATTAGCAGAATAAACAGAATGTGGCAGTACATGGTGTTTCTGATATGCAAATGAGGTCTGTGACAAGTGGAAATGAGGAGGCAGTTAAACAGCAGAACATCCACAGTAAAATAATACGGTTTAGGCCCTCAGTAACTTCCTTTCAGCACTCTTTTTTAGAATCACCAGCAAATTCAACCATTTTTCTTTCTTGAGTGAAATCATAAATTATAAAGTCTGTAAACGACACAGGTCTATGCATCTATCTAGGGAAGACCTGATGTGATATTTAGAAATATGTGCTTTGATTAGGAAGCTCTGCATTCTGCAAATGTCAAGCAGAGGTTGACTCCATCCTTACTGAAGGTCATTTTATATCATTTCAGCTCGGACGGTGCTTTTGGTGGATGCGTCTAGATGGATAACATGACTCCTTCTACCCTAAAATATCCCTATAATACTTTGAGCTGTTCTGGTTCCTCCAGGGTGCATGGTACCCATTAACCCAAAATATGATTATTTCCCTTTTTTCCCAGTTTTAGTCCTTTTGGAATATTCTCTGTGAACCACAGATACGTTGTTTACAGCTCACAGTTCTTCCCATCACCACAGAGATTGGCCTTTGGTTTCTGTTTGAGGGTGCTGTTCAATAAAGCTGTGTACACTAAATGTCTTTCCTCTCTGAGTGGGCCTTGCTCTGTCCATGGGAAGTTTTAATGAGGTCTCATTGTTTGAATCCCTCAGGTTACCTGAGGGGATAAGTGCATCCAGCCCTGTGGCTGAAGAGCATTCCCTCATAAAGCTGTACGTAAATCAGCTTGATCACGGTGCACGGTCAGTATCCCCACCCTGAACTGCTAATCGTAGTAGTAGTTCCATAGCTAGACTGATAGTCATTCTACTCTGGCACTAAAATCCTCTTGTAGTATGTCTTATTGGAGATAGAGGTCTTCTGGGGTTTAATGAAATCATGTTGAGAATTTTCAACTTGAGCTGGACTTCGCAGCTCTTTTCTCTCCTTTCCACATATTTTATGGATTTCATAGCCTTATACTAGTATATAAGAGATGTATATCTGTGACGTGTATCAAACTGGATCTTGTTTGGACAAGTCTCTGCTCTTGTACAATTTGCAGAACCCCAGTTGGTAATTTCTAAGACTCTTGAATTAAGGAGTCTATTGGAAAAATCATTAGCATTAACTGAGTGAGGCTAGGACAATGTCATATAGCTGGGCCTTACTGTAGTTAAAGAGTTGAGGACTTGCACCTTTCTGTCCCATTGGACCTGGTCCATTTTCCTCCCAGGAAGACAGTCTGATTCCTAATGAAGTAACAATTTCAAAATCAGTTTCTTTTTTGCAGTGCTTATTCTCTATCACTTGGTAATGCTGGTGGTATATCTCCTTTTATTTTTGACAGTTACCAGAAAATAGCCATTTATAGAAGTTACACAATGCTTTCAATAAATCCCAAATAAATTCTGGGAAACAGATGAAGCCATTGGGTAAAAATAAATGTACATACTAGCTAATATAAAATGAATCACTTTTGATTTCTTAATCATGTCTATAAACTAAGATCAATGAAAATCCATTATGCCAGATGTAGGCAGACATTAAAGGTCCTATACTTCTATCATTGAAACAGAACCAATGAAATATGACCTACAGCTCTGTTCTCACTTCTAGCCCACCCCAAAAATGAAATAAAATCTAAGTAAGCCAAGTATAGTGCTGGCCAGTATAGGGCAGCACTAAGAAAGTAGGGAAGTTCTCCATATTTTATTTAGCCTGCATGTTCAGTTTTTTGTATCGTAACAGATCCTAGAAAGATAAAGTGAATGAGGATAAATAGAAATTCCCACTCCAGAATTCTCACCACAAACTCCTGGCATTATTCACCTAGGGCCCTTTACAAGTATACTACTTTGATCTTCAAAAGACACAGGGATATAACTTTGAAGTCTTCGACATCCTAGTAACCTACTTCATACAGATTTATAAGTGTGTACCTCTGGTTACCAGCATCATCTGTCACATTCCCTGTTCTTACATCCTTTTGTAGCTATGTACTTGATTCACTTTTCCCTTACTTCAAAGAAAAAAAAAAAAAGGAATTCTCGAAGGCACTCTCCCTTGGTCCTTTAAAGTCTTCTTATGTGTGTGTGTGTGTTTATGTGCATGTGCACACATGCACATGTGTACGTTCAGTGCTGGTTAGAAATTAGGTATAATGTGGGTCAAATAACATAATCGATGGACTGATTCACTGCATTCATTTTCTTGATTATAAACTGTATTCCTAAGCCTCAGATTGTTTTCTTATAAATTTATAGGAAAGAATGGCTGACATGAAGGAAATCTATTATCACCACTAGGGAAAGAGCTCTAAGAGCTGTGTATGGTGAGCCAACAACATTATCTAAGCTTATGAAAGATAGTGTATTATTATTGCAAATATTATTGCACAGACTGATCACAAAGCCAGGTCCCAATGGCTCTTTCTCCCTTTCACTGCCCACAGCTCTGTGCTTCTTAGGATCTGCTATCTTTGTTGGCATCATGCCTCGTTTTTAAAATCTTAATTATCTTGCCATAATCCTTACTCAGTTTCTATGAGAAAGTTAGCCAATACTTTTTCACGTCAAGTAAGCTTCTTTCACTATGGCTAAGCTTCTTCGTTAGTCACAATAAAGACTAATAAAAAAATTAGTCACACTTCTTTTACCTCCAATTTTAGGAACATCATTTAAAGGTTTCACAGGTATTTTCGTAGTTGCAAACTCTAAAGTGGTAAGCACTCACAAAAGGAATCACCTTGACTATTCTCTATAACATCTAGCCAGATTTTGTCAATCCACCAAATGTTAGGAAATTGCTTATAATTTATATAGCATGTTAAACACAATCTAATATGCTAGTTTCTGGTTTGCTACAATAACAAGTAGTTAATTAATGATATTGTATTAGATGGCCGGGCATAGTGGCTCGTGCCTGTAATCCCAGTACTTTGGGAGGCTAAGGCGGGTGGGTCACCTGAAGTCAGGAGTTCAAGACCAGCCTGGTCAATGTGATGAAACCCCATCTCAACTAAAAATACAAAAATTACCTGGGCGCAGTGGCAGACACCTGTAATCCCAGCTACTCGGGAGGCTCAGGCAGGAGAATAGCTTGAACCTAGGAGGCAGAGTTTGCAGTGAGCTGAGATCTTGCTATTGCACTCCAGCCTGGGCAACAAAAGCAAAATTCCATCTCAAAAAATAAAAATAAATAAAATGATAACTCTATTAGGCTCTGTAGTTCCTATAGGGAGAGCACACCCACCCCAGATACTTCCCAAATCCTGACCCCTCCCAGAGGAGTAGCATTTGTGAGTTATTTTTTGGGTTGACCTGTTAGTAAGTTGATTGATAGGTTTGGGTTTTCAACCAAACAAATGCTAATTCACTCTGCCTTTTACATTTTTTTTTAAACATTTTTGCTTACCCAAAGATTCTTAACAACCCTGGCTTTTAATCTGACTCAAAAAGTTCAAACTAAATTTTAAATACTGTAATTTGATAATCAAAAGTGGCTGAAAATAAATTTGAGATACTAAATGTAGCCTTTCCTTTTGAAAAATCAAAGTTTTTCTCCATAGCTAATTTTTGCTTAGATTAATGCCCATCCATTTTCAGTCATAAAGCAGATAAATTTGTAAATCAACATCTGGCACCACCTTGAAGATCTTTCATTCTTTTCAAACTTTCTGGACATGTTGTATAAAATTTTATGAATTTAAATATTCACTCTCTGCAGATAATTCTTTACTTCATGTAGCTCCAAAGCTCTACTAATATGCTAGATTTTTTTCAAACTGGAATTACACCAGTTTTCACATCAACCCTAACAGTTTTCTATACTAAAATGTTAATGCACGATTAAAACCACAGTCACCTCTCTTGTTCGGTTCAGTAAACTTTATTCTCTTGCTAGAATTGCTTTGGCTGTTGTCTCTGCATGCCCTGTACCAAGCAAACTTTCCTAGAAGCTCTCTGGACAAAAGTGCAATTGCTATGAGTTGATGATACCTGGGTACAATGTAGTAAATTAAATATGACCTAAGAATTCTTATCTTTTCCATCGTCCCTGTTTGAGATGGTTCAACTTCTATGCCAGCCTGAATTGATGACAGCTAATTTTCCCACTGAGACACTAACCTATTTTTTTAATACTGGGCTATGAATTTTCATTTGATAAATATTTTATATTTCAGATATAAGCTATTGAAATCTAGAAAAAAAAGAAACAGAATGTTTCAAGACATTATTTCTTGATAAAACAGATTTGTGAATTGTTTTTTGTTGGATTTAAATTAGTGTGATGGTCTTATTACTAGACTATGTATTTCTAATGAGAAGGAAAATTTTATACACTATAGATAGTTACTTAAGGAGAGAGCCAACTTTACAAGTCATTCTTCACAAATCCAAATGTCACACAAGCTTACTAATAATTTTATCAATAGAAATGAAGATATGTATTCTCAATTTGCTATATTTCAAATATCATTTTCCTTTTAAACATTGTGATAATTATTCTATATTGATATAATTTGTTTCTATAATATTGGTTCTTTGTAAGACTGCAGCCAGGCCTTTAATATCATGTTCAATACAAGAAAAAATAATCTTTGTCAAGGGATAACATAGTAACTCAACATTAGCAGAAGTGATTTATAAAAGTGTATTTGAGGTATCCAGGAAGCATTTGTGTGTGGTTTTGTTACCTTTGGACCCACCCCTGCCAAATGTTTTCACTGAAGTAAAACTATTGGCATCAGTTGTCACCCTTCAAAACTAAGGGGATAATTTTTTTTAATAAGTAGAAACATTTTGAGATTGTTCTACTTTTCCAGAACCCATTGTGTCATTTTGTGTGTGTGTGCATGTATGTGTGTGTGCATGAAAAATTTTGGAAGAAGGTGTTTTTTTTATCTCTAGATATGCTACTTTCCAAAGGTCTAAAAAGGAAATGATGAGAAGCTAGAGAATTTTCGTTAGAGAAAAAAAAAAGTCTGAGGAAATATTTCCTGCCTTTTTTCTTTTAGCAGATATATGAACTTTAAAATTTACCATGTCATGCCCTCCAAGGTATGGCTGTTACCACAACCCTCAGTATAATATGTATGCAAAAGGATGTGCTCATACAGTGGCAAGGGATTAGTGAAAAGAAAAAGATGACAATAAGAAAAAGAGATTTGTGTGCATATAATTTTAGAAAAGATAGTCTTGCTTCTCTTTGAGACTCGGATTAGAAAAGGTGTAGCCCTTGGTCAAGGTGGGCCCCAAATAATTCCCAGTTTCAGAGCTTAAAAGGAAGAATGCACTTTGATTTGAAGATGAGGCATGTAGAACAGAAGTTTTTGGAGCTCAGGCTGGGTTATATGAAAGCCATTGTCATATTCTGACACAATGATATGCTGGAAGCACTCTTTCCTTAGTAAGGAAGTAGGTTCTATTGTGCCTGAACCTAAATCCCACAAAAAATTAGAAACTTAACATCTCCATGCAAACCGCAAATCTGCAAAATGAAGGTTTAGAACCTAAATTAGTCTATAAGATACTGTGATAATATAGTACCTTGAAGGGATCATAATAAGCCACACATCATTACTGTTTTAGTCCATTTAAGTTGCTATAAAGGAATACCTGAGGCTTCGTAATTGATAAAGAAAAGAGGTTTAGGCCAGGCATGGTGGCTCACACCTATAATCCCAGCACTTTGGGAGGCCAAGGTGGGTGGATTGCCTAAGATCAGGAGTTCAAGACCAGCCTGGCCAACATGATAAAACCCCGCCTCTGCTAAAAATACAAAAGAAGAAAAAAATTAGCTAGGCATGGTGACAGTTAAGCTCTAAAACTGGGAACTATTTGGGGTTCACCTTGACCATGGAAAACACCTTTTCTAATCTGAGTCTCAAAGAGAAGCAAGATTATCATTTCTAAAATTATATATATAATCCCAGCTACTTGGGAGGCTGAGGCAGGAGAATCGCTTGAACCCGGGAGACAGAGGTTGCAGTGAGCCGAGATCACGCCTTTGCACTCCAGCCTGAACAACAAGAGTGAAACTCTGTCTCAAAAAAAAAAGAAAAAAAGAGGTTTATTTGACTCGTGGTTCTGCAAGCTGTACATGAAGCATGAGGCATGGCATCAGCATCTGCTTCTGATGTAATAGATCCATCTATCTTCAGTTACACAAAACAATTGGAGGGATATTGGGCAGCAGGGCTACTGTAGATACTGCATAATGAACGTATGGAGGGAGATCTGCTTCAGCAGACAAAGGCTGAATGCAGTTTTGGCGGGATAATGGTACATCACAAAAAACACAAACTATGATGGCTTAAGGTGATTATTTGGCCCTAATGGGCAGTTTTCACAATTTTAAAAGGAAAACATCAATATGCTGGAAAAAGATAAGTATTAAGGTCATCAAGAAAGTAAATTCTCCTAAAACACAATCTAATTTATTTTTAAAGTCAATTTTGGGCTGGGCACGGTGACTTATACCTGTAATCTCAGCACTTTGGGAAGCTGAGGTGGCCAGATCACTTGAGATTGGGAGCTCAAGATCAGTCTGGCCAACATGGTGAAACCCCGTCTCTACTAAAAACACAAAAATTAGCCAGGTGTGGTGGCATATGCCTGTAATCCCAGCTACTCAGGAGGCTGAGGCAGGAGAATTTCTTGAACCCAGAAGGCAGAGACTGCAGTGGGCCAAGATGGCACCACTGCACTCCATCCTGTGTGACAGAGCAAGACTCCATCTCAAAAAAAAAGTCAACTTTGCTTGTGTACAGTTGAACTTTTTCAGTACAGCAATACTTTGTGTAACAGATGTCTTTCTGAAGAGCTGAGTGAAAATGTCATTCATCTGACAAACATGCATGCCTACTCTTTGCTAGTCATTTTCTTTACAAATCAAATTTAATATTAAGTTTATCAGGGACCTCACTATTCAAGGAATCTTTTAGTATACATTATTATAAAGCAAGAATTCCAACTATAATGTGCATAATTCTAATGTGAGATGTATAAATTTCTATTTTTTAGTTCATGATCTGAAAGAATGGTGCTTTATAGTAGAACCTCAAAACTTGTAGTATAAAGTTTTTAAGATTTTAACTAATGTATAAACCATCATACATATATTTAGTAGATTTAGAATTTCTTGAAAATTTTTGGCAGAAGCTCACAATTTAGATCCCAATAGTTAAATGTTTGGTATTCAAACAAAGTCAGGCAATTTATTTTTCTGTTTTCTATGAAGAAGTAGACGGAAAATTTTAGGTTCACCAGTGTGTAGGGCAAATTCTTAACCTATAGAGGAGCAAACTTTAAACACATTACCAATACAATTGTAATACTAAGAATTAATACCATATTTCTCAATGCAGCGTGACTACAAATTGTCACAGTAGATTTTGGATGACTTTACCATAGCTGCACTTAATGAATTATTAATTATATTTCTATTTATACTTTAATAAAACTATATTTTAGACTTTAAAATTGTTATTTAAATTACTAAAATTAGTAGTTCCCATAATGAATCTACAATGTTAAGAATTTGCTTTAGCAATGAGACTATATTCACTAACTTTGCATTAACATAAACATAAGAAATAACAATATATATGTATAAGACTCAAAGGTGTATTTCTCTGTTCCTCTGAAAATTTTCTTTGTAGCTGCACAGCCGAGATCATGTGGCTTGTGCTTGGAGTAGTAAAATACTTCTAATAAGAAGCAATCTCTAGGTAATTTTCAAGTCTTTCTATTCAGCACAGAAAGTTGGAGAATGTAGGGAAGGCTAGAGTAAAGTTCTTCAGTGGGCTCTAAAGGCTGGCAGAACTTAGTGAACTATTGGACTGTTTACATGATATGCCATGATAAATGTTGAATGAATTTTCATTGCGTCTAGACATACCCAATATAAATGCTTGCTTGTTAAGCAAATAGCAGAGGTCAAATCTGGGATCATGGTGATTGTAATTGTGGTTCTCAGGCTGGGTATTCTACTCCTACTTGAACTCTGGAAATCTGAAAACATTTCCAAAATAATAAGAGATCTGTCCAAATGGAACTTGGATCTAGACCTGGGAGTGTCTGTTGCCAGTTTCTATTCTTGAATTCATTGCCGTGTTTACGCTCTTCTTGGCTTTCCCATCTTATTAACTAGCTCTCCTCCCAAGGACAGTGAAGTAGAGCAGAGCAAACTGCTGGCTAGGGCTGCTCCAGCTTTTCTGAAGGGCAAAGGGTAAGTTACAGCCAGAGTGTACTGGAACCCTGCATTAACTAAACTAAAAATGGAGAGTTCTTTTGTCAAAAATGCTTTGTGTGTGAAAGACCATCTTTAATTCAGTAAAAGCAGCTCTGCTATAACCCAATTAACAGCACTAAGTAGCTATTTCCAGTAGACACATCTGTGTTGTTATTCACTTTCCCAGATTTGTTTCTTTCTTTTTTGAAATGACTAAGCTGAAGATTCAATTTTCTGAAGGATATTTTATCTTTGCTTGCAACCCATTTCAATGTATTTACTGTACAGATGAATACCTTGGCCTTAGTGGCTGAAAAATATAAATCTGTTTTCTAAAAAATTATTTAACCTAAATGGAAGTCTTTATTTTTAAAGTTAGTGAAATAGAATTGCGGGTTTTATTGCTTGGATTTCGCTTGTGTTTTTCCTAGCACATCACTTACTACCCTTCCTTTACTTCCTTGGTTTTCTAAATGCCTTTTCTACCAAAAACTCACTCCTACCTTCTCTGCTTATTTCTGTCCGCCTCACTTAACAACACCCTTTCTTTCCCCCTGCCCTGTTTCAGGATACAGTACAGCCTGAATGTGGCAGACAGGCTAGCTGATGAACATGTTCTCATCGGGTTGTATGTCAACACGCTCCGGAACAACCCCTCATGGTTAGTGCAGGTTTGGCTGCTTGACTATCCTTAGAGAGGGATACAGTCTGAGCTGGTGACAAGCAGTCTCAGCAAGGAGCAAGGTCACTGGATGCCAACAGTGACACTGAAGCACTGTTAACTGATTCAATTAAGAAGTCTTTTGTGGCCGGGCATGGTGGCTTAAGCCTGTAATCCCAGCACTTTGGGAGGCCGAGGCGGGTGGATCACGAGGTTGAGAGATCGAGACCATCCTGGTCAACAAGGTGAAACCCCGTCTCTACTAAAAACACAAAAAATTAGCTGGGCATGGTGGCGCGTGCCTGTAATCCCAGCTACTCAGGAGGCTGAGGCAGGAGAATTGCCTGAACCCAGGAGGCAGAGGTTGCGGTGAGCCGAGATCGCGCCATTGCATTCCAGCCTGGGCAACAAGAGCGAAACTCCGTCTCAAAAAAAAAAAAAAAAAAAAAAAAAAAAGTCTTTTGTGATGTTAGCTTGGATACTTCCCATAAGGGAACCATAGGATTCATATCCTTGTTTATATCTTAGCTAAAGGGAAAACTTGCATAAAGGGATACCGTGCTGAATATTAGCCTTCAGGTCGATTCAGAACTCCAGGTCCACCAGTCAGTTCTGTGCCACATGTCATGTCAGATTACCTACCACAGGATGGTGATACAAGAATTTGTCTTATTCCAAGAACGTGGATGTCTCTGCTGATTTGGAAAACAATGCCTCATTTTACTTAAGATAAGAGTGAAAAAGAACAAATGCGATGTGATCAAATCGCAAAATAGGAATCATTTCTTTCACAATGATAACAGTGGGAAAAATTGTCTTTCAGCAGTTCTACTATACATGTTTCTGATGACTATCCTGCTAAAGCCTGCTTTTACATCTTGGAATACACAAAACATAGTTTTGGATATGTTAAATTCAGGAATTAAGATAGCCCTACATATTTGGATAAAGGCATTCATAAGGCTTTTCTCCATTTTAATTGTGACATAAGAGACTCCTTCCATTGGTTAACGTTACTTGATGTTAATAATAAATGTGGATTTTCTACTTGAATGAAAGGAAAAGAACAAACTATATATTTGTCACATGTATTTTTCAATATAGTTCAGACTACTGTTTTATGATCATATTTAGCAAACCAGTTCCTTGAATCATATGTCATTTTACTCAACCACTTCAATTTTCTCTGAACTAAGGGCCCATGGATTTTTCATAGTTTTAATTATTAGGAGAGCCAATGGGTTAAATTTTCATTAAAATGTTTCAGACATTTAGCATAACAAGTCCCCTTTCCTCTACTACTAGAGGAAAAGTCACTGGCAAAATTAATGAGAATTACATTAAAAGTAATGGCAAAAACCACAATTACTTTTGCATCAACCTAGTATTTCAGCAAGGCATCCCTCAGGTGCTAGGCCGTTGCTCCGTGCTCCTTCCCTTTACCATTTGTGTTATTAGCCACTTTGTTTCTGGACCTCTTTCCTCCTCACTTGAATATTTTCAAAATTTCTTCCTACTGCTGCTTCTTAGACCTATTTTTGCAAGATTAGTACATGAGATTACTTTTAGTTCTCATGAACTGATGAACATTTATGTGTTTACATGTATCTTAATTTGTATTTTTTAAAATGTATAGCCAGTACACTAGTTTAATTTTCTCTTATATCCTACTGTTTAAGGAGATAAAAATGTACTCTTCAGCTGACATAAATCCATCTCTTTCTTCAAATTTTGTGAGCTTCTAGATTAAATAATATCCACTTTTTCACAACTCAGCCTCTCAAAACTACAAAATTGCTTTATTCCCAAGGAGTTTGGTACTCCAGTGTTACATGGTAGCTGAAACAATAGAACTAAGCACAGAAGTTTTGTTTTAGTTGTATTGGTCATCTTTGAAGAAGAACACAGTCAGTATACATTCAATTGTAAGACAATGATGCAATCTCAAACCATGTCCTCTTCCCATAATTCTAAGCACACTCCAGTTATTTCTACTGCTCTTCTTTGATCTTTTCTTAATTAAGGTTATAACAAAGAAATCTCCAAAGAGAAAAGCTCAGAGTTTGTCACTACCAGCCATTTTCCCTACTCAAGTGATTAATCATATTGACTTGATAGCTACTTAAGCCATAAATCTGTCTCAGCAGAGACACCCTGCATCTGCTTGATGAAAGCTAAATGTGATTTGTATTTTGAAAATAAAGCAGAATTTAAGACCAATCAATCAATGAAAGAGGCTTTGTTTTAATAGCTGCACCCTCCATATTTCTCGTTTTTTTCTATCCTTAAAAAATTCCAACTTTGTTTTCAAATTTCTCATTTTTCTTCCCTTTCCTTTATGCTTAATTAGATCCTAACAATTCCTCACACCTGTCATGTTTCTATAAGTAATGTAATAATCTTTTACCTCCTTTAACATCATTGTAGCTACAATGCTTTATCCACATTAAGTTACAGCGAGACATAGAATAATAGTAATAATAATAGTGTTTTTAAAACACTTACCTCAGGCCAAGCTCTATGTTCAGAGCCTTAGATACATGATTTCTCCTAGTCCTTAGAGTAAGCCCATGGAGTAAATAAGATCATGCCCATTTTATAGATAAGTAAAGGTATCATTTCAGAGAGTTTACCTGACTCTCCTATAGTCCCACAGCTAATAAAAAGTGGGGCAGAGATTTTAACCGTTATCCATCGAAGTTCCTTACCACTGCGTTTCATCACCTCTTTTAAAACCTACATCAGCACAGGCCCTTCAGGAATCTTTTGTGGATACTTCCTTTACACTGCATCCTCCATGTATTTACTTAAACTGCCTTTCTTATTCTAGTATTTTTATTTGATTTTAGCAAATATTTTGAGCACATACTAGTAATAGGAATGGTGATTCTTAACAGGTTACCTTTTGCATATGCAATTTAATGAGTTGTGACTTTTTATGTTAATCGTAAGCTTCAAAAAGGGCAAGAGTTTTGTCTTCAGTCTCTTTTATGTCATCACAACAGCTGGAGTAGGAATAATAAATCTTATATTTATGAAATGCTTCAAAAATTACAGAGCCTTTTTCTACACATTATTTAATTTACTTCTCATAGTACTAGAAGGTCAGATATGATTATTTCCATTTCACTGTTAACAAAAGATGAGCTTTGAGACACTAAGTGACTTATCCAAAGTTGCGTGCTGGTAAGGGCTTGCAAACAGGTCTTATGACACTGGGTCCCATCCATTTTCCACCCCATTCCTTGGCCTCATCTGTGCACCCTTCATGAGATGCTCTGCAAACAGGACCCATATAACTGTTCTCCATCAGAAGATTTGATTTTGCCGTTATTCAGACATAATTCTGATTAACTCTATATGGTGGTCTTCTACCCTGTATTAACTACTTAACACAATGGGAAACTGACTTATTTATAGTAGTTTGCTGCTAAATAAACACTTATCTGATTGCTAGTTCTGATGTCAGATAAGTCAAATAAATAAACTGCAGCTCAAGGGAGAATTCCTGCTTCCTTCCTAATTCAGTGAAGTTTTAAAAACCTTAATAATTTGTATGCACCTTCTTCATTGCAGGAGAAGGAGTCTGAAAATGTAATACAGTGCAGGCTTTTACTGCCCTCCTGTAAAGTTTGTCAAATACCTAGACTTGCTAGTTTATAGGCAAAGTCTGTAGTGGACCAACCAAATGATTGGAAACCAGCCCAGAACTTCTACCTCTAACTGTTGTCACTTGATTAGACTCCTGGTGTCATATGACTAGGTTAAAATTGTTTCTGTGTTTTTCTCAAGTACAAAAAAGTGTGCATTTGTATTGTGAATAGATTTCTTGTTAAGTGGATTAATAATCCATCTAGTTTAAAATTACTCCACAATATTTTATGCTTGGGGGGAAAAGACATCTAAGAATGCCTATTTCTGAATTTCATTTACAAGGTCTAAATTTTTATTAGCTTGCCTTCTTAAAACTCTTTAATAGATTCCTATTGCACCTAGTTTACAACCCAGACCTCTCACCATGGTTTACAAACCTTCTTGTGACTTAGCTCTTGCCTACTCCTCTCTCAGTCTCTGATCTCTGGGATTCTCCCATTCAATCACTACATTTAGCTCATGTCACTTTTTGATCAATTCCTACAGTGAACCAAGCTCTTTCCTGCCTCAAGGCCCCAATACTAGTTCTCCCCTGTCTAGGACATTCTCTCCCATCTTATCCCGGCTATATGCACATGAACTGGCTTGTCTAGCTTCCAATATTAGATTAAAGACACCTCCCCCAGTAGGGGAAAGAGGGAAGTAAAGAGGGAAAGAGAGAAAGAAAAGGAAGGAAGGAAAGAGGAAAGAAGGAAAGAGGGAGGGGGAGAGAGAGAAAGAGAGAAAGAAATTAGAGCTATAAAGACCACCTATTGCTTTTGTAAACTTCTTCACTGATTCATCTAAACTGTATTCTTTTTCATATAACCTACAATACTGGCCAGTAACCAATCAGGGGCAATAAACCTGAACTTGCAGATTGGCAGTGAGGGTAGGAAATAGCAGGTAAAGCTAACACCAGGATGAGGAGAAATTAACCAAGTGGACATGGGTAGAGGAGGCAGAGACATTGTTCAGGGCAAAGAGAACATGGAACATTTGAGGAACTTACCTGTGCTAAGTCTACTACAGTAATGATGTTAAAGGGTGAAGCTAGATTATGTAGAACTTCACAAGTCTTATTTAGAAGTTTGAGAGAGAGGAAATCATGTTTTTTAACTTTTATATGTTCAGGAGGTACAAACGTCATTTCTCACATACATATGTTGCCTAGTGGTGAAGTCTGGGCTTTTACTGTACCCACCCAAATAATGAACATTGCAATAAGAAACTATTGAAGGGTTTTATGGATGGGAGTGGACAGCCAGCTCCTTTTTAAGAGATCACTGACTACAGGATAGAACTAGAGGGAAGTTACAACACAAATAAAATCAGAGCAACCTGTTGAGAGGGCTTTACACTAATTCAGAAGAAGATGACAGTGGCCGGAAGCACATCAGGAACAGTTGGAGTAGAAGGAAACAGAGGAATCTGAGAGTTTTTAGAAGGTAGAATGCATGACCTTGACTGTAACATAGGGAGTTGTTGAAGTCAGGGTCTCAATAAAGGAGTTTAAAGGTGGCCCTTAAAGAAGCCACTACTCTGGTAAATTCTTATTGCTATCCATGAAGATTGTCATTTCACGATTTCCTGTCTTTTTTCTTTTCTCCAAACCACTCACAAAGGGCCACTACACCAAGCTCTCCCCATTCTTCAGTCCCATAAAACCACTTATCAGTGTCCAGTGTCACTTTGTTCCTTTCTACCCTGACTCTCTTGAGCTTGCTGACTCCTAAATGCCAAAAAAGTACTCTATTCCCTTAGCATTTTGCTCTGAACCAACTGCTAAAGATAGGAAATAATCTCATAGGGCAATCTTCCATTTAAGTTAATAATGCTTTCTCAGGCACTAATCCTCTTAATAGAAGAGTAGTACATGAAACTCTATGGCCTTCTAAATTAATTTCTAGTGATAAAATTCCAGTCACTATCCAGGCTAATAGAAAAAAAATATGAAAAGAAAATATAGAAGCATTTATATATGCATTTGCTTTTACATTTATGTATACTACATGCTTTGGATCACAGTATTTTCTGGTTGACTATTCTAACCTGGAAAGCAGAACAGGCCCAGAAAAAAAAAATCAAAGGAATGTGAAGAAACTCTGATTTCCCAGAAATCTTTGCTAAATCATACTTTCAGAAGCCCTAACTCAGTTGGGGCCACTTGAGTTTCCTAGACCACCATTTTGAAATCACTGGCAACAGACACTGGCCATGCACTTCAGGTATAAAGTGGAGAGCTTTCAGAATAATGGATTCTCCCACTCTGAAATGCAGCCAACACTGCAACCACTTTTTAATTCATCATAGTCTTGTAGCAAGATTACTGACTGTAAGGTCCTGAAATGAATAGCCAGGGCTGGAGAAAGTGTTGGAAGTGGTATTTATTTTAATGATTTAAGGATTATTGGTCATTCATTTTCAACTATTTGTAATTGAAATCTTGAAATAGTGGAATTTATCAGAGGAATGCCTCCTTCATCCTTGTATAATTTGAGCATACTGAAAAGGACCCATAAATTGTTCATGTGCACAAAGGGGTAATATATCACACAGGCCCTCATTCACTCAGTGTTGAGGGGGGAAAGGCATGGAAGTATGAGTTATCACTTGCTATACAGAATTCCATATCTTCAGGTCTTACATTTCCAGAAGGCTTTTTAAAAAGATAACCTTCATATTACTTACACTAGCCAGTCATTCATGTTAAAAGATACTTTCATCATGAAGTTTTTTTTCAAGGTTTTTAAAATTATTTATCAAAATACTCACAAGTGTTTATGATAAAGTCACTTTCAGGGAGTCAAAGAGGTCATGTTCCTGGGCCTGGAGCAATGGGTATTGTTATCTGCAAACATTGTGTTGAATTAGGTGTATTGTCTCTAATACATGAGCCAGAAATGATAAAACATGTTAAAATTAAATTCAGTTGTTTCTTTGTGGGGTAGTTGTATGTCTAAAGCAAAGGCAATGTAACTTTCTCTTTCTCATTGAAGTTGTAAAAAGGAATTTAGTTATTATTTTTAAATGTTGCAGAGTACAGACATTGTTTTATAAAGACAAACATCTGCTTTAAAGCATCAGTTTTCCAGAGCTAACTCTGCCTTTGCTATCAAAATTATTTTCTTACTCCAAATCTAAGCTTGTGTACTGAATAAAATCTCAGTCCACTGGGATTGATACTATACATTATATAAGCCCCGTATCCTAAAATTTTCCATCTTAAGGATATGTTTATAAAATATCACATATGCTGCATGGGTATCTGTTAAATACTCATGAAAAACTTTCTTTCTTATATCATTTATATTTAGGCTTCATTTCACATATTTGTGTTTTCCATTTTGTTTTCAAGATCTTCTAGATCCTTGATACTCGGTGTCGAACAAGTACACCTGACCAATATTATGGACATCTCTTGGAAGCTTGTTAGAAACTCATTTTCTCAGGTCCCATCCTTCCAACCTACCCTAACCCACCACCACAGAACTAGAAACTGCATTTTCACAAGATTCCTAGGTGATAGGCTTACACTGTAAAATTTGAAAAGCACTGCTCTAGATAATTGTTGGATGGTAGATGATATTTTGAAGGAGATGAAAATCACTAATGGATATGAACATGTCACTTAAAAGGCAAAATAATAACATTGTATTAACTAATATTTTTGAACACTTCATGTGTTTCAGGCATCACACTCTTTTGATGCTTTCTGTATACGTTATCTCATTTGAGCAAAAGGAAAGAGAAGCCTCTTTTTCTGAGGATGGAGAAATCTAATTGTTAGACAGGGAAATTCAGGTATTTTCTAGTTATTTATTATAGCCCAGAGAAAAGGGCTGAGTCTAGAGTGGACATATTCAAATTAAAATAGCTATAGCTTACATATTTAAAGAGTATAGACTAGAGCAGAGATAATGAAGACAGGAATGTCTTATGAATGACCAGAAAAAAAACTTGTTGTTTAGTGGATTCAGCCAATCAGAGATGAGCTATTTGGCAATAACATAGCCAAAATGCTGGAAGAACATAATTACTTTCACCCATCTTCTCACTTCAGAACAAAGGTTAAGAGACTATGTTTCATGTTTACTCTATTTATAAATGTACATATAAATGAAATGTAATTGTATATTACTTTATATGGATCTAAGTGATTGTAGTGAATAATTCTTACCATCTTAATATTTGCATAAGAGGGTGTCTTTTTAAAAATTATACTTTAAGTTCTGGGGTACATGTGCAGAACGTGCAGGTTTGTTACAGAGGTATACACGTGCCATGGTTGTTTCCTGCACCCATCAACCCATTATCTACATTAGGTTTTAATATGTATTTATGAGTTAATTTCTTTAAGGAAGAGCTTTAAGTATAAAAACTGATGCAGAAGAATATAAGTATGTTTATGAATGAGAGGAACTGGTTTCTGGTCTTGATTCTGAACTGATACATACTACAATAGCCAATAAGCCAAACTTGTCTATTAACAAGATTAGTGTTATTGGTATGTTTGTTAGAATTATTTTTAATGGCACCCAAAACTTAATCTTGAATGGAAGGTTTCAGAGAATGAAGTTTTCTGAAATATGGAAGAATTAATAATGATTCTATTTGCATTAGTTTTTAGGAACTCAGATCATCCTTATTCTAGTACGAATAGTTTCTGTAAATGAATAGGAGACACTAAAACATTCCGTAATGTCATTAGGAGTTACTACTATAATTCTGTTTCTCTGGAAATAAATATAAAAGGCAGATTATAAATAGGTAGTAATATTATAGATGAGACTTGTATTAGTTACCTTATGCTGCATAACAAATTATCCCAAAACTTAGTAACTTAAAACAACAAACATTTGTTATCTCAGAATTTCTGTAGGTTGGGAGTCCAGGTTTGGCTTAGCTAGGTCCCTCTGATTCAAGGTCTTCCATGAGGTTGCAATCAAGATGTCACCTCAGGCTGTGATCTCTTCTAATGGCTCTGCCAGTGGGAATCCATTCAACTGGTAATTGCCTTGCTTGGGTTTCTCATCACCTAGGTCTTTCCATAAAGACTGCTTTATGACCTGACAGCTACTTTCCTACCAAACAGCCCAAGAGAGCTAAAGAGAAAGCAAGCAAGCCCAAGATGGAAGCCATGGTATCTATATAATCTCATCTCGGAAGTGACATTCCATTCCTTCTGCCATATGCTATTTATTAAAAGCAGATTAGTAAGTCTAGCCCATCCTAAGGGGAAGTAAATTACATGAGAATGTAATACCAGCAGGTAGGGATCACTGGACATTGATCACAAGATTTTTTTCTTTCTTCTTGCTTTCATATTTTCTATCATGTCAATTTTGAACACACGTTACTTGTGTAATAAGGAAAGAAAAAAACGTTATAAAGTCAATAAATATAAGGAAAAATTCTTCTTACATCAGATATTGATTAGAATAGTCATTTCTCTGTGAGGCTTTCTTAGTAAAACAATTGAATTGACTGAAGACAGGATTTATTAATGACCTTCCGGACTACATATTAGATCATGTTATGAATTCAAGTCTGCGATTGTTAATCTAACAGGATTTTACGTAGCTTGCAAATTTTTTGCACTGGGACGTTGAAATAGTAAAAACTCCTGATGGTAATATGACTGCAGCTGCCTTTCTCAGTTGCCTAACAGTCTCCTTCTTGTTCTGTTCTTAATAGCATGCTTGAGAGTTCAAACCGGCTTGATGAAGAGCACAGGCTAATCGCCAGGTATGCGGCAAGGCTGGCAGCAGAGTCCTCTTCGTCTGTAAGTAGTTGGAGTAAAAGGATTCATCTGTTGGCATCATCTGTTGAATTTTATATGTCATGTTATTGTTATTATAGCTGGTGCTAATTACTAGGACAACTCGTGCTAATTTATTATGCATGTGTTTGTTGCTATGTTTGTGGTGTCTTGGTGGTGAATTTACAGTTTAAAAATGGAAGACTTGAGGAACAAAACCATCCACAGTAGTGTGACCCTGGAATCAAGCTGGAATCCTCGCATCCCCCTTCACTCACTGTCAACCCCATGTGAAGACCCAAGGAAGGGGGCAAGGACTGGTTGTGATTCCTTTAATGTGTTTAAAGCAGGTGTGATTAGTGAAGGCACTAAGTTTAAGATAGAATAGTTGTAAGTGACACTGAATATATGCCAGTAGAAATAATAGAGCTAATAGCTTTCTCCATTTGTGTCTGTCTCTAAGACAAAAGCAACTGTCAGCTCGACACCTTGATTGAGAATTCATCTGTGCTGACTGAGGGTGAGTTGCAATTAGTGTGTCACAAAGGACAATGAGTGGCAAGGGAGCAAGTGGGGAAGCTTTTGCCTGCACCTCTCACATCAGATGTTGCAGTTATCAGAGCTCTTCATGTTGAGCATTTAACCTAATGATCCCAGAAGGGAGCTGCATAATGACCCATTGCATTAGCCCTGGCACTTGCTTTCTGACATCAGTTACTATAACACTGTTAGAAACTAACATGAGCAAGATGGAAGGGATCCAGGGCAGCCTAAAAGTGTACCATGTGCTCCCAGAATCAGACATGATAAAACAGATATAATTGGAATATATGAAATCTTCAGGGCCATAAGTAAGGAGCAAATGTAAAAGCAGCTGAGAATGTGGGAGAACTAGATTTTAGGACAAGCAACCCCTCCAGAAGTCACTTGAAAGTAAAGGCAAAACATGGTTTCTGGAAAAAACCCTCTTTTCCAAGTTTTCTTCCTTTATCCATGCATATACCTCTATAAACAGAGGCCATGGTATACCAAGATATGGGATTAGCAATGTGTGTCTCAGATCTCTATGACCTCATGCAAAGCACTGCTTCTTTGAATTCAGTCTCCTCACCTGTACATAGGTGTACATATACTTATTATATATGTCAGTGCGGCCTGTTATTAGCATCCACTGAGATAGTAAAATGTATTAAAGTGCTGCATAAACCAACAATTACAAAATTGCAGCCTGCAGACCAAATGTTTTGCTGGACACCACAGTGTTTTCAATTATTTATTAGACGTCAGGACTTACAAATCAGATGGTTTTCCTTGGAAGTCTGGATTTTCATCTTATCTTAAAAGACTGACCACATCAGATGCGTGTTCCTTCTGACAGCAAGCAGCTGGAGTGGAGGCATTCCTCTGCTGCATCGGACAGAGCAAGCGTGTGGCACTTTGCCACAACCCCTACCCTGCTCACCTCCCTCACTTGGGCTACTTCCCCACCCCTTTCAGCAATTGAATTAGTGATCCCTGGCAGATTGCCAAATCTAGATGCACATGCTATTATTTATGTGTGCCCTAACTTGTTCCATTTCTTTCTGAAGAATATTAGTAACTTGTGTTCCTTGCCTACTTACACTATATATAACCTTTGTGGATCCATCATAGGAAAGATACCATCCACACATTAATTCTAGTTACTTTGTAAATCTCTTCATAACTACATATTAAGAATAGTATGATTAGCTGAATAAATCATGATTAGTAAGATGACACTTGGTTAGAAAGGAGATAGAAAGGTCATTTACTTCGGTCAATGTTTTGCATTATAATTCCTGATCTATTAATATACATAGCAAGGCAATGACTGAAATTTACAACTGGCTCAGATAAGTTTCTACCATTTATCAATACATAAAGTATATGCCAGAAAAGGAAGCTTATGTAATGAAATCAGAAGAAAATCTTGAATCACAGGTCAAGGCTGCCATATGCCAGAATTAGCTATCAAAAGTCATGTAGAATCTAAAATACAGGACCTCAAAATTTCTTGTTAGCTACACAAGTCATTCTTTGCTGAAAAGAGATGCGAATTAAAAAGCATAGACAGCTTAATAAAAGCCAAACCTTTACAAAACTTAATCTTTCCTGCAGTTAGGTTTATGGACATTAAAAAGCAGGACAAGATTCTCTGCATCTGGCTTAGGCAACAGTTGCCATTTTAAAAAGCTTTGCATTCTTTGTTAGAAAAATTAGTTGTGATTCTTAAAAATTTGTTTTTAAAACAATAAAAATTGCCATGGAGGAATTTCTAAAATGTACTGTAAAGCAAAGAAAGCAAGACACAGACAAGAGTACATAATCTGACCCCATTTTGTAAACCAACACTAAATAAATCCTTGACTAAATATACATAAACATACACAGATATATATATATATGTATATATATGTATATATATATATAGTATGATATGATTAATGATATCGCTGTTTATATGAGAATGGAGAAAGCTATAACGGCAGGTATACCATTTGTTAAAGCTGATTGCATAACTGAAAATGATGAGCTGGAGTGGTGTGAAGGTAGACAAAGCAAGTCAAGGAATATATGTGAGTATGTGAATTCATCAATGTAAAATTACACGTGTGTATTAAGAAATACATAAAAGTTTGTTGATCAGAAAACTCAGAAAAGTAAGTCGTCTTAATGATTACTTTAAAACTGTATTTTTATTCATTTATTCATTTATTTTTTTGAGATGGAATCTTGCTCTGTTACCCAGCCTGGAATGCAGTAGCATGACCTCAGCTCACTGCAACCTCCACATTGGGCTCAAGCGATTCTCCTGCCTCAGCTCCCCAAGTAGCTGGGATTGTAGGTGTTTGCCACCAGACCCAGCTAATTTTTGAATTTTTAGGAGAGACGGGGTTTCCCCCTGTTGGCCAGACTGGTCTCGAACTCCTGACCTCAAGTGATCCGCCCAGCTCAGCCTCCCAAAGTGCTGGGATTACAGGCATGAGCCACCATGCCTGACCTAAAACCATATTTTTAATTGTGCATTGCAGTAATTGAACAGTAACTATAGAGAAAGCACCCTTTCAACAGTGCAACATTTTTAAAAAGCCACCTATAATGAAAGAATAGGTATAATGGGGACAGTGTGGCAAAAATAAAATCGCTTCCCAGAGACTTTCAGTCAGACAGCTGAAAAATTATTTTTCCTACCTTTTGTGTATTTGTCTGCCAGAGAATTCTTTTCTGCCTTCCACCTCACAGGTGTGCTCCAGATCCACAGAAAAGTTGGTCCATAGGAGAATGGCAATTAAGTTTTACGTATTTGCTTTTTATGTTTTGATAGAAATAGTTCCCTCCTCCTTGTCTGCATATCTCATGACTCCTGCCTTCCCAAATACATAGATTCACTTCTCAATATGAAATCTTATAAACTACATATTTTACAGCAGCCAACTCAGCAGAGAAGTGCTCCTGACATCTCCTTCACCATCGATGCGAATAAGCAGCAAAGGCAGCTGATTGCCGAGCTAGAAAACAAGAACAGGTGAGGCTTTGTAGATGTGCTGGCTTGTTTGATCAACATGCACATTCATTAATAACCTATGGTCATGCTTTAAAGTTTCAGGGCTTTACACCTCGTATGCATATTCAAGAGAAGGTACCTACAGTCAGTGATGCTCGCTTCTGAAAAGCTGTCTGTGTGTGCATGTATGTGTATAGTTCTGAGATGTCAATGCAGTTAATGTTGTTCCTCTAGTCAGGCATCCCCAAACTTTTTACACAGGGGGCCAGTTCACTGTCCCTCAGACCATTGGAGGGCCGCCACATACTGTGCTCCTCTCACTGACCACCAATGAAAGAGGTGCCCCTTCCTGAAGTGCGGCGGGGGGCTGTATAAATGGCCTCAGGGGGCCACATGCGGCCCGCGGGCCATAGTTTGGGGACGCCAGATGATCTCACTTCCTTTTTGACATACTTAATTTTGTTCAAGAGCTGTCTAGTGCAGGAGGACCCTCCTGAATACAAGGTAGAAG
This sequence comes from Saimiri boliviensis, assembly GCF_048565385.1. Classification (NCBI taxonomy): domain Eukaryota; kingdom Metazoa; phylum Chordata; class Mammalia; order Primates; family Cebidae; genus Saimiri; species Saimiri boliviensis. Next base: position 43,311,913 of record NC_133461.1, on the reverse strand, counting down.
GTGTCTCTACCACCCAGAAACAGGTAGGAGGCTCACCAGAGAGGCCCCCTGGAAGAACCCTGAGCTAAAGAGGCATCTGGAGAGACACCACCATCACCCAGTTGCTCTCCAAATATCCAAAGATCTCCACCTGCAGCCCATCAGCATGTTCTTTCTCTATTCAACACAAATTGACTCACATTCTACCTCCACCGGCATACACCCCAAAAATTGTCCACCTCATCTCCACCACCGCCCAGTTCAACTTGTCCTTTTCAGAAACATCAATTATACATCATTTCAGATCTAAACCCTCTAATGAGTTCCCATCACACTTTAGTTCCATCCCACTCCTCTTACTGTGACCTGCACGGTCCTGCCTGACCTGATTCCCTCCTGCCATTCCAGCCTCAGCGCACCTTGCTCCGTACACTCCCACCTCCCATGGCTTCCTCCTGTCTTACAGCCTTTGCACTAGTCATTCTCTCAGTCTAGAAAGCTCTTCCTCCAGGTCTCTGCGTGAATGGTTCCTTCTCATCACTGAGGCCTCATCTTAAATGTCACCTCCTGAAAGACCACCTGTCTAATCCTACCCACTGGCTCTTAGCCCAGAAATGAGTCTCGATTACATCCCCCTGTGTGTGAGGGTGTCACTTATCACTATCTGAAATAACTGTATTTGTGCATTTGTTTCTTTATTTATTGTCTGTCTTCCCTGACTAAAATGGAATTTCTTTGAGAACAGAGGCCATGGCTAAATGGCTCTTGGAGCCGAGAACCAGGGCTGGCAATTGTAGAAGCTCAGTAGATATATAGAGAGTAAGAAAACGATGAAGGGCTGAGTTAAATCTCAAACTCAGTGCTGAGGAAACCCAACATGGAACGACTTGTATTAGGTTGGTGCAAACATAATTGCGGTTTTTGCCATTACTTTTAATTACTTTTAATGGCAAAAAGCGCAATTATGTTTGCACCAACCTAACACATTCTATTAATGCATTTCTTGAAACAGCACCAAAACATTTCCAGACTTAATTCCATTATTAAACACTGATGTGACATCTGAGGTCAAACTGGTGGAGTAAAGGAGGAGGTTGTGATAATTATTTCATGCCTGTAAAGTGTGCCCTGAGAATTTGAGGATAAATGGTCAAAGTATTCTTTAAAGTTATTAAGAAAGAATAAAAAGGAAAGTGCAAACTCTGGTTGGCACATTTCCATATTTTTTCTTGTAAGGAAAGCTTTTGGCTTAGTTGTCTTGAGATCTGGCTGTCATCATTAGGAAACTACAAATTAGGATAGAAATAGCTTCATAAATGTGACACCATGACTCCATCGCCTTTGAAACTACTACCCTACTCTAACCCCCAGGGAGATGTACTCACATTAGAGCTGGAATACAAAAAGAAAAAAAAAAAAGTTTGTCACGTGTGATCCCTCTTAATGTATCAAATAATAGGAGGAAAGAATTAAGAAGGGAAAGAGCAGATGCATAGTGAAGAATTAGGGAAAAAAAGTAGCTATACAAATTGGAATTTGTTCAGGATAGTAGCATGTCTGTAAAATTACCTATTCTATTTGATATAGCATTTATTATATCTACTATGTGCAAGTAATTATGCCAAGTCAGAAAAAAAGCATTGAGAGAAGGGAGCCAAGGCTTAAAATGAGCAAAGGCACTTAAAATATGGTAGGAGAAACAACCCAAAGACAGGAAAGGGTAGTTGAAGGATACAAGTAAGGTGGAGACAGTCAGGCATTGGAGAAAGTGTATGAGCTGAGCTAGCCAGTGGAGGGCTTGAAGCAAGCAATGTAAAGAACCATTGGGAGCTCAGGTTCGTGGGATGCTTGTGTGAGTATTGATGCCATGATGACAATGAGGAGTAAGAGAATGGAGGGGCCGTCCTCATTTGTTGTACTGACGCTTTACATCAATTCGGGCACTGGAAAGAGCATGGCAAGAGAAAAAAAAAAAAAGCAAAATAGACCAGTTTTAAATTCTTGACAATTAGACTTCATCCAAAGTTTCAGCTTTTTTAGAACAAAATATTACCGTTGATAACCTCAGCAAATGTTAAAATTGGAATGTAAAGCAATTTTGTTTTGTTTTGGTTTTTCTCAGTCAACAAAGTAAACCAATAATATGTGGTAGGAAAGGTTTATTTAAGAAATAAAATGACTCAGAATTAACAGACGTAAGTAAGTGAGTGTCCCATAATAAAGGCAACAGAAAGAGCTAAAGAAAGGAGGAAAAAAGTGTTAAAACCATTTTATCTGCTATTGGAAGGCTACACCAGCTTGAGGCCGAATGAACTATCCCAGAGTTGAGGCCGTTTTCTGAAGAAGGACTTAGCTTTCTATGTAGTCCATTCATTTGGAGTTTCTACCAGATATCATTCCATACTCCCTTCTCCGTCCCTTAGTCCATTCTCTCTAAAACATGTTATGATTGCTAACAAGCACGGAGCCATTCAGTGGGGAATGGACCACAGCTGGGATTAATAACATGATCACAGCTTCCAGGTGGCAGCAGCAAGAAACCTGGGTTTTTGTTTTCAGAGGTTAGAGCGAGAATAAGAACCTCAAAATATATTTGAAGTACACGTTTTCAAATATAGTTTCATCATCAGAACAACTATTTAAGGTAGGCAGGGTGACTGTTATCATCCCCATTCTACAGATGAAAATTTAAAAGTGAGGTGTTATTTCTACTCTTTTTCCCCAACGTGACCCACTTCACCATCACTGTGGTCTAGGTTGAGTAGGGAAACTTCACAAAGAAAGTGAGATTATTTTGTCGTTTTTTGTTTTTGTTTGTGAGACAGAGTCTCACTCTGTCACCCAGGCTCCAGTGCAGTGGCAAAATCTCAGCTTATTGCAACCTCCACCCCCGACAGTTCAAGCTATTGTCCTGCCTCAGCCTCCTTAGTAGCTGGGATTACAGGCATGCACCACCATGCCCAGCTAATTTTTGTATTTTTAGTAGAGATGGGGTTTCATCATCTTGGCCAGACTGGTCTTGAACTCCTAACCTTGTGATCCACCTGCCTTGGCCTCCCAAAGTGCTGGGATTACAGGCGTGAGCCACCACATCTGGAAAGGTGAAATTTTAGGACATTTCAGGACAGTGAAATTTTGCAGTGAAAGTTGGGAGATAGAATTACAGGTAAAAATACATATAGACTTTGAGAAAAGCAACAAGACACTTACCAGGCTAACACTGAAGGATCAAAATGAAGAATAAAATGAAAACATCAGTATATGAGACTTGTATGCCAGACCAAATAATTTTAATTCTGTCCTGTCATGATGGACAGCAGTGGTCAGGCAAGTGACAGAATGTCCACGCTTGTGGCAAAATAGCTTACTAAATATGCAGGTTGCATTTACAAGGGATTGATTAGAAGCTGGTGGGAAGTAATGAGGAACTATGTTAGATAGATGGTTCCAGAAATAAAAATAAAGGAACCCAAAAAGGAGGTGATTAGACAAAGGTAAAATAGTGTTGAAATGTTAATTTACAAGATTCTGTTACTCATTTCTAAAGTTTCCTTTACGGATTCTAGACTTTCCAACGACAACCTTCACACAACTCAGATTTTACTAGCAGTCCTCTTTTCTTTCATTCTCTTGTTCTTTCCTTCCTCCTATCCATCTGTCCTAACACAAAGAGAAAAGCCACAGGTTGGGGGTTGGGAATAAGGGATAAAACATCAAGGTCAAAAGGGGCTTTGTGGACTATCAAAAGTAAGTCAACCCTGACCAGAGTTTGCACAAGCTCCAGCATCACGCCTACATCCCTTCTTAGAAAGAAAAGACTAACATAGAAATTCACAAGCCCACGAATATCTTATCTCAGTTGCTGTGTTGATTAACCAACTCTTCCACTTCTTCAGAGCACTTTGTTTTCCCTTCCAATACTCTGCTTCCACTCGGGGAAAGCAAGACTTCTTTTGAGGAAATGCCGCAGGAATATCTGCCTCCATGTGGGTCTATTTCTGATTCCAGAATCAGCAGGAAGCACCATGAAGGTCCCAACAACCCTGACCATGCCTTAATATCACTCCTGTTGCTTGTTTCCTGGACATTTTTGGATCACACTCTGTAAATGCATGTCTTTAAGGACTACAGAGAGAAGAAATAAGAGTGAGAAAGATAGCAGAGAGATTCATTCTGTCCCTGAGTTATTTTGTGGATTCTAGAGCTCCCCAACCCATCTCTGATGAGCAGCAAGTCCATCCTGAGCTCCTCTCTCTGAGCCAGCAGACTGGTGCTCTCTAGACATCCCAGGGTCAAATGCTCCTTCAGGTAATACTACTACACCATGAAAACCCACCCAGGGAACGCATGTCTCTAAGATGACAACCCAGTAATCAGATCTGTGAGCTTAAGAGTCAAATAGAGTTCCTCACTTCATTTAACGACTCTGTTTACCCTAGGTAATCCACGGACATTTCAGCAATGATCTTTAGAAGATAATGGTTCATCATAGCACCTTCGGTGAAGCCAGTCAGTGTTAGTATTAGGAATACCAGGAATCTTCAAATTATATTGTATAAGTCACAGCCTATCTTGGCTATACCTGTCAAAGCAAGAACCAGAAGACTGAGGCAGGCTGATATATGTGGGCTTTGGGGCTAGCAAGCCTGGATTCACATCACCTCTACCACCTACCTGTCATTGAACTTAGGGAAATCTTTTAACTGGTCTGTGCCTGGATTCTCTCATTCATTAAACAGAGATAATAATGATACCTATATATAATAGAACTGTTATAGAATGAAATAAAATAATATTAAAGAAGACAGCAGAGTTACCAGGTACAGACTAACTACTCAATGCATGTTACATCTCTTCTTTATTTTTTCATACCAGAGCTGCTGCTCTCTTTTCCTTCCTTGGACTAAATAGCTCTGTTGTATTTCTGTTTTTAGAATCAAGAAAAATAGCAGGAATCATAGAATATTAGAGTGTTAGCCCTAGAGGAAATCTTGGAAATCCCACTGCACTGATTTTCAGGCTGAGCTCTGTGGTATCCTGAGGGCTCTTCAGGGGTACCTGGGAGGGGAGAGAAGGGCCAGCAACATAGGGACTTGTCCTCATTTTTTTAACCCCAGCAGCCCCCTCTTAAACTGTCTGACATATTGGGTGTCCATGGTATATTTCTTTTAAAGAAAGGATTCTCCCATGAAATCCCAAGGAGGAAGGAAAAAAAAAGATTGAAAAACCACTGAATTACAGTTCCATCTTCTTACCACACCCATGAAAGGTATAAGGATTCACTAGTCATTAGCCTCCTGATTCTGGGGGTTTTGTGAAGGAGACAATTTTAAATTAGCCTTCCAAAATGGAAAGCCACTCTTTTGTGCACCAAGTTCACCTTCCATTCGCAGTGCTTTGCTCTGTCTTACTGGCTCCAGTGCATTTTGTTGAGTAGGAAACCGACACCCCCAGCTCCCAAGAATACGTGACTTATAACCCTGCTTAATGGCTTCTGACTCACTTACGGGTCATATGCTTTGCCAGGTCATATACCCTTTATGGTTAGCCTAATGCTTACTCAAATGTAGGGAAGCCCAGGCTCTGACATCAGTAGTTAACTGACACATCTCACCCCCGACAGAGGTCACACCAATAGCACTCTATGTCACAGACTCAATTACAATGAATCTTTTTAAGAGCACTTTCCTTTAAGGTGGCCTTTCCTGCGCTCTATTAAGGCTGAGAGATTTAAGAAAAAAAAGAGAAAGAAATTTGTCCAACTGGGAGTTTCTGAGATTAATTCAATGAGAAGTCCCCTCTTGGTGAGAGAATAAGGTTATTTAGTTTCGTGAAATGAGCCCCATTTATCCTTATTTTCCCTCCAGGCTCCTTTTACTTGGTAGCTGCTGGTACTTTATGGTGTCAGAGTATGATCACAAATAACAGGAAGATGTATTTTTGTCTCTTAAGCAGCACACTTTTCAAAGTTGGACACATTACCCCTGCATTACATTACTTGCTAGAGAAATGACTGAGTCCTGGTGATTTAACTCAACCACATGCTGCAGAAGCTTCAAGGTTTGGATGTACTGGAGATGAAGTCAATCTTCCCCTCACCCACAACACCCACCTAGCTATAGTCAAAGCCTCTTAAACACCAGGAATCTGTTGGTTAGGGAAGGTCATTTCTGCTCCTAAACATAGTATGATTCCTTCTTTCTTTGCTCTGGTGGTCTCGATCAGCTCTGATGTTAGTGTCCTGCAAGTTAACTAACCTTGGTTTCTCACCTTCCTCCTCTCTCCCAAGAGAAATCTTACAGGAGATCCAGAGACTTCGCCTAGAGCATGAACAAGCTTCTCAGCCCACGCCAGAGAAGGCACAGCAAAACCCCACCCTGCTGGCAGAACTCCGGCTCCTCAGGTAAGAGAGGGCTCCCATGTCATCTCAGGGGATATATATGCTTGAGATCTTTGAGAAAGTCTAGCAGTGTCTAGCCAGAAAACAGACCTCAGCTACCTTAGCTGCTGGGTTGGTTTGTTTCTTTCGTAGCACACACCTAATTGCTGATTTTGGGGGGATTTAAAGAGAAGCTGTTTAAATTTTGTTCTTTCATTTGACACAGGGAAGAGCAATGGTGTTTGTTTGTGACAGAATTTCGCTCTTGTTGCCCAGGCTGCAATGGTGCAATCTAGGCTCAAGGTAACTCCGTCTCCCAGGTAGAAGCGATTCTCCTGTCTCAGCCTCCCAAGTAGCTTGGATTGCAGACATGTGCCACCACGCCCAGCTAATTTTTTTGTATTCAGTAGAGACGGGTTTCACCATGTTAGTCATGCTGGTCACGAACTCCTGACCTCAGGTGATCCACCTGCCTCAGCCTCCCAAAGTGCTGGATTACAGGTGTGTGCCACCACGCCCAGCCAGCAGTGTTCTTTATATCAAAAACAACATCTCAGCTCTTTTTAGAAATAATCGGTTAAATAAACATTACATGTTTTTAAATTTTAAAATGTACCCCTAACACATAAAATGAGTCTGATTTTCTCTAAGTCTTGGTCTCTAATATCTTTGTATTCAGAGCTTTAAAAATAGACATCATACCTTCTTGTACTGTAAAGGAACATAAAAGCCTAGTCTTGTTTAGTCTGCCATCATAAAATACTTGAGTTAGAAGGAACTGTAGAAGTCATCTTGTCACCAGTGAAGGGTCTTGATTATGAAGTTGTCCAAGATCTTGGCGTTTTGAACAAAGAATTGGGCAAAACACATAAACAACACACAAAAGAATGAAGCAAGAAAACACATATTTATTGAAACGAAGGTACACCCCACAGAGTAGGAGCCAGCTCCCTTAAGTGGCTCAAAAAAAACCCTGGTTACAGCCTTTTCTGGACTTAAATACCCTTTAGTGGTTTCCCATTGGTTACTTGGGTACACCGAGGGCCTGTGTAAACGAGGACTTGGCCCAGGACCAGTTTGATTGGTTGCAGGAGGCGACCAATCAGAGTCTGAAGTGAAGTTACTAAGTTGCATCCTGTGCAAACATTTGATTGCTTGCAGGAGGGGACCAATCAGAGGTACTTTCCATTTTTCATCTGCCTCACAGTACGAAGGGAGTAGCCTCTCATCCTTTTGTGACTTCGGTGTGAAAAGGCGAGATTTTCCTTTTGATTCAGTTCTACAAAGTCCGTTCAAATCAGCCTTAGGTTCGCTGCCTCTGGATCCTGTTCTCCTGCCTCAATCAGATCCTACCACTGTATTTCAGTGCACTTCTCAGAGTCAGAAGCTAGGGAGTAGCAGGCCTTGGAAAAGAATTGTGGTTTCTCATACTAATCCCACACTGCAAAATGAAAATCTTGCTGTGGGCTCCCTTTCAGATTAGCTTCGTAGCATACCTTGAATAAGGCTGGTACTCAAGTGTATTTATGTGGCAGACAACACAAAAATAAATTCAAAGGCATTCCCTCATATAAAGATACTGCTCTTTCACAAGACACCTTTAGTTGGAAAGTATTACATTCTTTTCATCTTTCAGTTTGGGTGCCAAGTATGTTCCAGGTATATCTATAACTTTGAGTCATACTTTTTATAGTAAGTACAGATGCCGCTTCACAGCAGCCCTTGTCAGAATTAGTCCCGTTTTCTTCCTCCATACAGAAAGATGAAATGAAGCAGGTTCTTTATGACTATGTTTGGATTTTACCAAGTTCCTGTTGATTGCATGGGTGTTTCTGGGGGTTCTATCTTAGTTCTACTCTTCAGACAGTTTAACACCTGAGCACAGCAGTGCTTTGTTTTTCATTAATGCATACTTTCATTTTTGTCTTAAAACCACAATGAACTTTCTAAACGATCATGTTTCCCTTTCCCTTTTTACTTTTGCCACAGGAAAACTGAAAGCTGAGTCATAGCCCAGAATTGACCATGCATAGGAATGATAGGCATTTCTGTGCGCTAATCTGACACTTTGCTGCATACTAACTCTACATACACTGTCCCATGTAATGCTATAACTAGGAGATGGACACTGTTATTGTACTCCTTTAATAGATAAGGAAACTGAGATTCACAGAAGTTAAATAGAAGTTGCAGATATCATACCTCTCACTTAGTGCATATATTTATATATGATTTATAACAAGAGAATTTTTTCTTAGAAAAAATTTGTATAATTATGTGCAATTTATGTATATATTTCCCAAGGAAAAAAATTATCTTGTATAACCATGATACCATCTTCAATTCAGGAAAGTTAATATCGATAAATGTTATTGAATATAAACCCATATTAAAATTTTGACAATTGTTCTAATGCTGTTCTACAAGAAAGTAGGTTTTAACACACATACAAATTAGAAACAATCTGACAGAATTTCATAATAAAGGCACTTTTTTAGAGATGAATACATGTATGCTAGGAGAGAAGAATCACTATCTACTCTTATTTTCTCATTCTCCTTGGAATGGTGGTTACACCACAGATTTGTTATTATACCTACCTTTGGGAAACACTGGTAGAAACACTTATAGAGAAGATTGAATGAAGACATTGTTGAATGAATTTTAATTGAATTCAGTGTCATATTTTTAAGAGATTACTACCATAAGATAAATGTTCAATTAGTTTTTTTAGTGTTGACTAATTCTAAATTAATTTGCCATTACTTTCAATGGCAAAAGACCACAATTACTTTTGCACCAACCTAATAATACCAGTTAATGTTCTCACATTCTCAGATAGTTTTTAAATGCTCCTGTTAGTATTTCTCACCTGCAGTTTTAGAAGATTGCTTTAACCCTCTTCCCAAAGTGCTTCTGTGGCCAAAGGGCCAAAAATTACAGAACAGTATCAAGAAGAGAACTGGAAAAACATCAGAAACATTATCTACTCTTATACCAAGGACTACTGTGAATGTACTTGGAACACCATACATAGACAAGGTCCAAAAAAAAAAAAAAAAACAAAACAAAAAAACAAAAAAGAACACCTCATAGATTTGTCACTGAGAAATATTCTTGAATGAGGCAAGACTTTTGTTATTAGAATGCTTCAGCCCAAGAAGACAAAGACTAAAATAAGATACCATTAAAACATATAAAACTATAATGCTTCTCGCTTTCTGGATTCAGAAAAGAAGCAGTTTTAAAGGAAATTGAAAAAAAAAGATTGCTTCAAGAGTAAGCTATAAGTGGCAATAATAGTTAAAAATATAAATTTATTCAAAAATAATTGAGAAATGTTTATAAATTTCAAATTCATAATTCATTATAGAAGAAACATATAAGAATAAGTTAGAAATGTCTCCCAGTGCTTTGGGAGGCTGAGGCAGGAGGATTTCTTGAGGCCAGGAGTTCAAGACCTGCCTGGGCAACATAGTGAGAACCCATCTCTACAGAAAAAAAAAAAAAATTAGTCAGGCATGGTGGCACATGCCTGTAGTATCAACTACTCATGAGGCCGATGGCAAAAGATTGCTTGAACCCAGGAGATTGAGGTTTCAATCAGCTATGATTATGCTACTGTACTCCAGCATAGGTAACAGAGTGAGACCTTTTCTCTAAAAAAAAAAAAGAAAAGAAAAAAATAGAAATATGTCATTTATATCTCTAACCTATCCTCCCACAAAATGTCTTTCAGTTGGATGAGTCATTGACCTAGCTCACTGTGACATTTTTATATCATCAGTTTTTAACTGCAGATTTCTTTTCATACTTTCATTTAATATGGTATCTATCATTGAGACTAGCCATATCCATTTAGACATTAATACATACATGTTTAAAGTTTCCATGCAGTTTTAGTATATAAGTATGAATATTTCAAACTCAAACTGAAATCTTTTGGGCAAGGGGAAAATTATTTGTATTACTTATTAAGTAATGATATTCATTAATGGATCTGAAATTTATTTGAAAAGTATACATATACTTCAGAAGTGTGAACCATTAACATTCCTCATCATACTGTTTCATTTCTTTCCCCCTTAAAAGATGTCAACATAAATGATAGAGTATAGAATGTCCTTAGTTGTTTTCATTCTTGCTGACAGTTTAATAAAAGGTCTGTAAAACAAAACAAAATTAAACATGAACCTTATATATCATCTTCACTTGTAGAACAAGTATGTAGAAATGCCTTTATTCTGACTTCACTTTATGAAACCAAACTCAAACCAAAAAATTTAGACAGACTGTGTCTATGTGCTATTAATATGTTACCTCTGAGAGACACCTCATTGGGTGCTGAGGATTTCAAATGTAATTTTCTAAGTCATATTTCCAAGTACTAAGGGAATTAATGTTTCCTGTGAATTTGCAAAAGGGTTCTTAGATTTGGAGACTCTAGAGGATTTGCCTTTTTCAGTAACAATTTGATTTTTATTTGTCTCAAGGGACCTCATAGCACATGAGAGGGCCCACTACATAGTAAGCATTCAGAAAATATTTCATTCTCAATGGTTGATTAATTCAGGCTAGAAAGGTCTAAAGGAAATGAAATGTCTAAAAGGACTTTAATTCTGTTTAATTGCAGTGTGACTGCTGACAAATAAAAGAAACGCCTCCAGCTGTAATTGTTCATTCATTTGACAACAGTTCCCTGCTGGGTAAACGTGTCAGAGATCCAGAGATGCCCTTTTTCTAATAGTCCACAAGTCCCACAAAAATGGGAATGTGATTAGCTCAGAGAGTTGCTTGCCATTTCTGATATCAGCTGCTTCTTTCTTAGACAGCGCAAAGATGAGCTGGAACAGAGAATGTCTGCTCTCCAGGAGAGCCGGAGAGAGCTAATGGTCCAGTTGGAGGGTCTCATGAAGCTACTAAAGGTAAGACCTGCAAAATGAATTTTTCCTAAGCTTATTTTCCATGTCACTTGTGAAAATTTTTGCACATAATGTGTAATGGTTTTTCCAATCACTGTATGTAATTTCCCTCAACATGTTGTTTCAAACTCAAATGTAGAACAGTTTCTTAGACTAGTGTAGTAGTAGCTATCAGTAATAGAAAACATTCTTACCCATTTCCTGAAACCAGACTGCTGAGGGCCTTCATGGGACTTCTTCTTGGCTTATTTCCAGTTTCTTTATGCCTGCAAGTAATAAAACTGAATTTATTTAGAAATATTTTATATTTAGTAGCCTTCAGCAATTCTGATTACATTAAGAGAAGTGAACGTTAATATCAGTACAATATTTTATTCTATTAGTGTACTTTATCAGTAAGTCACATGATTTTTAGTGATTTCAAATATAAACTCTAAATGAGAACATCGCCTTACTCTTCTGTAGGTAAAGTGTTTAGTAAGATGATTTATAGTTTTCTAAGTTTTCTGTAGAGTGCTGTAATCTATTTCTCTCATTGGGAAGTGGCATTCTTCTTTTAGTAAAGCCTTCTTCCCTTCTTCAATATACATTAAATTGCAGTTCAGGTCAAAAGCAGGCAAACTATGGCCACAGGTCTACAGTCAGCCTATGTGATGAGTGCCATGTGATCATCCTGCCTGATATAAACAAGCAAGAACCAGTATGGATTGGAACTGTGACCTGCCACAGGCAGGAAATGAAACTTCTGACAGGAGAATGATGCAGGGAAGACCCAGGGTCAGCTCACTGGCGAGACACGATCTCCCAACTTTCAGTCCATTGATCTCTCACAGCCCCAACACACCAACATTTGTCATTTTTATTTTGTCTGTCCTTTCTTTCTCTTTTTTGTCTATCTTTGCCTCTTTTTTCTTTACTTTTTCTTCATTTTTTTGCTTTCTTGATTTCACCTTCTTTCCCTCTTTTCTTCATTTTTTTTTTTTACAAATTTTTTTGAAAGCTACCGTGTCCCAGCCACTGTTCTTGTGACCTTTCTTTTTTTTTCCTTACTTTGTTTTATTCCTTAGTCAGCTTTTCCCTCCATCAGTGTCCTCTTTAACAACTGGTATTGAGAATATTTTATCTTTACTCAACAAAATTGACATTTCAGTAAATTAGACATGTAAAGTGTAGAATTCAATTTTTGTTGACCTATCTTGGACAAGACAGGACTAGATAATTCATAACCTGCTGCTGTTTCTGGGCTGTTATTTAATAACCCCAAAAAAGCTCTTCCTGCTCCCCTTTCCACATATACCAAATGAAAATGACTGAGCCCATCTTTCCCCTCAGTGAATGACAGGAAGCTCTGAAAACTGCCCCCTATGTTCCTATTGCTTCTGTCACCATAGCTATGACTCTTTCTCTATGGGATAGAAGTCTATTCATCACCAGCCATGTCGGTATTAACTTAGCCTAACTGCCTTTGTATCGAGATATACACATATCAGGATAGAGAGATGGACTGTGTGGAAAAATGGTTGTACCTGCAGAGAAAAGAGATGGGCCTTTAGTCTCGAATAACCAAGCAGACTTGGAGTGATAGCCACTGAGGTGGCAGAGGCCTGGACCTGCCATCAAAGCTCTGTTGATGTTTCCCCATCTTGCGTTCCTTCACACTGTGTACCTGCTCTTATTGGAACCCTGGGTAATCTAACTGTTATTGATTCAATCTTTCTGTAGGAAGAAGAACTGAAGCAGGGAGTAAGTTATGTCCCCTACTGCAGGTCTTAACTAACAGTGGAGGGGCCTGCCGACCTGCGGTTTTCTCATTGCTTTTGCTCTAATGTATGTTCATGCTTCAGTTTGGAAAGAGAAAAAAATCATACTAATTTGCTTCTTTTTCAATGTAGTGCTTGAATTGAGATATATAAAATTAGCATTTTTTATAACTATCACTACTCTCAGCATCAAAAGAACTATGACATCTTTTAGAAAAGGGAACAAATTGTCATTTTTCGGAAACCTTTTAGAACACCAAGGGTATACATTTCAAACGAGTCTAATGCTTTTGAAGTTGTTGATCAGACCATTCTCTTAATAGAGAGACACTCACCACAGTCACTAGAGATACACTGAGGTTCATGTCATCCCAAAACCTACAGCACTCAGAAGCTGCCCTCTACACCCTCTCACTCTGTGAGTATTCAGTTCAGGTTTCCTTTTACTGAAAACGGGCAATTATAAAAATCGGGCAATTAAATCCCTTTTAATCACACAATTATTGAGGCTTGTTCCCGATGGCTAACAAAATGTGCTTAATCTTGTGGGAGAAAGACTGTGCTCTGTAACTGACTGTTTGCTTCCCATTTTTTTGGCTTTTCCCCAAAACAGAATCCTTACTATTGGTTGACAATAATCTTTTTTTAAAAAGTAATTATCAACTTTTATCTTAGCACCAAGAACCTTTCTGCTCAGAGAGATGAGAGAGTCATTACAGACATTTTTTTTTTCTTCTTTTTTTTCCTGGAAATAGGGGCATTGTGACTTTTTAGCCTAAACTGGAGCTGTGTCTAAGCCTGTAGTCAGGCTTAAGAGCCAGCAGGGGGAGCAGCATACTCAAGGAAAAAAAAAAAGCAAATCAAATTAATAGAAGCAAAATAAAAGCAACTTTAATTTCAAGTGCATGTACCATGCTGTGTATGACAATATATCCCACTCTCTAGCATTATTGAAAAGTTTCACATTATTTCCTTGGATCAATTAGAACCGCAGCCTGTCCAATTTCAACGTATCTTTCATTTCTTCTGTATGCTCTTTTCTATTATTCATTATGTGTGTTTGTGTGTAACAAAGAATGTTTGGAAAATGCTGGACACATTTTTACCCTTCATCCCCATGGTCTGTAAAAAAAGGAAAGTGTAAAATCAATCTGTAATGTCAGACAATAAAGATGCTGTATTACATTATTTTGTATTTTGTGAAAAAAATTACTTTATTAAATTAAAATCAAATTTTAACAGGAGACAGTCTCCCTGGGTAAAGGACATATAACATTTACAGCCTGTATAATTGCCCATGAATGCATACATGGGGTATTGCTATTGTATTTCCAATACACTTAGATCATGGTAAAGAAAAATGCCTTCCTTATGATACTTCTCTTTGCAAATGGCTTCTTTCCTTTCCTGTCTCTTACTTAGCATGTGCATAGAAAAAGGGAACAAGGTTCCATTATAACCTCCCTCCTCCTAGCAGAGAGAGAGGCAATCATCCTGTAGTCATCAGCCTTGCTTTAGCCATTTCCCTTGCGGATACCTTCCCAGCCATTTCCTAGGCAGCACAATCTTGAAAGGCTCCTGTGGACCAGGAATTTTGTGAACAGATGGATGCACAGAGCCAAACTGTGGCAATGACCTGAAGGTGGCACCACTGCCCCCTCACCTTCCAGCTCCTCTCCACTGAGCCCCTCAGCAGCTTCTGCATCTCAAAGGGCCAACAGTGGGTACTGCGGTGTAGGTACCTAAGAACAGTGGGCCCACATCACCCAGCTGTCAACAGTGCATCATCTGGGTGGTGGCACAATTTGCCTATTTTGCTCATTCATCTTTTTGCTTTTATACACAAGCCTCTTTTCAAAAAGGACCTGAGGCAGCTTACAACAAAAGATATAAAGAGTGACTCCATAAAATTGAAATAGAAAAATCAAAAACTAAAGAAAAGAAAATGTGAATATGCTAATTTTAAGGGACAAGGATGTTACTTTGCACATTCTGGCAATGAAGCAAAAAAAAAAAAAATACAATCGGTGGTTTTTTCAGTACAGAAATACCACTTCTCAGGGGAACAAAACTTCTGTTGGCATCAAATATGAAAGAAAGTCTTCACTGGGAGCTTTATAGGAGTTGTGAATAATAAAAAAGGAAAAAAAGCAGTCATAGATTTCATGTGGCTGTTTCTTATACTGAACTCAGTCAAAATTAAAAGCAGAACCTTATAATCCCAGCCCTATAGAGGTGGTTCTGCAAGGAAATAAACAAATGCTGTCCAAATATAGACTCCTCATGGTAAAACATGATCTAAGGAGAGAATTTAGAGGTTTTAGACTGGCATCTGCTTCTAAATTCTGTTTTTATTTATGAGTGTTTCCCCTTTGGGGACATTATCTTTGTAAAACCAAACTTAGAACACCCCCACACAACAAATTGTGCTTGATTTAATAACCTCTACTTGCTTTATCATAAGTCTGTGTGGTTCAATGTAGTGTTTTATTATACTGGCATATATAATTTCTACTTACATTGTTTCTTGTTAGAGGTAATGCATGAATTTATCCCTCTCGAGGAGAGAACATGAATTTTAAAAACTAGTGCCTGTAATATAATGTGATGATTATGATATCACAAGCAATAAATTTTTTTTACAAAACTTGAATGAAGTTATCCTACCCTCTTTTTTCTCTGTGTATCTTTAAGATTTATTGAAAGAACCATAAAAAGAACACTCATAAAACGTTTAATAATGAAGGCAGCTGGGGTATAATTGCAGTACCAATAGGTTCCAGAGTTACTGGTACACTTCCAGTTCCATATATTATGTACCAGTCTAAAAATGAGTAACCTGGCTTTGACTCCAGAAAGTAGTCTCAGTACTAGTTTTCTTAGCAAAGTTACTGGAATTAGACCTGAATTACAGTGGTCTCAGATCTTTGCTCACAGCTGCTTAACTTTCATGGTAATTAATTTCAAATTATTGATTATCCATGGCTAATAGGATTATTGTATAGATTTCGAAAGATACTGGATATGAAAGCACTTTGTAAAATATTATATGTCAGCTATAATTATGAATGTATGTATATAGGTATACATACACGGGGTATATATAAACTTTTCAAATTTGATCCATATTTTACAAACACACAAGCAACATAACATACACACACACACACACACATACACACACACACTCACTTCTTTTCCTTACAGTTAATTAATAATGTCTTCATCAGGGAAAGAAATTTGAAAAGGACTTTGCATTTGTTCAGATCTCCTATAATGGCTTTTAGCAGTAGAAAACACAGAGTCATTTTTATTTTAGAGAAAGTGACAGACAAGTTCAGTAAGTTTATATTTTCCTATTTCTGGCAACATCAGATGTGATCCTAAATATACTAATATCTACAGAGTAGCTTGCACCAAAATTTGCGCAGATATACTAAACAGCTATTATAGTGAAGGGCTGCCAGTGGCAGATGTTCTATATGAGTGCACTTGAGATTTTTTTCTGAAAGTTTTATCGATAAACATTTTTATATGAGAGAGGTGATTAGTAAAGGGTACAATTTTAGTCAAGGATAAAACTAAGTTTATGTTAATTTGCAGGACTGTTTTTCAAATTTACAATAAGGATTCATTTTTTTAAACTTTGGGATCAAATTGTTCCTTACTTGTAAAGATAATGTCTATACATTGGTATTATGTTAAGTAATATAATTGTTCTAATTTGATGGGGAAGAAAAGTCAAGCATCATTCCTAATTCCATCTCTTACTCTTATTCTATTTATAACTGGGTGGTCCAATTAAGTCAGGAAATTGTAGTCATGAGATTTCTACTTCTTCTAAACACATTATGGAATATAAGCAGTCCAGAAGTAATCAGCTTGGGCCTCACCTTCCTGGTTTTTCCTTGCTCATCCTCTCTGGTGGGAATTCTATGCAGTTATGAACCAGTCAAAAGGGAGGGAGAGGGATAATTTGCCTCATAAAGGATCAACTGCAATATAAAGATGATCATCTAGTGTTCAAAAAATACCCTCCCAGACTATCTCTTTTTAAAATTATTGTAATTTCTAAGTAAGCAAATATCATTTCATTGCTTAAAAACCTTGGAAGATGACTCTCTGGTTCAGAATAAAGTCTACCCCAGAGGTCCCCAGACCTGCCCCTCTCCCTCTTCTAGCCTCATTTCTCCCTGTGCCCAGCAGCCAGCCTCCCACTAGAGCCACACTGGCCTTCCCACCCTCCCCACAATACCCCTCAGATTTCGCATGCCTTGCTCCTGGTATTCCAAGGCCCAGGATGCTCTGCTCTGCTCTTCTCCCATACTTTCTTTTTTCTGCCTGGAAATCTTCCCTGTTAAAACCCAAGTCAAATGATGCCTCCTGCCTGAACAGTCAGAATTAATCACCTCTTGTATACCCCCACAACACTCTGTACATAATGACTACTTTAAAAAGGCTGGTTACAAAAATTATCATCAATGTGACGATAGTCAGTGAATTTATATTGGAAGAAAAGATGAAAAGAGGATTGAATGCTGCTAAACACTGCTTTGCTGCACCTTCCCAGGCTGCTAGGTGCAAGCCGGCATGACCAGACTGCATTCTCAGCCAAACTGAGGTAGACTTTTCAGGTCTAGCGGGGAGGGGACCATATAATTTTCTGCTGTTTCACCAGGTGTCCTGATTCAACAATTAGACATTTGCTCCTTTCTGTGAGGCATTCCTCATTTCTGGTGGTGAATAGAAACCAAAATACTTCTTGAAAAATAGAAAATGTATGAATCTTGTCAGACTTTTAAAAAACTTGATACAACAGCAAGTTGAGTGGACTTGGAGGATGGCACATAGAAATTAATTTTTCATTTATTCTCCAGGAAGTGAGCTATTTTAAATTTGCCAAGTGTGATATATGTTTTCCTTCTTCCATAAATCAACTCTCTCCTTGAGAATTTTAGCTCTATATACTGATCTGCATGGACCACTGTCCCTTAAGTCTTTGCTCCATTAATCATTGAGTACTTTCCAGGAAAGGATATTCACAGAGATTATTCTCTCTACCTCTTCTACAGTTGTTAGCAGACAACTGTGCCTCATGACCAGGCTGGAGGTCACCATTCCATAGAGGCCACTTCCTGTGAAAATGAAACTCAGTGACATCAGCACTGATCTGCTCCAATGCCATGAGGCCACGGCCTTTCCCTAGTGTTCCTACAAGAAAAGAATAAAAAGGAAGGGCAGAAATGGCATTCCTCACAGTGGGTAGGCACTAGGAGGATGCTATGCTTCTAACTGGACAGTGTTCTGACATGGAGCAATAAAGCTGTGATCACCCAGGGTGTCAGCGTCCTACTGCCAAAAGTCTGGGTAAAGGCTGGATGTGACTTGGGAGTTGCCAGTTGTGGGAAAGATGCAGCTGATTCTACTCTTCAACACAGGATCTTCCACCTAAATTCTTCACATAATCAAACTGCATGAAATTGCACCATTTAGAGATTCCTTTGGGAGATTGCTATTCAGCATTCACACGCTGGTGTAATTTACATTCAGTCAGCTGTTTTTCCCTTAACACACAACTAGAGTCAATTATTTTCTCCTTAATGCAGAACCATTAATAGGAGTTTTGAAAAAGCCTTCAGAAAGGAGTAGCAAAAGTTGCCTTTGAGATCAGGCACTGAGCAGTGAGAGGTAGGGTGGGGCATGCCTCAGACCCACAGGAGTTAGCAGAATAACCCAGTGCACTAGGAGATGGGGAGAGGCTCACAGAAAAGAAGGCAGAAGGGCCAGACATATGAGTCTTCTTACAAATGCTGCTTAGAGGGAAGAGCCCCCAGCACCCTGGAGAACCTAATACAAGAGGTAGAAGCAGGGCTGGTGTACAGCCCCACAACAGCCATTAAAGTAATGAAATACGGTCCATAGCCCCATATCTCAAATCCCTGGATCCAGATATATTCTAGAATTTAGAATGTTTCTGTTTTTGAAAAGCAGTATGATGCATATGTCATATCAGTTTCCTCATATCCATTAAGACCAAATTCATTATGGAATGACCAGCGTTTGTCAGAGCTTTTTTGGCTTTCAAAATTGCAGATAAGAGATTGCAGGCCTGTACTTCTGTACCAATTGATAAACAGTCCAAAGACCCTCCCACCACCCTGAGCACCCACACACATTTTCCGTAATCCAGCAACTAAAAGGTGTTGCCTGACCCAGGAGGAGGAAGCCCTAGGACTCTGCCCCAGCACCACAGGGTAGTCGTAGTGAGTCTGTGCCCCACGCCTTTTCCCTCTTCAGGCTGCTTGAACCTTTCTATACTAGTGAAGCCTAGACGGAAGCATATGATGACTGGTCACAGTGCCCACAGTCCTTAGAATGGGCATGGCAAAGCCTTGGGCATGGAGTCTAAAGACTGGGGGTCTATTTTCTCTCCCATTCTCTTGTTCAGGAACCTTGGATAATCCAGTTATCTCCTCTGAGCCTCAGTTTGCTAACATATGAAATGGGAATAATGATACCTCATATGGTTGTTAGGAGGATTGCATGAAGTATTAGGGTTTAAAGTGCTTTATGGACTACAAATTGCTGTTCAAATATAAGATATTACCAGTTGTACCACTGTACTAGGAAAATGAAACAAAGCGATGTATATAAAAGTGCTTTTACACTGAATTACATACAAAAGTGGGGTTGTATTATCATTGTGAACTTTCTACCATGGAAGGTAATCTGGGTTCCCAGGGATGAGAAGGTAACCCACACTGGTAGCCAAGAGAATCCTACTTCCTAATAACCATTCTGTCCAACTTCCCTTCTCTAGTCTCCACTCCCAGCTCTGATTGGTCCCTTCATAAAAAGGACAGAGACAAAAGGCTCAGGAGACTTGCTAAGGGCTCTGCCTTGAAAAGGATTTACAAGAAGAATTGCCAGGGTAGGAAGAGCTCCAGACAGCTGACCAGCATCTGTCTCCATTGAGGGACTTATTGTCAGCCATGGCCATCAAGGTTACCACAGCCGAGGGCACTCAGAGCACCTGGGGTCAGCCCCAGCCCTACTGCTCTGGCTCCATCTCCTGATAAGCAATTATTTTCACCTCTCTGAGCACTGGGCTCCAGAACTTCACATTTAGAGTACGAATGCATACTTCCAGGGCCATGGAGAGAAATCGGTGAGAGTGAAAACCCTTTGAACATCATAAAGCTCAATGCAAATGTGAAATTATTTATTATTGATTGGCATGGGAAGGTCCAGGAAGCAGTGGTAGCTCAGAAGCAGAAGGTTTCAAGGTAATGGGGCCGAGCTTCCAGAGTTTGCTGGGGAAAACTAGACCCCTCCCTGAGCAGGCCTTGAGGGGAGCAGGCTGCAAAAACATCGCAACCAGGCAAAGTTATCTTCCTTGGGCCTGGACAGACCATTACAAGGTACTGTTGAGAGTGAAAGAATGGGATCCTCAGCCCATTGGGCACCCCGTGAGTTATTTTCTGTGTTCTGTTCTGTTTTGCTTTATTTTCAATTCTGTTTTTTTCAGTTTATGGCTTTAACAATTATGTGTGATGCTGAGCCCTGGAGAGCTAACAGCATGGCATTTTTCAGGATTGATGTGGTGTATTTTAACCACAAGCCACTGAAACCCAAGGAAAGATCTAAATGGGATATTCCAGAGCATTGCTCTGGTGGCACACATCTAGGAATTTGAATAGGTTAATGATGACTCTCTGGGCCTTGCTGGAGAAGAATTCTCACTCTAGCAACCAAAGCAAACAGACTGGGATGGAATTGATGTGAACACCTAATCTGTTATGTATGCACTCAAGGGTCTCCTTGCATTTTCTTATGCATGTGACTGACTTCTTTTGTCAACTAATTATTAAATCAGGGAGAATGTTTCCAGGGCACCTTATTTAGAGACAAATCCTTAAGATTCAAGATGTGACAGTCTCAGAATGGTCTCATGCCAAAAACTGTAGTGCTTTTAGTTGTTTTCTACTTTTTTCTTTACTTGTCTTTAAATCCTGCTATTCTTACGGTCCTGCTGGAATACTGCTTTTTCACAGGAAAAAAGAAGAACATTTCCTGCAGGAAATAATACCAAAAAAACAAGATTTCTTTTTCTTCTTCCCCGTTGGAATTCCTGAGTCACTGCGTAATTTGACACAATCAGATTTTACTGTAAAATGGAGACAAAACAATTTACATTTCATTTGATTCTTAATTTGAGACTTAATATGCACAATATTGCATGACATGATTTAAATTCTTACCCTCTAAAGATAATGCTAGTACAGACAGTTTGAAAATTTAGAAAGCATCCATTGCAAATAGTTTTCCAGTTTGTATTTTAAACTTTCTCCTTAATGTCTTCTTATTCCTCGGAGACCTTCCTTCAAGGAGAAAGTATCCACACCTTGTAATTATTTGCATTTAACAATGCCTTCATTTTATGGGCACAGATCTCATATACTGTAGAGCAATGCTGTACTAATATTTTTAGCTTTCAATATTTAACCCAAACTTCAGATTATATACAGTAAGGTCCTAAATTATCTACACCTGCAAATTAGGTTTAGGATTACGAACTCAATTACCTAGGATTTCCTCCTGCTTTGAAATTTCATTGTCACTGTTTTTAACATTAGACTGAGGCATTTGGGGATGACATGTGGCATTTTCTTGGGAAAGCAAATTAATGACTTGCATTGTCTCTCCAGACTCAGGGGGCAGGCTCTCCCCGCTCCTCCCCCAGCCACACCATCAGCAGGCCAATTCCCATGCCCATCCGGTCAGTATCAACCTGCTCCACCCCGATGCACACGCCGCAGGACTCCCTCACAGGGGTCGGGGGAGATGTACAAGAAGCATTTGCACAAAGTAAGTGGCTTTATTTCTTGTTGTAGTCTGCTTTTATGTGGCAAATAGGTCATCAAGGTCTGCTGAGTGGTCAAGAGTCATCAGCTACATGTGATTATTATAGGGCCTGTCATGGCTGGTGTCAGAGCCTGGCCTGCCAGCCATTTGGGGAACTCCCTGCACTGATTTGTTCTCACTTCACCATGTTACCTTCCTTTGGCTTTTGTTCCCCTGTTTTATTTTTCAGTAAGTCTTGTTCATCAAAAGACCACAGATCTGTTTACCAATACCCCCAGAAAACTTCATAAATGTAATCCATTTTTTTTTTAATCTTAGAGATTTTATTATCTTATAATCTTTTCTTTAAAGTCAAGACTGAGATAGATAATTACAGCTCTTTAGCAATAAGGTAACCAAGAAGAACATTTAAGATTCCCTGTTCAGATGCCCAAAAGAGTTAAATCATTGCCTCTGTAAGGTGGGGCTGCAGAGTTAGGCCTCTTCTGTTAGAGGAGTCCAAAGAAGGGTGGGTATGCCAGCCAGCACTCTCCCATGATGGGGAGAGTAACTTTATTAATTTAGAAATATTTTTAACACTTTTTACAACCTTTTCTTACTATCGCTTTTTACATTTATAGAGAATAAGAAAAAAAAATCACTCTGTAGACCTTCACCCAGCAACTCTCATTCCCAGAAGTAACCACTATATCACACATTGCATTTTAGAGTCTACAATTTGCATTTTCTTTAAATTGGCAATATACCATGAATATCCTTCAAAGTCTTCACATAGAGATCTAAGGAAAAGAGAGACTTGTTTGACTACTGGTTTTAAGGCAAAGAAAATCATAAAGTCAAAAGACAAAAAACGGTCTTGAAACCATTTCTAGCATCTACGTCAATCAAGTTTTATAATTTCAGTCATACAAAAAGCATGTAGAGATCAGAAAAAAAAAAGACACCACCAAAACAAAAACAAGCGAAGGACATGGACAGAAGAACAAAAAGAAATTGCCAATAAATATATAAAAGATGTTCAACCTCTGATATAATAGCAGAAATAAAAATTTTAATAAGTATCACTTTTTGCCTAGAAGGTTAAAAAAATATTTTGAAACATCGTAATATCGAGGGATAGCAAGAGTGTGAGGAAACAGGTACTCTCATCCATGTGGAGGAGTGATAAAATCTTAACACACTTTAATGAGAAAGAATGATGGATTCTCTACTCTCTTATGAGGGAAAGGAAGGATCCATATTAGGACTTTTTCTTCTAAGTACTGAATATAACTCAAGAGTTTTAAAAAATGTAATTCACAAAATAACTTATTTTAATTTTGAGAAATAAAAATATCCTTTCTCTAAATCATATCTTAAAGAAATTTACTATATTTAAAATCAATTTGTGATTTCTATTATAATTAATGTTTTTACTTAACTACTCTGATTTTTAAAATTTCAACATGTTTTTTATTTTAGTTAGTGCTACTTTCTGAAAAATGACGGAATGAAGTGTGGCCTATAGGTATCCTTTAACTTATAAAGAGCTCAGGCTACCTAAGTTCATTTGTAAGTTAGGTATTTGGAATCTTGAACCATTTTTTTCTCAGAGATGTTATGGCAAATATCTCTCTTTACTCTCCCTACTCCCAGGCTGGCTCATAAGCATCCATTTAACCCTTAGTGTACCTGAAACAAAATAATAATCTTTCTTTGCCATGAAGAAACATTGTCTAAATTCCAATTCGTAGTACCAGACATGCATCTGCCCATGTCTTGGCAGAAGAGACAAGAATCCTCACCCCTTTCTCACACTCTGAGGGCATTCAGTGCAGGTGTTCCCCATTCCCAAGTGGTACTTATACTGGCAGGAAGAGCTCCAGGAACCCTGATAGGAGACAGCACATGTCCCACTGAAGACCAGAATCTAAAGGGCTCGGCCACCAGGTAAGGGCAAGAATAATAATAGCAGCTAGGAAGGCGCAGCTCTCTTGGCAAAACTCAACTTTTCCTCTGTGTGGATTATTCTTAAGAAGGTGACCACACACTGGTTTACCTGGGACCATCCCAGTTTTACCAGGTCAGCCAGTTTCCTTCATACTGCTCTCTTTCACTTTCAAAATTGCCCCCATTTGGACCAAACAATTATATGAGACTCCATCATTAGCCACGTCTTCTTACTGCAGGACCCACTGCCCTGAGCAGTGTTTTGTTGTTGTTGTTCTTGTTGTTGTTGTTTCACGAAATGAACCAAAGTACTTCTGAAAAGGAGAAGTCTTAGAAGTTTTATTGCTTTAGGTTATTAATGGGAAGGATAAACCAACAACATAAAAATTTAGGATAAAGGGAAGGCTTTGGTTTTTTTTTTTTATTATTATTATTTCTTCTTTCCTGAAGGTTCAAGAAGAAATTTAAGGAATGATTTGCTAGTGGCTGCGGATTCCATCACTAACACTATGTCCTCTCTTGTGAAAGAGCTGAATTCTGGTGAGTTCCCAATTTCCTCTCATTTGTCTGCTCATTAGCGGGGCCTATAAGTGCTAGAGGCCTCTCTTAGAGATCTGCTCATTGTCTAATACCAAAACATTGTTTAAAGTTCAATGTGATATTTTGTTGGTCTATTCAGATGTGAGGGTTTTTTAAATTTTTGTTTTGTTTTTTGAGACAGGGTCTCTTTGTGTTGCCAGGCTGAAGTACAATGGCACCATCATAGCTCCCTGGAGTGTCAAATGCCTGGGATCAAGCAATCCTTCTGGATCAGCCTCCCTAGTAGCTAGGACTACAGGCACATGCCAGCACGCCTGGCTAATTGTTTTTGTTTTCATAGAGACAGAGTCTTTGCTATGTTGCCCAGGCTAGTCTCAAACTCCTGGCCTCAAGTGACCCTCCTGCCTTAGCCTCCCAAAGTGCATGAGACACTATGTCTGGCCTATTCAGATTTTTTAAAGTAATGTTTATATTTTACTTATCCGAATATTATTAGTGCATACTCAATGTAGAAAGTTTGAAAAAGGCAGAAAAGAGCAACCAAAAATATTCAAATTTATCTATAATTCTAGAATCCAGTGACAGCCACTGTTAACATCTATGGCGATCTAAAACAAGATGATGCTGAAGTTATTTTATAGGGTCAAATGTTTTATTTACTTTTTTTCTTTTTTGAAGATGGGGTGTTGCTATTTTGCCCAGGCTGGCTTGAACTCCTGGGGTCAATCAATCCTCCTACTTCAGCCTCCCAAAGTATTGGGATTACCAGCCCTTATCTATTTAGATTTCATCAATTTGGAATGCCTGATCATTTGAATTTGAATATCAAAATTGAATTTCAATCATTTGAATTTGAATTTCAAACTGAAATTTACCTTTGCAATATCTCTGAAGATAGATCTGTCCGGAAATAAATAGCATAAAATTTAAAGAGACTTTTTATCCTCCTAATACTGCAAAGAATGTTAAAAACTTCAGCAGTATGAATATAAAAATAAATATGTTACCAGTTACTAATACATCTCCATCTATTCCTTAAGGCCAATCTAGCAAGAGATTTGTCTGGCTAGACTGGGATCTTATTGCTGAGATTACAACTATAAGAAATAAAATGTCAGTATTAAAAAAATCCTGGACTTAACTTTCTTAAAGCCTCTCAATTGAAAATTGTTGCTGCTAATTTAGATTAAGATTACCGAACAGTGTAAAATGATAGTAGTTAATACATCATGATTAATGGCAGGTACCCACTGCCCTAGCAAATGATGAGTAAAAGTTATTCTTGTTGTGGAAGTCTTAAGTACTGTTAATTTATACTCATCATTCTTTAAAGTATTAAGTGATAGGGTTCATTTAACATTTTAAGATCATATTTTAGGCATTTTAGGTGAATATTTTAAGGTTAGGGTTACGTTTTAACTCGTGTTTCTTAAATTAGTGTAATACTAAGCAAAAGTAACAATTTCAGTTAAGATTCTTACAGAAGGGAAAAGTAGAAGTTTTAAGGAGTTAAGTCATTTGCCAAGACAGCAAAAATTTCTCGTAACATTTCTCAGATTTTAAAAATGCTTTTATAATAAAATCATTTTACCAAATGATTTTATAGTAATTCATGTCAATATCAATTCTTAATGTTGAAAAAATAAAAATGTATTTGATTAATATATGATAACTGGTCAAAGTTTTACACAGCACTGGTTGATTTGTTAAGCCTCCTCCTTTATTTCCAGGTCATAAAAAAATCTAACAATTTTTTTATGTATCTTCAATTGTATCTGATAGAGGTGGGGAGTGAAACAGAGAGTAATGTGGATTCTGAATTTGCACGGACTCAGTTTGAGGATCTTGTTCCCTCACCAACCTCTGAAAAGGCTTTTCTAGCGCAAATCCATGCCCGAAAACCTGGGTACATTCACAGTGGAGCTACCACAAGTACCATGCGTGGCGACATGTGAGTATCTTCAGCTTGGAGACGTTTTCTCAGTAACAAAACAATCTGTAGGAGGCAATATGAAAGTAAAAGAATAATTGTTTAGGTTTTTTTTTAACCTTCAAAAGGGGTGACATAGTTTTCTTTTCTGCCAGAGATATAGAAGGGTGCTACATTTATATTCGGCATTGTGGTATTTCCCCCCTTATGATTTTTAGAGAGTTATCAATAACCTAAACCAACCAGTGCTTATCAGGAGCCTGCCTTGCCTAAGGCACAGTGCTAGCTCTATACAAAATAGTATTAAAAGGCTGGACACAGTGGCTCACATCTGTAATCCCAGTACTTTGGGAGGCCAAGGTGGGCAGATCACGAGGTCAGGAGATCAAGACCATCCTGGCTAACACACTGAAACCCCATCTCTACTAAAAACACAAAAAAAAGCCAGGCATGGTGGCACACACCTGTAGTCCCGGCTACAGGGGAAGAGGCTGAGGCAGGAGAATCGCTTGAACCCAAGAGGCAAAGGTTGCAGTGAGCCACAATGGCGCCACTGCACTCCAGCCTTGGGTGATAGCGAGACCCATCTCAAAAGAAAACCAGAAGTATTAAAAAACTGCACCACCCTTTTAGGACTCACAGACTAGTTCAGGAGATAAATCATCCTATCTTTTGAACTTATTGTATTTGCACCTAAAGGATACCATGACACTAGAGAGGGCTCTGCGCAGAATTGGTGTAAACAACATCATATAAATATTTGGAATTGAAATAAGTACATGTATAAAATCTCATTATAAAGAAATCCAGTTTGGTTAACTTGTTGAATATGTATAAATCTGATCTTCCAAATACTTACTTGCAAAATTTTCACTCAGTGCTGGAGCTTGTTAGAAACCAGCAGAATCAATGACATCCCCACTAGACTTTCTGTGACCCTGGATCAGCTCAGAGTAGTCAGCAGAGACAACCAAAGCTGAGAAACAAAGGCAAAGCTGAGACAGAGCTGCAGAGCCCAACTTGGGAGGGAAAGGGGGAAAACAAAAGAAGTGAAGAACGTGCCCCATTAGGAGATCATCGTTCATGGAGTTACAGAAAACATGGAGAAAGGCTGACCCAAAGGCTGCGGGAGGGAGTTGCTGAATGCTAAAAATACTACAGAGGGGTGATGGGTGATGTTGCTCAATATGAAAAGTACTTCAGACTAGCCTATAAAAATAAACTGGCTATTTGAAAGACTCAGAGAAGAAACTAACCAGAGGCCTTTCTCGTGTTTGGCTCTCAATCCAAGCAGTGAATAAATGATCAGTAATCATAGAGAATTATCAAGAGGTATGGTCTGAGAGTCAGCTGTGAAGCAGCAGAGAGTACGATCAAAACAAAACCAATAGAATAGGGCTTAACATGGCAGTACGCTGCTGCTTCTTTTTATAGTTTGCTTTCTTGTCCTTTCTTCTGTATTCTTGAATTGTTGGATTTGTTATTCAAAAGGGTGAACTGTCATCTGTTTTGTCTGGGGAATGCATATCTATTTGATTTTTATTATTAAGCATTTATATGGCAGTTAGCTAGAATTTCCCTGTCCCAGTTCTAAAATCCAAGACTATTGAGGCCACCCCAATCTGCTACCCATGGTATGCTGAGTAGCAGCACCAGCTACCAACATGTGACTCAGGAGTTAGGGAAGGAAGGTTCACAGAGGCCTAGGCAGACCCATTTAGACTGGCCCCAAACCTCCAAAAATAACCAGAACATGTTGTACAGCTATAAATAAACATGAACAATGGCATTTAAGTTCCAGCCTAGAAACTTCACTTATTTCGTTTTAGGGAATAATTTAATATCTCTGTCGTCTAAACATGTACTTGTGTTTTACCCTGAGAATCTTTTAGTCCTGTGACTTAGGTAGTGAGCTTAGGTCCAGACCCATGAAGAGCTTTGCACAGTCTATGATGAATGGAAGGAGATAAAGCCCCACATTAGGAAATAAAGTCATTTTTATCTATTTATTTGATAGTGGAATTGGGTAATTTAAATACTATTTTTTTTCAGATTTGGAGCTAAGGTCAAGAGTTATGAATTAGAATAGTAACCCTCCTGGCATCGACTAGCTGATATTCTAAGACTTAATCCTATAAAAATAAAGTATCAATTTTGTGTGTGTGTTGTGTGTGTGTGTGGGGTGTGTGTGTGTGTGTGTGTGTGTGTGTGTGTGTTGTGTGTCTGTAACACAAAAGAGGTTAAATGATAACCAAATGTCCTTAAGCATTATTTCACTAGAGGGCTCACTCTGCTTACAAAAAGTATCCTTGGGTTCTATTTTAAAAAAGAATAAAAAGAGCCCTCAGATTGGGAAAACTTTATATCCAAAGATGTTTGCCCTTTTAAAAATTATAGAATATTTAAAGGGCCAACCCACTCCAGCAAACCCTAGAAAAAGATAGATGACCAATGATCACAACCATAAAAAAAATGTGTATGAAAATACCTTGATCATATATTGCTTCAAACCCCCAAAATGTTTCCAAGTTTTTCTGTAGGTTTTACTGAAGAAGACATGAAAGTGACTTGGAGAATTTAGGAGAAATAAATGTGCCAATAAAATTACAGCTCACACACAAATTCTGCTTGTAACTGTCTTTTAAGATTCGCTCTAAAATGCCATCTGTGGTTTATTCAGGGTCACAGAGGATGGGGATCCCTACGTGCAGCCTGAGGATGAAAACTATGAAAATGATTCTGTCCGGCAGCTGGAGAATGAGCTCAAGATGGAAGAATACCTGAAACAGAAGCTGCAGGATGAAGCGTATCAGGTACAGGGATCCAGGCCCCACCCACCCTACCTCTTCTACCTCAACCCCTTGGTAACTGAGTCTTTGACATGACTTGCAGAATCGGTCCCTTCTCCTTCCTTCCACCCCCAACCTTTCCACAATATACTGATTTCACTCCTTAATCCATGTTTTCTAGACAGTAAAAACGTTAAATACTTTGTATAGCTGTCACTCATCATATATTCTTTTAAATTCTACCCTAAAAAATAAGCAGCCTTCTTATATTGGAAAAAAAAAACATGGTAACTAAAAGTCCAAACTCCTTCAGGCCCATTAAGAAAGATGGGCCTTTCTCTCATAATTATTTTTAAATGGATACAAAGAACAGGGCATGAGGAAATTGAATAAGCATAAATGCACCACCTCCCTTGAATGGTTTGCCCTCAGCCTTCCTCATTGCCCACCTCATGCCAAGTGTAAGTAGGAGAATGGCAAACCTCATGGAGAAATGTTGGGGGAACTGCAGGACTGCGTTCAGCAAGGTGTGGACGGACAGATTTTCAGATGTACTGGAGTATGTTAGCCATCTGAAAATTCACTGACTGTAACACATGCAATTGGGAATAAATGTAACCAGCGACTCATCCTAAAGGCCATGAATTTCCCTATGGAGATTGTTCTACTGCCTTGTTTGTCTTCCTGGTTTGTTTCTTTTCCCTTTAATTTGCAGGTGTTTGCTTCGGGTTCTGGTATTCAGGGATGTTTACCTGGTTGAGACCAGCTTTTCCCTGGGCCTCAGTGGGCTATTTTATCCTGTCAGACTTTCTGTCCAATGATCAGACAAGTTTCCTCACATTGTTTTGTTTTGTTTTGTTTTTTGAGACAGGGTCTTGTTCTGTTGCCCAGGCTGGAGTACAGTCACACGATCATAGCCCACTGCAGCTCTAACTCCAGGGTACAAGCGATCCTCCCACCTCAGCCTCCTATATCTGGGACTACAGGTGCACACTACCATGCCTGGCTAATGTTTTTATTTTTTGTGGAGACAGGGTCTCACTATGTTGTCCAAGCTGGTCTTGAACTCCTGGTCTCAAGCAATCCTCCCACCCCAGCCTCCCAAAGTATTGGAATTACTGACATGACCCACTGTACCCAGCCTTTCTGCATATTATTAGGGCAGCAGTGCCCTATCTTGCTTTGATAGAAAGAAAAAAAAGAAGCAGAGAGAATAAATTATCTCCTATTTCTTATATGTCTATAGATAAAGCCTTGAAATATTTTTCTAAGAAAACTGTAGCAGGAGGGAAATAAGCTCACCAATTCCATCCCAGCAATATAAAAACAAAGTTTTGCTTCTTTGGAATGTTCCATTAGCATTTTCACTTTAACAGCCACATTTCAGAAGCAACTAAAATGTTGGTCTACCCATGATAAAGAAAAAGGGAAAAAGAAAAAAATATGTGACTATATATGTACAGCCGTGCTCCCACGCTTCAGAAAAAAAAGTTGCCTGATTGCAAACCCATGGAGAGTGCAGTTTTCCTTGCACCTTCTATGGCTCCTCCATAGAAGAAAGTTAGCCTGGAACGACACTGCCAGGGCATCTCTGGGAACTCTGAGGGATGGCATTCCTATACGCACCTCATTAGGCTCTGCTGTGTAGAGTGAAAGAAAAATGTGGCTAAATAATCAATGTTCTGGTTCATGCTATTAGAAGCATCTATTAGGTCTCCCTCTTTGAGCTCATGTCACTTTCTGTATTTTGGTAGCTGCAGTAACTGAAATTCTAGGGGTTCTTTTTTTTTTTCCTTAAGGAAGGCAGCCTTACCCCATTCCATATAAAATATTAGATTTTTATTTATTTTAATGAATTAGAAATGTAACCTTTTATAAGTAAAATGAAGGGAATTTCTACTAATGACTTAAGATTCAACTGAGTTTTTACCATCGCTGGTAAATCTTAAGCTCCCTCTCCCTCTCCTTTCTTTTCCATTCCTCATGACTTCCAAGAAAAGGGCAGGGAAGAGGCTGGGAGAATATAACAGGCCTGTGTATCTCCACTCAAAACATATGCCCTGGACGATGTCAGTGTTTTTTCTTGAACGCTCTGTGAGCATATGGTTGTTGGATGGATTGGAATGCTACTCTCATTCAATAGACTCTCTCTCTCTCTTTCTCTCTGTCTTTGTGCATGGCTTCCTGCCAAATAATTCACCAGCTTGACTGCATCACAGACTTGACATGTCACCTTTCTTGTTTGTGTCCTTTGTCACCCACAGGTCAGCTTGCAAGGTTGAATGCAATATCCTTTTATCACACTCCTCTCAAGTAAGTACCATCTTATTTAGGAGGAAACATGGCCACTGAACACTGAATTCTGATAACTTGCAACATAAATTCACAATCACTTTCACTTAGTCGTTCCTTTCTATGTGGTAAAATATCTTCTCCCTTGCTGATATGGAAGAATCATCTCAGTCTATGGAGTGTTTCATTATAAAACCAGTGGAGATTTGCCAGACATCCTTGGGAGTTGACTTCTTACTCTATTAGTTAGGAAAATTGGCACAAAATTTCTAAACCTAGAGATGTTCCAGAAATCCTCTGTGGCTATGAAACTTACCAATAAGTTTGTCACATCACCAATCCATTATGATATTGGAGTTTGCAGCAGCTCTAGCACTTGAAAAGGAAAAGTCAGTACCTCTAGAGATGGGTCAGCTTGTTAGCCATACTATATCTAGGTCTCAAGAGATCAAATGTGTGTACCTTAACAAGTGAAAGCAAAATCATGCATTATTAAAGAGAATAAAAGAACCCAAACAGAGGAAAAATTCTGCAGCCTTATGTTTTTGAAATACCTGATTCAAATCCATTGTGGAATTCAGCAGTACATAAATTAATTTAAAATATGAATTGCATGGCATGTGAAACCACTCCAAAACTCTACCTAAATACATGGAAGATCCTCAGTAATTTTTTAATGCAGAGAGATTAGCACTGGACTGGCAGAATCACTTGACTGTAGTGGTCTGAAGCTTAGGTGCTGGACTCTAATAGACCCATTTCGAATATGCATTTCAACCAAATACTAGCAGCAGAACTTTGAGCAAATTATTAAACCTGTATTAGCCTCAGTTTCATCTACATAACATATTGTATAATATCAGCTTTACAGAAGAGTTGTACTTACTGGGATATGGTTTCTAAAGAGTTTTGCATAGTGGCAGGCACACTGTCATTTATTATGAACATTCACATATATGCCTGCCCCTATGCTCAGTGCTTCATAGCACTTCAACATCTGGGAGCTGCCATAGTGTTTACGTAAGTGTATGGGAACCACTGGGACTCAAAACTAACTTGCTGTCTCTACTTTTATAAACAAGGCAAGGATGAAGCTACATGCGATGACTTGGCACACTGCAGGCTGCACTGTTCCATAAGTCTAGATTTTTTCTCTGTCTCCAGCTAATAGCTATTTAGATGCCCCCATGATAGTTCAAAGCTAATATATCTCTCAAAGGATTCTGGCTGCACTAGCCCGAACATTTGAGTTATAGGAGCTTTTTCAACCATGGAATCCCATATGTCTATAGTGCAGTGGACAGTAAATACTATCAATGCTGGTTGCTATTAATAATTTGAAAAAGGAATATATAGCTGTTAAATGTCATATTAGTAAAGAATACATGCTAGTGCAAATGCTACTGACATCCTGTGTCAGTCCTCGGGTTAAAATTAAGCAAGTGAAAATCATGGCATAATTGCTGTGATAATATATACTTTATGAGCAGTGAGGAAGAAGCTTATTGACCACTCTCTATTCTGCCTCTTGGATTTGAGAGTGCCACACCACATGCTATCCTGACTCATTACAACCAGAGTGAAAAAATTCCCAGGAGCTTTCTCTAAAAATATTCACTCCAGTTATAACAAACTTAGTCCCAATGGGGCAGGCCTTTTCCTTTAATAGCATTTTCTTTCTCTTAGCTTCAGCAATTTGATCATTTTTGTTCTGCACATTATTTAAACATCAGTAGCTAGTTCTTAGAAAAATATTTTTGAAAGTCTAATAAAATGTGCTTGCCTTCAACCCAGATAAAAAGTGGCATTTGGTTCTTATATCTAAAAGCCAAAAATTTTAGTACCATTTGTTAAATCTTTTATTGCAAATTTGGCGGTGAAAAATTAGACAGTTGTAGTCTTTGCCATTTACTGCATTCTGTAGCCTACCTAGCTGAAATTCCACAGAACTCTGAACAAGAACCATCCTGTCATTCAGTCAGCCACTTAGGCAAATTCATTTAAAACCTGATAGAATATTGTAAAAACTAGTGGCTTTTCATTTTTGCAGCTGATTCTATCCGATTATACTTTTTCTTAATGTAGCCAAGAAATATATGTACAATTTAGGCCAGTTTATTTTACTAAAATATTTTTATTTTGACTTCTGATGGTACTGCAATACCAGAAATTATCCCAAAGTATATGCATCTCTTATCCAAAGGTCCTGAAGCCAGATTCATCAGCTTGACATGAGTTAGCCATCTGTCAAGGCAGAGCCTTGCATGGGGAAGAGGCAGAAAGTGGATGCCAGAATCATAGAACATGCAACCTCTACTCAAAAAGAGCTTTAGGCCTATTTGAAAATAAATACACACTTACCAACATACAGTACTAAAAAAGAGTGAATAGTGTGAAACCTGGTTTATTGGTTTTCAACTAGCCACTTTTGAAGAAACAGTATACATAACAGCATTCAGCTTAGGGTCCACCAAGACTCAATTTTGGCCCACTTAGATACTGCATTTGTCCATGTTATATCCTCTGGCCACATGGTACACAGTCCTCCTTGGCCACTTATATCCTAATGGAAATTAGAGGATTGGATCGTTGAAAGTAGATTCTTAAACAGTCAACATGGCATCCTAACGATGGGTCACTGGTTTTATCTCCTTCTCCAAAAGACAACACAAATATTTCTGTTTGTGTTGCTTTTCCCTTCCAGATGCCTCAGGTATCCATTAAGAAAGAGATCCACATGGAGGACTTCCTGTCCTCTCTTCCAGAAGGTGCAATAGCACAGTGTTCCAGGACATTCATTCCTGATTGTCATAGGAAGGGATGACATAGGAAGGGATTGTCATAGGAAGGGATGTGTGTGTGTGTGTGTGTGTGTGTGTGTGTGTGTGTGTGTGTGTGTCTGTGTCTGTGTGTGGGTGTGGGTGTCAGTGTGTGGGTGCATGTATTGTCTTGTGTATTGGGGAAAGGGGGGATCCTAAGCTTCATAACCCTAATTTAGAAACAATTTGCATCTTTTAAAAAAATTACACATTCCTTATTCCCAGGCAAGCTATAGTCAGACAGATGATGAAAGTAACATGAAAACTGGTGATGATGGAGAGCCCTGTGGCCACACAGAGGAGGAAGACAGCAGCCTGGCAGCAGTCTCACCGAAGAGAGGAGCCACCACACCCAGCAGCTCCTGACAAACCCCCACCCCTAAAGATGTGTTCTGATGACTATAGTGCAGATAACTTTTTGTTCTAAGATTTGTAGTGCGTAGGTGTGTATTTAGAGATGGAAAAAAGAAAAAAAAGACTTCTGTTCAAAGTTAACTTATCAACTACATCCTCTGTAACATGGTTCATCCCTGGTTAAAAAGTAAAAATACAAGCTGAAAACCCATGCTGCTGTTATACACAGTGGCAATATTAACAAGCATTTTAAACCTTTGCACATGATATTGAACCTGTTCAGTTTACAATGACAATATTAATACTGTTTATAGCTAGGAGTTTGATTTCTGAATTATTTGAGATTTTAGCAAAACAGTTTATTATACACTGTACATTTTTTTCCACAGCAATTGGAAAAAAACAACCACTTGCAATCATTCACTAACCCTGAAGAATCTGGTTCCTGAGTGTACAAACTCAGATTCGAGAAGCCAAGAAGGGTCCTTGGCCTGCACGGTCTGTAGTTGACTCCACGTCTCTGTGAGCAGTGACTTGAACCAAACAGACCAGGAATCATCCATTCTTTGGGGTCTCTTTCCAACTTGGGGTTGTTTTCTTTCAAGATACTCTAACAAATCAGCCATAGAATTTAGTGTAAATATTTTTTTCCAAATAGATATCATATTCAAAAAAGGCAACATTCAAATTATATAGAATCTAGTTTTTAAAATCAGCACAGATCTTCTTAAAAACTGTGAACTATGTTTTGAAATACTCGTTACTAACGCTGTTTATAAACCACAGGTGCCATAAGATCCCCAAATGGACTAAAGTTATCTATGCTCTTCCATGATCTTGTTCCTCTCGTTCTGGCTTTAGGAAGCATGTCTTTAACAGCACCGCTTGTTCACAAGTTCCCCCATCAGGTTGTTTGGAGGCCTTCAGCTTTAAATGTACAGGCTTAAAGTGCGCTTGCAAACATTCGCTCTCCTTTTATTTCTGAATGTTTATTGCCTTAGCTGGCCACCTGGTGTTCTGCATGTAGCCTTCTGTGGTCATGTTAAAGGAGACAGGCTCTTCTAAGTTGAGTTGGGATTTTGCACTCAGTGAAAAGCTGAAGTGCAAAAGAGCTATCAAAGAAAAGAGGATAAAAGACGGATAGTCTTTTCTAAGGACCCTCTTTACAGGGACCTAGAGACCTCCTTCAGGATTCTGGGGAAAATGAAAAAGTCATCTACTTGCTTCAAGATTTGATTTTTTTAAAAATGCAACATAGTCAATACATTATACTTAAATTGGCAATTTCTCTGGAATTCCTGTCTCTCCTTTAGAAGAAAGGAGAGAACATTTTAGAACAAAAGTTCTCAAATTGTGTTCCCTGGACCAGCAGCATCTGCAACACTTAGGAAAGTCTTCGCAATATAAATTCTTAAGCCTCACCTCAGGCCTACTGAATCAGAAACTCTGGGGGTTGGGCCCAGAAATCTGTTTTAATCAACCCTCTATGTGATTCTGATACTCGCTAAAACTACTGCTTTAGAATGAAGTTGTATAATAAAGTCTCTGAAAAGGCCTTATTCAGAATAAGGAAGAAAGGTTCTGTGATTCACTTTTGCTTCTGGGACTGGCAAAAATCTTCTCCAAACCCCACACACCAAGTTCGTAGTTGGTGGGCTCCCAGCCAAGTCCTGACATCTTCACACTCCCTCTGCAGAGGGCAGCTGTAAGATGTTCATGTCTGCGTTTGGTCAGAACCCATCTCCTTGGCTACCCTTTGAATCCAAATCTCTTGCCTTGGGGATAAAGTTCTCGATTGGCATTAGTGAGAAGCCCATCCCATCCCTTGACGTACTTAATCATGCATCTCTCCAGAGAACCCGCCTGACAAATGTCCCTGAGCACAGGCTGACACCAAAGTGGCACAACTGCACAGTTCTTAGATTTCTTTGCACAGATTGATTTTTATTGTGGGTTTTGTTGGGGTGTCTTAATGTTCATCTCTTTTCCACTGCCCATCCTCTGTGAACCCATACCTCTCTAGATGGAGCAGGTGGCCACTGGTGCCTCATACTCAGTACTGAAAACCACTACATCCCAGCTACCTGTATTGCTGTCAGCTCAAAATCATAGCCAGGTAGTTCTCGAACTCGGAACTTAAATCCTGTACATGGCACTCAGCCACTGACTGGACTGAGCTGACATATGTTGTCTCTTTGTTCTACATCAAAATGTTCGTCTAAGATTTGAACTGTTCTGCTGATAACCTTCCCCGTCGTCATAGCTATTTCATTGCCAACCATCACATGGTTGTCGATACCATCATATAAAGCCATTGCAAGGACTCTGGAAACTGCCGCCAATGACCAATTTCTGACTAACCAGCCACCTTTTCTTTCTCTTAGCTCCACGTCATCACTGAGACCAGACTCAAGCACCCCTGTCCTGTAACCGAGACAAAATGGCGTGTGTTATTTTGGGGTTTTGTGTTTTTTGGTGGGTTTCTTTCCTTGGCTCTCCAGATTTACTTTTGGGGCCTGTTCTAAGTGCAAACCCAGCAGATTTCACTTGTCCTGTCCATTCGATACAACTACATCTTATGGGCGTTGTTTCTTTCTCGTTCCACAATGAATTGCACATCCATCTCCATCAGAGCTGGTAGCCTATTAATGAGCACTGGTCTAACACGGCGAACCCTCCCCCACAGCACCATGTTAATGGAGGAGGGGAGGAAGGTGAAATCTACTACATGGAATTCAGGAAACGGTTGTGGTTGGTCAGGATGGAAGTCGGGGTAAGTTTGGTTGGTCAGAGGGAGTTGTGCTGGAGATTGTGAAAAATGGGTTCTCGAATGATCTACTATAAGGCAGGGAAGGTTCATTTGTAAGTAGTAATGTGAACTGAATTGCATTAAGAGTATGTGGCCTTTGTTGTGATATACTATGTATTTTCTTATATGCATGAGCCAAACTGTTGCATCATAATTTAGCACCAATGTCTGCTTTTATTTTTCATCTTTGTCCACCCTTATTAGTTCTTGGCTGTTAACTGTAGATAGATCCTGTAAATCCAGCAACCTTTGGTTGCTGCATTCACGTTGGTTCAATTCCACACAAGGAGTCACAAACAAGAACTCCAGTGTCCTCAGAAGGGCATTTTTACTTTTGAACCAAAAAGAGAAAAAAATCAGAAGTGTTATATCTTGAACCGAATTAACTGTAAGACATTTTTAATTATGACTACTGCAATTTGACACCATTCAAAATAACCAATTCAGAGACACTAAAGATTTCACAATATTCACTGGTATTGTAAAAAAAAAAAAAAAAAACCTACTATTGTATGGATTTTTGTATTGCTGTTAAGTATTGTTGTGTGTGTGTGTGTGTGTGTGTGTGTGTGTGTGCGTGCGTTGGAACCTCCTGGGAACATGTTATATTTTGAAGTGATTAAACTATTTAATTGTGTGTCTATATTTTGGAGTGGAATTATTTCTTCATTAAAAAATGTTTTTAAAAACACTATATCTTGGATGTTTTATTCCTTTGTTTCAATAAATCTTTCCTAAAGCAACCTACAGTCAGTCTGTTTGAGGAATAAAGGCAGGTAAGTACTTCCAGTGTAAAGCAGGACCCATTGATGGAATATTGAGCCACTGAGGCAAAATAGCTCACCTCTTGCCTTAGGGAACACATGGTTTTTTACCATTCTGCTGTTTTATTAGCATCTGTGAGTATCTAATAGACATACTATTCTGCTGTTCATGGAAATATTTTATTATAATTGATACAGAAGTGGGTTTAAAATTTGAATAGCTAACATATTTCATGTCTATATCACACACTATTCTTAACACTTTATGTGACTCCACTTAATTATTTGAAACTTCTGCATCTAGCCATGTATTCTGCAAGTATTAAGTGCTCAATGGGTTTTTTTTTTGTTGTTGTTATTGAATCACTGAATAAATGAACTAGTGGTGGTGTTTTTTTTGTTTTGTTTTGTTTTGTTTGTTTTTTACTAGAGCTAGTGAGAAAAGAGAATCAGCAGGCCTAGTAGATCAATGGGGTGACAGAAACAGCAATCAAATCAAGAGATTCAAGGAGAGTGTCAAGAGTCCACATGTTAAGTGTTCTTATTACAAAAACAAACCACAAAGGGACACAAAGAAACTTTTAGAGGTGTTGGCAATTACCTTGATTGTGGCGATGGTTTTACAGGTATTTATATATGTCCAAATTCATCAAATTGTATGTATTAAATAGGTACAGATTATTGTATATCAGTTATACCTCAATAAAGCTTTAAAACAAACACAGATATAAATCTTGCATGCACAGATGGAATAAATAGAGTCCACAGTGATAATCACTCCTTCCGTTCACATTTCTTCCTGAGAACGTCTGTGAGTCCCGTGCAATGGCAGGTTAGGTGTTTCACTTGCTCAAAGATCTGTTTTCCTTATGGGACCTGTGAGTCTGGCTCTATACTTCATGAAGAGCATTTGAGATGCCTATTAAACATCCAGGTGGAAAGAGGAAGGAGTATTGGAAATCTAATCTTGGAATTCAGAAGCAAAGTCTGAACTAGTGCTATAAATATTGACATCATCACCATGGAGATAATAAAAGAGACTGAAAAGGGATGGTCAGAAATGTAGGAATAAAATCAGGAGGCGTGGTGGTGATCAACTGTGTTGATGCAGCTGATAAGTATGATAAGAATGAGGAATTAACCCATCACATGAGTATTGAATTTTGATTTAATTATGTTCAAAGAATCTCTTTGCTATTTTCAAGTTTGAAGAACTCCTACGTTCTTAATGAAATCTTTGGGAAAACTGAGTGAAAAGTCATGCTTGCTTTTCCTCTAAAAGCCTCAAGGGAGTTGTGTACTATAATAAATCCACAGAGTTGATGCTGATTTCCATCTCCACACAGCCTCGCAATCCAGCACCCTTTCCTAGTTTCCATTTGGTGAGATCAATCCACAAAGATAGTGCTGACATTCTACATATTGTTGATAGGCTTATAACAACAAAATCAATATAGAAACTATTTCCCTATTGGCTCTCTAAATAGCTTTTTAGTGAAAAGAATATATGTAACTATTATTTTTGGAAGAGAAGCCTTTCTTTTATGACTTTTGCCGTTTCATCTGCCTCCATTATTTTCAGAGGAAGAAAATCTAAGTTATAAAACTCTCCTCTGTTCTTTGATGCATAAAAATAAAGTTTAAAAATGGCTCTGTCATTTTATGGCAATGTGTGTTTGTTTAATCTTACCTTGTTGGTTGCTTTGAGAGAGAAATTAAGTGAAAAGATCACCTAGCAAGGTTCTTGAACATGGCAGAAGCTCAACATCTGTCATTTCCTTTCCCATTTTCTTTTCTGAAGCTTATGATCCTCATTTATAAAATGAAGGTGATAATTTTTTGTTTTCAGAAAATTCACACAAAAGTAAATTACCTCAAAGATAAATACGAAAAAATCCATTCAACCTATTTAGGAATAAGAAGACTGAATTTAAAACAGTGTCATATCTCTTTAAAAATCTTTTAAAAGAGCAAAGATATTTAATAAAATCAGTCAATGTTAGGGAAAGTGGAATATCTGCTACTAAGAATGTGCACTTGTGAAAAGTTTGTGCATGATTGGGTAGAGAGGCAGAGGGGTTCCGCAACAAAGGGAGGTGTAAGAGAAATTCAAAAACATTCATACTTTACAACTCAATAGCACCACATCATGGACTTTCAAAGAAATTAAACTTGTTAGACACAAATACAAATACTTTAAAATCTGACAACAGAAAATAGTTAACTGACTCATGGTGTATCTAAACCATGCAATATTTTGTAGCAAATAAATATGTATGCACAGACACTATAATGACCACGAACTGGTGAGAATGTATAATGATGGAACTACTTTGGAAAATAGTCTGATGATTCCAAAAAATGTTAAGCATACAGTTACCATATGACCCAATTGCTCATAGGAGCAATTCTACTCCTATGAGAATGAAAATGTGTCCACACAGAAATATGTACACAAATATTTATACCAGCATTTACTTATAGTAGCAAAAAGAGTGCAAACAATTCAAATGTCCATCAACTAATGAATAGATAAACAGACTGTGGTATAAACATGCAATGAAATAATTATTTGACAATAAAAAGGAATGAAATAGGCAGGGTGCAGTAGCGCAGACCTGTAATCCCAGCACTTTGGGAGGCCAAGGCAGGCAGATCACTTGCGGTCAGGAGTTTCAGACCAGCCTGGCCAACATGGCTAAACCCTGTCTCTTCTAAAAATACAAAAAATTAGCTGGGTGTGGTGGCACACGTTTATAATCCCAGCTACTTGGGAAGCTGAGGCAAGAGTATCACTTGAACCTGGGAGGCAGAAGTTGCAGGGAGCCAAGATCGTGCCACTGTACTCCAGCCTGTGTGACAGAGTGAGACTCTATCAAAAAACTAAAAAAAGGAATGAAATTCTGATACATGAAACAACACGGATGAACCTTTAAAAGACTATGCTCGGTAAAATAAATCAATCAACCCACATAATTGCATCATTCCATTTACATGAAGTGTCCAGAACACACGTAT
Organism: Saimiri boliviensis; assembly: GCF_048565385.1. Taxonomy (NCBI): domain Eukaryota; kingdom Metazoa; phylum Chordata; class Mammalia; order Primates; family Cebidae; genus Saimiri; species Saimiri boliviensis. The sequence continues at coordinate 43,270,764 of NC_133461.1, read as the reverse complement.
CCATATCCATAGAGCAAGTAGATTAGTGTCTGCTTATAGTGTTGTGGGGAAAGGGAGAATGACTGCTAGTGAATATGGAGTTTCTTTTTGGGAGGTGACAAAAATCTTTTTGAACTGATTATATTAATGGTTGCACAACTGAATATGCTAAAAAATCACTAATTTGTACACTTTAAATAGATGAATCATATGATGTACAAATTAAATCTTGATAAAGCTGTTCTATAAATATGACTGAAGAACTTTTAATAACAGGATCAAACACTGATATCTGCTATGAACAATCATTAAAGTGGGATTCAAAAAATTTATATGAAACATACAACTATGTAGAAATATACACAGAAAAAAAGAGTACAAGCTTCTGAGTATCTTTAAAAGGCATACATTTGGAGAAAATGGAAGAGGAAATAACATTTTGGAAACTGGAAAGCAAATGAGCACATGCTCACTGCAAATCAGAGCAGGTGGACTCCTGTGTTGAGAACCAACCAGAATCCTCAAGTCTCAGGAATTGGCACCAGGTACCTCTGAAAATGGGACAAACAATAGGATTTGTTGAAAGCTTCTGAGGAAACAGATCCTAGATCCTCTTCTCTTCTTCACTCCACCGGCTGACTGTCCTTCTCCTACTCTGGTGAAAACAGGAGGTTCATACTACAGAGATGACAAGATAGAGGGGATCTGGGCTACCTTAGAGGATATCAGGCTTAACTGAAGAATGAGTATCACAAAAACACACATGGATTTTGTAATTCTATACTTTGAAATTCTGAAATGCTCCAGCCAGCTTTCTCCACTCAACACACAGAACACTAGCAGTCAGGCCTTTACCTTCAGATGAGAGATGAAAGAGCCTTCTTTGGGGCATCTGATCAATCCAAAAGAACAGCCCTAAACATAGTGACATGGGCCCAAGCAAAGCACCCTAAAGAAAAGCTCATGTTCAATCAGTTCCACCCATACGCTAAGACTACCAAACAGCTATTTAGACCCCCACTCTTAAACATGATCAGACAATCAAGTATAACCAGATAATTGAGTGTATCCTTTAACATGAATGTTAGAAACAAATACAAAGACAAAAAAAAAAACCCTAGAAGAAAAGGGGTCTATGGTGAAGAAATTAAATAAGATAATGCCAGCTGTACAAAATCAAAACCACATAGAACAATGGCTTAAATTCCAAAATGGGAGTTCCTGATTAGTAGGCAACTTTTCTCCAAGTATTGATTTAGGGGTGGAAGTTCCTTTCACTTTTTGAAAATTTGTAATTGCATTTCTTAGTGGATTCCCAAAAATGATAGCCATGCTGAGAAAAACCAACATTAACCCTTATTTATCTAGAAAAAAAAACTAAAGAAGAGAAACAAGATAATTGTTCATCCCCAAATTGTTCAAGAAAACTAATCAGGCTAGGTGCAGTGACTCATGCCTATAATTCCAGCTCTTTGGGAGGCCCAGGTGGGCAGATCACCTGAGGCCAGGAGTTCCAGACTAGCATAGGCAACATGGCAAAACCTTGTCTCTACATAGAAAAAATTAGCCAGGCATGGTGGCAGCCATGTGTAATCTGAGCTACTTGGGAGGCTGAGGCAGGAGAATCACTTGAACTCGGGATGTGGAGGTTGCAGTGAGCCAAGATCACCATTGCAATCCAGCCAGGCTGACAACAGTTAAACTCTGTCTCAAGAAAAGAAGAAAGAAAGAAAAAAGACTAACCATAGTATGCCATATATCTCAGCTTTGAATCTCATCTCCAAATACCGTGTGCAATATAATAATGTAAGCACACCATGTTAATCAACCAAAATCTCTGTTGAGAAGACGGGAGATGAGATATACACATATACATGGCAGAGGGGCAGAGCTTAACTTCTCTGCCATTTTCCGTAATGGGAAGTCCATAGACAATGCCTAAAACTTATAAAACAAGAAGAAACACAAATACGTTATTTAGAGATGAGGTAAACACAAAAAGGAAAAGCTTTAAAAAGAGGTAGAATTAGTTGTTTCTGAGAAAGAAAATTTGGAAAGAATGAAATTTTTTTATGCCATATGAATATACTTTTGATTTATAAATAGAAAAAAATCATGAAAAAAAGGTTTTAAGGCATTAATAGTGATTGTCCTTTGGTAAAGAATTTTGGATAAATTTTTAAAATATTCTTTCTTCCATCTGTATTTTCTGCATACTCTAAAGTAAACATAAATTATTATTTTTTATTATTATTTGTTAGCAATAGGGTATTTTTTTATTGTACTTTAGGTTCTGGGGTACATGTGCAGATCATGCAGGATTGCTGCATAGGTACACACATGGCAATGTGGTTTGCTGCCTCCATCCCCCTGTCACCTACATCTGGCATTTCTCCCCATGTTATCCCTCCCCAACCTCTCCGCCCCACTCCCGTCCCTCCCTTGGCCCCCCACAACAGACCTCAGTGTGTGATGCTCCCCTCTCTGTGTTCATGTGTTTTCATCGTTCAACACCCACCTATGAGTGAGAACATGGGTGTTTAATTTTCTGTTCTTGTGTCAGTTTGTTGAGAATTATCGTTTCCAGATTCATCCATGTCCCTACAAAGGACACAAACTCGTCATTTTTATGGCTGCATAGTATTCCATAGTGTATATGTGCCACATTTTCTTTGTCCAGTCTATCATCAATGGGCATTTGTGTTGGTTCCAGGTCTTTGCTATTGTAAACAGTGCCTCTATGAACATACATGTACATATGTCTTTATAATAGAATGATTTATAATCCTTTGGGTATATACCCAGTAATGGGATTGCTGGGTCAAATGGAATTTCTATTTCTAGGTCCTTGAGGAAGCACCACACTGTCTTCCACAATGGTTGAACTAGTTTACACTCCCACCAACAGTGTAAAAGTGTTCCTATTTTTCCACATCCTCTCCAGCATCTGTTGTCTCCAGATTTTTTAATGATCACCATTCTAACTGGCATGAAGTGGTATCTCAATGTGGTTTTGATTTGCATTTCTCTAATAATCAGTGACGATAAGCATTTTTTTCATATGCTTGTTGGCCTCATATATGTCTTCTTTTGAAAAGTGTCTGTTCATATCCTTCACCCACTTTTGAATGGGTTTGTTTTTTTCTTGTAAGTCTGTTTTAGTTCTTTGTAGATTCTGGATATTAGCCCTTTGCTAGATGGGTAGATTGCAAAATTTTTTTCCTATTCTGTTGGTTGCCAGTTCACTCTAATGATTATTTCTTTTGCTGTACAGAAGCTCTAGAGTTTAGTTAGGTCCCATTTGTCTATTTTGGCTTCTGTTGCCAATGCTTTTGGTGTTTTGGTCATGAAGTCCTTGCCTGTGCCTATGTCCTGAATGGTTTTGCCTAGGTTTCTTCTAGGGTTTTTATGGTGTTAGGTCTAATGTTTAAGTCTTTAATCCATCTGGAGTTAATTTTAGTGTAAGGTGTCCAAAAGGGGTCCAGTTTCTGCTTTTGCACACTGCTAGCCAGTTTTCCCAACACCATTTATTAATCAGGGAATCCTTTCCCCATTGTTTGTTTTTGTCAGGTTTGTCAAAGATCAGATGGTTGTAGATGTGTGGTGTTGCCTCCAGGGCCTCTGTTCTGTTCCATTGGTCTATATCTCTGTTTTGGTACCAGTACCATGCTGTTTTGATTACTGTAGCCTTGTAGTATATCTTAAAATCAAGTAGCATGATGCCTCCAACTTTGTTCTTTTTGCTTAGGATTGTTTTGGCTATGCGGGCTCTCTTTTGGTTCCATAGGAAGTTTAAGATGGTTTTTTCCAGTTCTGTGAAGAAAGTCATTGGTAGCTGATGGGGATAGTGTTGAATCTATAAATTACTTTGGGCAGTATCACCATTTTCATGATACTGATTCTTCCTAACCATGAGCATGGAATGTTTCTCCATCTGTTTGTGTCCTCTCTTATTTCCTTGAGCAGTGGTTTGTAGTTCTCCTCAAAGAGGTCTTTTATATCCTTTGTTAGTTGTATACCTAGGTATTTTATTCTCTTTATAGCAACTGTAAATGGAAGCTTGCTCATGATTTGGCTCTCTGTTAGTCTGTTATTGGTGTATAGAAATGCTTGTGATTTCCGCACATTGATTTTGTATCCTGAGACTGCTGAAGTTGCTTATCAGTTTAAGGAGATTTTGGGCTGAGATGATAGGGTTTTCTAAATATACAATCATGTCGTCTGCAAATAGAGACAATTTGACTTCCTCTTTTCCTAATTGAATACCCTTTATTTCTTTTTTCTTGCCTAATCACTCTGGATAGAACTTCCAGTACTGTTTTGAACAGGAGTGATGACAGAGGACATCCTTGCCTAGTGCCAGATTTCAAAGGGAATGCTTCCAGTTTTTGCCCATTCAGTATGATATGGGCTGTAGGTTTGTCATAAATAGCTTTTATTGTTTTGAGATATGTTCCTTCAATATCTAATTTATTGAGTTTTTAGTATAAAGGGCTGTTGAATTTTGTCGAAGGCCTTCTCTGCATCTATTGAGATAATCATGTGGTTTTTGTCTTTGGTTCTGTTTATGTAGTAGATTACATTTATAGACTTGCATATGTTGAACCAGCCATGCATCCCTGGAATGAAGCCTACTTGATCATGATGGATAAGCTTTCTGATGTGCAAAAAACTTGCAATCAGTTTGCCAGTATTTTATTGAAGATTTTTGCATCTATGTTCATCATGGATACTGGCCTGAAGTTTTCATTTTTGTTGAGTCTCTGCCAGGTTTTGGTATCATGATGATTCTGGTCTCATAAAATGATTTGGGAAGGATTCCCTCTTTTTGTATTGTTTGGAATAGTTTCAGAAGGAGTAGTACCAGCTCCTCTTTGTACATCTGGTAGAGTTCAGTTGTGAACCCATCTGGACCTGGACACTTTTTGGTTGGTAGGCTATTAATTGCTACCTCAACTTCAGCCCTTGTTATTGGTCTATTCAAGATGTCAACTTCTTTCTGGTTTAGGCTTGGGAGGGTGCAAGTGTCCAGGAATATTTCTTTCAGGTTTACTGGTTTATGTGCATAAAGTTGTTTGTAATAATCTCTAATTGTTGTTTGTATTTCTGTGGAATCAGTGGTGTTATCCCTTTCATTTTTTATTGCATCTATTTGATTCTTCTCCCTTTTCTTTTTTATTAATCTGGCTAGTGGTCTATTTTGTTGATCTTTTCAAAAAGCCAGCTCCTGGATTTATTGATTTTTTGAAGGATCTTTTGTGTCTCTATCTCCATCAGTTCTGCTCTGATCTTAGTTATTTCTTGTCTTCTGCTAGCTTCTGAGATTTTTTTATCTTACTCTTCTAGCTCTTTCAATTTTGAAAATAGGGCATCAATTTTAGATCTTTCCTTGCTTCTCATGGGGGCATTTATTGCTATAAATTTCCCTCTAGACACTGCTTTAAATGTGTCCCAGAGATTCTGGTATGTTGTCTTCATTCTCGTTGTTTTCAAAGAACATCTTTATTTCTGCCTTCATTTCATTGTTTATCCAGTCAACATTCAGGAGCCAGTTGTTCAGTTTCCCTGAAGCTGTGCAGTTCTGACTTAGTTTCTTAATTCTGAGTTTTAATTTAACTGCCCTGTGGTCTGAGAGACTGTTTGTTAAGATTTCTGTTCTTTTGCATTTGCTAAGGCGTGATTTACTTCCAATTATGTGGTCAGTTTTAGAGTAGGTGCCATGCAGTGCTGAGAAGAATGTATATTCTGTGGATTTGGGGTGATTTCTGCAGATGTCTATTAGGTCTGCTTGGTCCAGATCTGAGTTCAAGTCCTGGATATCCTTGTTAGTTTTCTGTCTCATTGATCTTTCTAATATTGACAGTGGAGTGTTAAAGTCTCCCATTATTATTGTGTGGGAGTCTACGTCTCCTTGTAGGTTATTAAGAACTTACTTTATGTACCTGGTTGCTCCTGTATTAGGTGCCTATATTTTTAGGATAGCTAACTCTTCTTGTTGCATTGATCCTTTTACCATTATGTAATGCCCTTCTTTGTCTCTTTTGATCTTTGTTGGTTTAAAGTACATTTTATCAGAGACTAGGATTGCAACTCCTGCTTTTTTTTTTTTTCTTGGTCTCCATTTGCTTGATAAATCTGCCTCCATTCCTTTATTTTGAGCCTGTGTCTGTCCTTGCACATGAGATGGGTTTCCTGAATACAGCACACTGATGGGTTTTGACTTTTTATCCAATTTGCCAGTCTGTGTCTTTCAATTGGGGCATTTATCCCATTTACATTTAAGGTTAATATTGTTATGTGTGAATTTGATCCTGCCATTTTGATGCTAGCTGAATGTTTTTCCCATTAGTTGATGTATTTTTTTCATTGTGTCAATGGTCTTTACCATTTGGTATGTTTTTGGAGTGGCTAGTACTGGTTGTTCCTTTCCTTGTTTAGTGCTTCTTTCAGGAGCTCTTGTACGGGAGGCCTGGTGGTGACGAAATCTCTCAGCACTTGCTTGTCCATAAAGGATTTTCTTTCTCCTTCACTTATGAAACTTAGTTTGGCTGGATATGAAATTCTGGGTTGAAAGTTCTTTTCTTTAAGGATGTTATATTGGCCCCCACTCTCTTCTGGCTTACAAAGTTTCTGCTGAGAGATCCATTGTGAGTCTGATGGCCTTCCCTTTGTGGGTAGCCCGATCTTTTTCTCTGGCTGCCCTTAGCATTCCTTCCTTCATTTCAAACCTGGTGAATCTGATGATTATGTGCCTTGGGGTTGCTCTTCTTGAGGAATATCTTTGTGGTGTTCTCTGTATTTCCTGGACTTGAATGGTGGCCTGTCTTGCTACATTGGGGAAGTTCTCCTGGATAATATCCTGAAGAGTGTTTTCCAGCTTGGATTCATTCTCTCTGTCACATTCAGGTATGCCTATCAAACATAGATTAGGTATTTTCACATAATCCCATATTTCCTGGAGGCTTTATTCATTTCTTTTCACTCTTTTTTCTCTATTCTTGCCTTCTCATTTTATTTCATTGAGTTGATCTTCAATCTCTGATATCCTTTATTCTGCTTGGTTGATTCGGCTATTGAGACTTGTATATGATTCACGAAGTTCTTGTGTTGTGTTTTTCAGCTCCATCAAGTCATTTATATTCTTTTCTAAGCTGTTTATTCTAGTTAGCATCTCATCTAATCTTTTTTCTAGGGTCTTAGTTTCTTTGCATTGTGTTAGCACATGTACTTTTAGCTCTGAGAAGTTTGCTATTACCCATCTTCTGAAGCCTGTTTCTGTCAATTCATCAGATTCATTCTCTATCCATCTTTGATCCCTAGCTGGTGAGGAGTTATGATACTTTGGACGAGGAGAAGTATTCTGGGTTTTGGTGTTTTCATCCTTTTTATGCTGGTTTCTTCCCATCTTAGTGGCTTTATCTACCTGTGGTCTTTGTAGTTGGTGATTTTTGGATGGGGTCTCTGAGTGGACATCTTTTTTGTTGATGATGAAGTTATTTCTTTCTGTTTCTTAGTTTTCCTCCTAACAGTTAGGCCCCTCTGCTGCAGGACAGCTGGAGGTCCACTCCAGACCCTGCTTGCCTGAGGATCATCCGCAGGGGCTGCAGAACAGTAAGGGTTGCTGCTGGTTTCTTCTTCTGTTATCTTCGTCCCAGAAGGGTACCTGCCAGATGTTGGCCTGAGTTCCCCTTTATGAGGTGTCTCTTTGGGTATATGGGGGTTGGGGAGCTGCTTGAGGAGACAATCTGCCCCTTATAGGAGCTCAAGTGCTATGCTGAGAGCTCCACTGTTCCATGCAGAGCTGATGGGCAGGTACTTTTAAGTCTGCTGCAGCAGAAATAATAACCACCTCTTTTCCCAGGTGCTCTATTCTAGGAAGGTCGGCTTTAATGATAAGTTCCTGTCATGCTGCTACCTTTTTTCACAGATGCCCTGTCCCACACGTAGTAGTCTAGTCACAGTATGCCAGCAGAGGCATTGCTGAGCTGCTGCAGGCTCTGCCCAGCTGCTGTGTGAACTGTCTTCGTAGTGGCAAACTGCCTTGGTAGTGCTGATCATCCTTCCCCTCATTGAGCTGGACCATCCTGGGTCCAGCTGTGCTTGCTGTGAAACTCTCAATCCAGAGTGTTCCACATTGCTTGTTTTGTGGGGGTGGTACCTGCCAAGCCAGATTGCCTGGCTCCCTGTCTCTGTCCCCTCCCTTTCAGTTGAATGGGTGACTCTGTCACCCAGGCATTCCAGGCACCAGTTGAAATGGCCACCCAGATTTGTGTGAGTTTCTGTGTACCAACCCAGCACCAGCTAAAACTCCATGCTGAAAAACTCATGGCACTTTTCAGCCCATGAATCTTCTGGTCTGTGGGCAGTGAAAATTTGTTTGGAAATACAGTGGGCACTCACCCTCTGCATTGCTCTTGCTGGGAACTGCAGTCTGGAGCTGTTCCTATTTGGCCATCTTGAATCCTCCAAACATAACTTATTTTTACAACTGAAGTATTAAAGTGTCTGTCTCAGAACTTGTAAGAATTAAATGTTAAATGTTTTTTAAACAAACTGGCATTTTAAAATTTTAGCTATTTGAATTAAATAAAAAGGAGATGCATTTTTATGAGGTTAAATTGCTATTTCTTATGACAGAAAATTTGGATATAGTAGATCTTGTTGTAAAACATACCAGATTACCACCTTATTTTCTGAACTATTTTTCCTTTTTTTTTTTTTTAATAACAACAAAATAAATGTCTCCCCAGGAAGTACCATAATTTTTAGGGTCATTTTGAGCCAAACACTTGACTGGTATATTAATCTATTCTCACATCACTAATAGAGAGATATCTGAGAATGGGTAATTTATAAAGGAAAGAGGTTTAATTGACTCACAGCTCAGCATGACTAGAGAGGCCTCAGGAAACTTCCAACTATGATGGAAGGAGAAGAAAGAATATCTTTCTTCACATGGCAGCAGGAAAAAGAAGAATGAGAACCAAATGAAGGAAGAAGCCCCTTATAAAACCATCAGATCTCCTGAGAACTCACTCACTAGCACAAGAGTAGCATGGGGGAAACCTCCCCCATGATTCAATTACCTCCTGCCAGGTCCTTCCCATGACAGGTGGGGATTACAGGAACTACAATTCAAGATGAGATTTGGGTGGGGAAACGGCCAAACCATATCATTCTGCCCCTGGTCCCTTCCAAATCTCATGTCCTCACTATTCAAAACACAATCATGTCTTTTCAACAGTCCCCCAAAGTCTTAACTCATTCCAGCATTATCTCATTAAGTCCAAAGTGTCATCTGAGACAAGGCAAGTCCCTTCACCTATAAACCTGTAAAATCAAAAGCAAGTTAGTTACTAAATACAATGGAGGTACAGGCATTGGGTAAATATACCCATTCCAAACGGGAGAAATTGGACAGAACAAAGGGGCCACAGGCCCCATGCAAGTCCAAAAGCCAATAGGGCAGTCATTAAACCTTAAAATTCCAAAGTGATCTCCTTTAACTTCATATCTCACATTCATGTCACACTGATGCAAGAGGTGGGCTCCCATAGCTTTGGGCAGCTCCACCCCTGTGGTTTTGCAGCGTAGTTTCCACCTAGCTACTTTCATGGCTAGCATGGACTGTCTGCAGCTTTTCCAGGTGCATGGTGCAACCTGTTGATGGATCTACCATTCTGGGGTCTGGAGGACATTGGCTTCTCACAGCTCCACTAGGAAGTGCCCCAGGGGACTCTGTGTGGAGGCTCTGACCCCACATTTCCCTTCAGCACTGCCCTAGCAGAGGTTCTCCATGAGGACTCCGCCCTTGCACAAACTTGTACCTGGACATACATGCATTTCCATACAACATCTGAAATCTAAGCAGAGATTCCCAAATCTCAATTCTTGACTTCTGTGTGCCCACAGGCTCAACACCACATGGAAGCTACCAAGGCTAGGGACTTGCACCCTCTGAAGCAATGGCCTAAGCTATACATTGGCCCCTTTTAGCCACAGCTAGACTGGCTGGGATGCAGGGCACCAAGTCCCAAAGCTGCACACTGTGGTGAGGGGGCCCTGAACCTGACCTAGGAAACCATTTTTCTTTCCCGGGTCTCTAGACCTGTGATGGGAGAGGATGCTGTAAAGGTCTCTGACATGCCCTGGAGACATTTTCCCTTTTTTCTTGGCAATTAACATTAGGCTCCTTATTACCTTTGCAAATAACTGCAGCCTGTTTGAGTTTCTCCCCCAAAAAATGAAGTTTTCTTTTCTATTGTATAGTCAGGCTACAAATTTCCAAACATTTATGCTCTTCTTCCTTCTGAATGCTTTGCCACTTAGAAATGTCTTTTGCCAGATCCCCTAAATCATCTCTCTCAAGTTCAGAGTTCCACAGATTTCTGGGGCAGGGGCACAATGCCACCAGTCTCTTGCTATACAAAGAGACTGGGAACTTTCCCAACAATTTTGCAATCCCCATCTGAGACCACCTCAGTCTGGACTTCATTTCCCATATCACTAATCAGCATTTTGCTCCACACCATTCAACAAGCCTCCAGGAAGTTCCAAACTTTCCCACATCTTCCTGTCTTCTGAGCCCTCCAAGTCCCTAGGAAGTTCCAAGCTTTCCCACATTTTCTCATCTACTTCTGAGCCCTCCAAGCTGTTCTACCTTCTGCCTGTTACCAAGTTCTAAAGTTCCCTTTCACATTTTCAGGTATCCTTGTGACAGCACCACACTCTCAGTACCAATTAACCATATTAGTCTATCTCACACTACTAATGAAGACATGCCCAAGACTAAGTAATTTATAAAGGAAAGAGGTTTAATTGACTCACAATTCAGGATGGCTGAGGAGACCTCAGGAAACTTCCAACCATGGTGGAAGGAAAAGCAAACATGTCCTTCTTCACATAGCAACAGGAGAGGAAAGAATGAGAACCAAGCAAAGGTGGAAGCCCCTTCTAATGTCATCAAATCTTGTGAGAACTTACTCATTATCCTGAGAATAGCATGAGGAAAACTGCCCCCATGATTCAATTACATCCTACCGGGTCCCTCCATGACATGTAGGGATTATGGGAACTACAATTCCAGATGAGATTTGGATGGGGAAATAGCCAAACCATATCAATTCGTAATTAGAACAATCATCAGGGCCAACTAAATGTGTAAAGTTTCCCAACTTACAGCATCATTTCATGTCATTTGTTTTGTTTCTCTGCCACATATGTAGAAGTATCTCAAGGTCAAAAATCCACATATCCTTTTTTCTTCCTTCTCTTTCTCTTCTTCTTCAGTCCTCTCTCTTTTATTCTTTCCTCTCAAATTTCAGATACTGGGAAAAAAATAACTAACATTGGTGTAGTGGTAAAGTAACATTTACAACTTCCACAAAAACTATTTTGTTCCCATTTAATCCCAATACCCATTTTAGGAAGGTGGTTATGTTTTCTTCTTTTAATGACACAGAAAACAGAATCACAAAGTGATTTGTTCAGAACACTCCATGGGAAAGGCACAACTGGAACCTATATGACTTCATCTTTTATGATGGTTATTTACAGCAGGTGCTCAGTAAGTGCAGCTCAGCCAACCATAACCTGAGTAGAACCTGGAATACTCAACCTCTAGTTATTCCAGATTATGCTTCCTTTTGTTCACTAGGCAGAAGAGTGCATGATCATCCAAGAGCATAACCTGAGTAGAACCTGGAATACTCAACCTCTAGTTATTCCAGATTATGCTTCCTTTTGTTCACTAGGCAGAAGAGTGCATGATCATCCAAGAGCTCTCTTTGTGGTGGAAAAATCTAAGACAAGGTAAAAATAGGAAAGAAGACCCAGGTGTGCCATCAAGCAAGAAACAGAAGGGAAGACACAAGACATTTCCCACTTATGAAAAGATAGTGTGCTTCTGGGAAGAGTTTCAAAAGCAGGCTTCTCTCTCTATGCACAGCAAACTAGACTTCAGCTCGCCCACGCCAGATATAGCATCGGCCAAGACTAAGATTCACCCAAGGAGCTGTGCTCAGTTTCTTGGCTTTAGTTTAATTCCTGCTGCTGTCTTCTGGTCACCCTAGCAACACATATTAAATTTGAGAATTTTTGTTTTAAACATTATTTGTGCTAGTAAAAGAGAACTGGAAGACTAGGGAAAGGTGAAGAGAGATTTTCAGTACTAAATGTTTTTCTAAGACATCAGACTCTGCAGCAACACTGTGATGTACACTAAGAACCATCTACTCTCAAAACACTTCCCTAAGATTTCATTGGCAAAAGTCAGGAGTAAGAGGGCAGTCCTGGTTGTAGAACACTGGAGAAGCTTAGGGCAAGAACTTTTTTCTGATTCATAACCAATTTGAGAACAATGGTCCTCTGAAAACCAAATCCTTTATAGTTTTTTTTTCCTTTTTTCTTTTCTTTTCTTTTCCTTTTTCTTTCTTTCTTTCTTTCTTTTCTTTTCTTTCTTTTTTTATTTTTTGTTGTTGTTAATTTTTTTTTTCAGTTTCTATATTCTGGGCTCAAGCAATCTTACCACCTCAGCCTCCCAAGTAGGTGGGACTGCAGGCATGTGCCACCATGCCCAGGTAGTATTTATTTATTTATTTATTTATTGAGAGAGGGTCTCGCTTTGTCACACAGTGCAGTACAGTGGCATAATCTTGGCTCACCGCAGCCTTGACTCCAAGTCTCAGGTGATCCTCCCGCCTCAGCCTCCCAAGTAGCAAGGACCACAAGTGTGCACTGCCACACCTCGCTAATTTTTGTATTTTTGGCAGAGACGGGGTTTCACCATGCTGCCCAGGCTCAAGCAATCCACCACCTTGGCCTCCCAAAGTGCTGGGATTGCAGGTGTTAGCTACCATGCTCAACCCCTTATAGCCTTAAATAGAAAAAGAATGCTGCCCTTGAAGGGTTAGTGTATGGAAGAAAAGAAATATTCTCCCTCTGTTGCAAAGAGAGCCCCTGATGGAGAGAGATTAAAATATTTTAACAGTATAAAAATAAGAATATCATTTTATTAGAAATATCTAAGAAAAAATATTGAACACTGTATGTCAAACTTATCTTCACTTCCTGGCTCTCACTGCCCACTACAAGGACGCATACTTGTGCAACTGCAGAAACAGATGATTTTCCAGCCATGAACTCTACAGCTGTACCTCAGTATCCACCAAGAATAGGTTTCAGGAACCACCCCACCAACTGATACCAAAATCCGTGAGTCCTCAAGGCTCTGGTGTATAATAATGTAGTATTTGTATACAACTTACACACATCCTCCTATACAGTTTAAGTCATCTCTAGATTATTTATGACACTCATACAATATAAATACTATATAAATAGTAACTTTACCATATTTTTTTAAATTTATATTATTTTTATTGTTTTTTTCTGAATATTTTTTTATCAGTGGTTGGTTGAATCTGTGGATGCAGAACCCACAGATACAAAGAGCTGACTGTGTTATAGAGGTCTCCGTTTAATGAACATTTAACTGTGTAAGGGATGGTTCTCAATTTTTTTTTTCTAAAAAAGCACCAAGTCATTCTTCTTCATATGACCACTTAGCATACTGCTAAATTGAAAATCTGTGAAGGTGAGTTGTACAAAGCTAACATAATTTATTCTAAGACCATAGCTTTGGCCCGGTGATGAAGGGACAAAGCTTTGTCAATACTGTTTGTTCACTCATTTGCCTTATCAGATTCTAGGTCTGTGGTAGGCAGTGTCTGTCCTCACTGGAAACATCACATAACCCAATGCCTGATGCAAAGTGATTGAGCAAAAATTATAGAATAAATGAAGATAATAAGGAGGACAGAGTATTCCTCAGGCTCCATTTCTAAATATCAGTGGCCATAATCAGGATCTTTCATGAAAACTTTGAAATAGAGGAAAGTCTATCTGGAATAGACCCTAGTAAGCACTAGAAACAGGAGGTTGATAAACCAACTCATGTGCTCTAAAATTAAATGGAAGTGATGCTTGTTCTGAGAAGTGGAGACACTGATTTGTAGTCTGACCTCTAAGCTACAAAAATACCTAACAATAAAGTCAGAATTTTTCTCAGAAAGTGACCCAGCAGTTTGCCTCAGCCTGACCCAGTTTAGCACTGAACACCCCAAATCCTGAGAAATTCTCAGTTCCTGTCAGATCAAAACACTGGTCACCCTAGAAAACAGATAGAGATGCTCGAGCTCGAGCACTCCAGCAGGTAACAATTCTCAGCTGAATTCTGCACTGGTCACCATGTAAGTTATTAATCTAGAGTGGGACATTTTGAGGACCAAAAAATGTTTATTATATCATGAATGTATCTTTTTTATCAAAAGCTTAATTTTAGAAGGACTTCATTTTGATGTCTTGCCGGAATGCATTAGCCACTAAATTCACTTGAAGATATCTAAAATGAGAACACCTGTGGATTCACTTTGGTGTTTCTGAAATGAGATAACCTAAGGATTAGAGTTTTTTTTACCTATCTAGATGGTAGAGTTCATTAAAATGAAGTTAAATCTCAATAACTGATGAGATTTTTTTGAAGACAGTGATTGACTATGAGAATCAATTTATTCTTGAAGCCACCTCCAAAATTTTGACTAGATCATTAACTTGCCCTCCCATTTTCCTTGAAGGAAAGACATCATTTAGTTCATGTAAGAACAGAATCAAATTCTTCAGAGATAAGTTTTGATAGAAGGGCTGAAATGTAGCCCAGTTTTCACCACTGTGTTTTTCTGTTCACCGCCCATACCACCCATTGGATCACAGCAGGACCTGGAAACTGACCCTGGAAAGACACACATGTGAGCTTGAACTCTACAGAGGGAATATACAATCTGGCCCTTAGGATTTTTCCATTTATTGAATCAAAGACTAATAAATGCTACAAAGATTCTGTTCACAATAAGAGTAGCACCTTGATGTTTCTGGAAAAAGTTACTAACATATAGTGGGATTCATATATTACATTATTAAATGCCCCTATCGTGCAATTTTTGAAGGAAACTTGTCTTAACATAATTTATTTTTTAGTTTTTTAAATAATTCAGGGTTTGAAATACATACTAAGCAAATTCTGATGATCCAAAAACTACAGAAAAGACCACAGAGTACAGAAAAGACCACAGAGTACATAAAAGATCTCTAAGTCTTCCCGGGTAAGATGCTTCAGCAGTTTACTAAAGAGTTCACCTCTGAATGAACTTTCATTCTTACTAGTAGCTGATTATTCATTCAGATGAAAATTTAACTGAAAATACTTTTGGTTCAATGGTAACTACTAATAGAGAATTTTTGCATAGAGATTTAGAAAAGCACAAATCAGTCATATATCAGTTTCACTCAGCTTTATGTTCCATATAGCATATATTCCTTGAACACAAAAATTAAAAATTTAAATCTTTGATATTTTGGTATCAGAGACAGTATTTTTCTGATACATATATCAATATACATCCATTCATTATTGTGGCCCAAGGACCTTGTGATCACAGTGATGATATGAGACCCAGAGTTTTCCTTGTTTATAAGTCAATTACCAACAAAATGGTCTCTTTTGGAGTTGTTATAATTCCACATTTTTTGGATGATAGAGATAATTTACAAATCACAAGGAGGAAGGCTTAAAGTTTATATTATATGCTAGTCTAGTGATTAGAAAATATTTTCAGGATATTTAAATTACTCACCCACAGCTTGATATAGGAGCCACTTCAGGTAGAGCATGGGAGGGCATATATGTGACTGTTCCTTCCTGACTCTAAGTAGATGGGAAAGCCTGAATTCAAGCATGAGAAATGCTGGGAAAGAAGAAAAGATGTTTTTGAGTAATCATGGTTATTCTATCTGAAAAGGGATATCCTTACTGAATTGTTCCTAACCGTAACCTAAATCCTGGTATTTTCCACAAATCAGCATTTCCTGAACAAATGTGAGAGGATAAATGATTACCATTCCCTCTCTAGGAACATCTGCTTCCAAAGGAATTTTGGCAGAGTTTACAAGTGATGTCAGACTGCCAGGCACAAAGATTACAATCTGGCTAATTCTTGCCCTAGCATTCCTACCTCCAGGGGAGGCTTCACTAGAAAAACGCAAGCCAGGGTTTGAAATGGGTTACTATACATTCTCGCTGGAAAACAAACAAAAGTCTGGAGGCAGGAAGTGCTCATAGCTAGAATTTTACTGAATCTCTCAAATGTTTACATTCAACATTCTACAAAATGTCTATTTGGGAAGATGTTTGGGAAAAAATAAAATTCCAAAGAGAAACATTTCCCATAATGTTTAGCATCAACAAATGTTTATTGATATAACTCCTTTGAGGAGGAATGAGCCTCTAGGTTCTAGGTTCTTTCCTTTTTTTTTTTTTCCCCCCCCTCTGAGACGGAGTCTCACTCTGCTACCCAGGCTGGAGTACAGTGACACAATCTCAGCTCACCACAACCTCTGCCACCAGGTTCAAGCAATTATTCTGCCTCAGCCTCCTGAGTAGCTGGGACCACAGTCATGCGCCACCACACCCAGTTAGTTTTTTTGGTATTTTTTAGTATAGGCAGGGTTTCACCATGTTGGCCAGGCTAGTCTTGAACTCTTAACCTCAGGTGGTCAGCCCCCCTCAGCCTCCCAACATGCTGGGATTACAGGCATGAACCACTTCAGGTTCTTCCTTTATGGACCAATGTGGTCTACAACTATCATAGAGTAGTTACCTTCAGAAAGGTAGTTGGCTCACTGGGATTTCATAGGATCCTGTAATTACTTTCCGTTCATCATCCTTCATTGGGTCTTTTGAAAGGTGGTCAAGAAAATATTGTGATGGATTACTTAGGCCAGGGACTCCACCAACCACTTTAGACTGGGAAGACTCATTGTGAGCATATACTGTGATCATTTTTAATATGAATGGAAAGAGATAACATTTGGGTTTGGTTGTAACCTGCAAAATATTGGTCTACATTAATGCAGCTCCTTCAAAGTTAAGGTTTGGTGGACAACAGAGACTTTCCCCTAAGCTAATTCAAAAAAGAATTAAAGAAAAGACCATTGAAATCAAGTAAAAATCTGTTTTGATGGTGAAAAGAAAATGGAATAGAAAGGAATGTGCCATGTGCCATCACTTAAACCCACAGTAAGCAGCAATAATGTTCCCATGATATTTTTTTTTCCATGTTAGAACTGGGTACATTAAAGAACAAGGGTACAAAGGTCACCAAGTCTCAAGTAGGAGACTGGCTTACTTGACTCTAGGCAAATCACATAACTTCTTATTTTCAATAAACTTCTCATTGAGGGTATGGATGTTTACTCTAAATCCTTTACAGATTTATGATGATGATCAAATAAATTAATATAATAAAATATAAATATAGAGTAATTTATAATCATATAAGAAGCATTATGAAGAAATATAATTTATCATTCAAATATAATGTACTGTCATCACACACACATCAGTTCAAGCAGTATAAACTTAGTTAACTTTTACGTTCAGAGAACTTACTGTGATGAATTCCCTTCATCTCTTTTAAAAGTCAAGTGCATTTGTTCATTTAATTAATGACATTGTTCTTTAATTATTCACCATAGAAAAATGGGTCTGATCTGTAGACACCAATTAACATTATAGTGACCCTTGGCCCTTCCTAGGTCACCAGCCCCACTCCATCAACTTCCCCTCTCCTCCAGCTGTCATTTCTCAGGCAGTTAGGGTAAAGGTTATGTAATTGCAGATGTTCTTCCACCACTCATGATTAGGTTAGCTTTGTTTCTCATAAACCAGAGGCCAATGTAACTGCCAACCAAGACGCTGAAGTAAACCCCAAAATGATGACACTCCATCATTCCTGAGATTTAAAAGAAATTGCCCAACTAGAACCAGAAAAACATATATATAAGAGCACAAGAAAATCTGACCCAATGCCAAAGGAATGTTTTCCTTCTCCTCCAAGTAAATACAAATGTGTATCTGGTTATGAAAAAATTGTCCAGGAGAGTTCTCAGGCCCTTGTGTTAAGAATCCTGCTGATCTGTCACTCACCACCATCTCCCCAGCCCCAAAGGTTCAGACAGGAAGTCAAAGGATACAAAAGTATAAATGACACAGGGATTTTTTTGTTTTTGTTTTTTTAAGAGTGAGATATTGAAAGCTGGCTTCCATTCCATGGCTGTGGGCCTCCTTTAAATATAAACAGCAGCAAGAGCTGAGAATGACTGCCATATTTGAATGCCAAATAAACACAAAATGATGAGCACAGGTTTTTGGCTTTATATTAAAGCTTGGTTTTTCAACAACCACTTTTGTTGCCTCTAAAGACAATGGTCTCTGTGTTTCTGAGCCAGATCCCTGAGACTCTGAGCAGAGACTCCCTGGGTGCACCCCAGGAGAGTTCACTCCACAAGCAGGGCTAGTGTCCCTTTTGGGTTGAAAGCAAGCCATCGCTCCCCTCCTGGCCCACTGCTCTAGAAGCATTTGTTTATTGAAACTAAAGAGCAATGGTATATGACACTCGGAATCTGCAGACCAAGCCCCAGGGTAGTTTGATGAGGAATGTGTTCAGTGGTTTCTGTTTGGTTGGGAAATGGTAGCTTCAACATGAGATCTGCAATGGATTCACAGGGAGAGAGTTGAGGATTTATCCACTTCATTAATTCACTGTAGGTTTAATTTTTTTTAATGAGTGTTTATCATTTTAGTTTTATGTCACTTAAGGTAGCAATAATCAACCTCACTAGATGGAACTACTAGGCTTTTTACTCTCCTTCCAGTCTAGCAGTTAAAACAAACCAAAAATTCTCTTAAATGGTTAAGCATCTCAGGTATTAACACAGTTAAGTATCTCAGTGCAGATATTTAACCACTCAAATACGAAGAGGTCTGGTCATGCATATTCTCTTATGCCAAGGAACTGCCTTTTTTAAAGCTCTACATCAGGATTTCAAAGTTCTATTGCAAAAGCACTTAAATACTGTGTGAGGGTATCGGTTTCTTAGTCTTTTTTGTAACACACAAAAGGTTTGCCTCTGCTGATTTTTAACCTTACAGAGGAGAATAGAATTCAAAATTGTAACTAATATTTTATTACTATTTATATAACAGAACCAATTACCAATTAATATTTAATAATTATTATTCTTTAATAATTATATATTTAATATGTTTAATAATTATGTATTTAATATATGTATATTTATAATATACATAAATAATTATATATAAAATAATTATACATCATTATATATTTGATTAATAACATATTTATCAGATTATGTAATACATTTGATATGTTGTTAAAGAAAATTATTTAAACATAAACACAGTTATGTTCATTTACTAAGCTTCTATTGTCTTCAAATTTGTAACAGTAATGACCTAATGGGCTTAATGCCCATCTAGTAGCACCTTCACATTTCATCTGTGTGAAAAAAGTGATAGTTGTAATACCTGATAATTCTTACCATTACTACAGCTCTTTCCAATTTATAATATACCCTAATAACCATTATCAGGCTTGATCTTCAAAAGCATCCTATGGGATGATTATTACAATGTCCATTTTATACATGAGAATACTAAGTCTTAGAAAAATTAGGTGATTTACTGACAGTAATGCAAATAATGTGGAAAACTAGGATTCAAATCCAGGTTTCTTTTTATTAATTTAGTTTTCATTTGGGTGGAACATGCTGCATGAATACCTGGAAATATAAATAATACAAAGTTTCTAAACCATCTGGTAGAGCTAGACATACGTAACATTGTTCTTATTGATGCTGTTAAAAATAATACAGAACACATTTATTCTTCTTCAAGTATAAACAGCCATTTTGTCAAAAAATAACAGATGCTGGCAAGGTTTTGGAGAAAAACAAACACTTTTACACTGTAGTTGGGAGTGTGAATTAGTTCAACCATTGTGGAAGACAGTGTGACAAACACTTAAAGAAAGAAATACCATTCAACCCAGCAATCCCATTACTGGGTATATACCCCAAGGAATATAAATCACTCTATTACAAAGACACATGCACACTTATGTTCATTGTAGCACAGTTTACAATAGCAAAGACACGGAATCCACCTAAATGCTCATCAGTGATCATCTGGATAAAGAAATTGTAGTACATGTATACCATGGAATACTATGCAACCATATAAAAGAATGAGATCATGTCCTTTGCAGGGACATGGATGGGGCTGGAGGCCATTATCCTCAGCAAACTAATGCAGAAACAGAAAACCAAATACTGCATGTTCTCGATTTAAGTAAGAGCTAACTGATGAGAACACATGGACACATAGAGGGGAACAACACACACGAAGGCCTATGAGAGGAAAGAGGCTGAGAACAGGGAGAGGATCAGGAAGAATAACTAATGGACACCAGGCTTAATACCTGATTGATAATATAATCTGTGCAACAAACCCCTTGACACACATTTACCTATGTAATAAACTTGCACATCTGGTACATATACCCCTGAAGTTAAAATAAAAGTTAAAAAAAAAATAGCCCTTTTTGTACCAAATGATATCTCCTTAGCCATTCACCATATAATAGTTTGGTCACTGTGAGAATTATCTGAAGAGGTCATTCCCAACAGACTTTCTACTTATTTATTCATTCATTTACTCACTTTTCTTAAACTTATTTTCTTGTTTACTCATTTACTTATTTATATTAGGAATTTTTTTCTCTCTTATTTGTAATATCAGTGCTGGTATCAGCCCTGATAAACTAGATTCTAACAATTAAAGCATAAGAAATAATAATGCAGCCCACTTCAGAAGTATGTTGGGAAGAATAACTAGCAAAAGTCAATATGACACTTAGTAACCACAGGGTTCTCAGCATTTTTACAAACACCCATAGTGGGTTTCAATGGAACATTTGTCCTTTTTATATCAATCTATTTTCAACTCAAATACCATTCTAAAGAACATATTATCATTCCACCATTTCTTTCAGCATTCATGGTAGAACCATTCTCAAAAATGTGAAGAACTCTTTGCAGCCAAATTACATTAAATTTTAAAACCAGCATTTGGCATGACTAAATCTCAATTCACTACATCCTCAAATGAAAGATTTTGTTATGGTAATCATTTACTATCCAAAGTTTTTAATATCCATGCATGAAATTCATAAAGAGAAAGCAAGAAAACAGAAGGTGATGTCCCTAAAGGCATACATTCTCTGCCTGTGTGCTCTATACTTGTGACAGGCAAGCGCAAACTAAACTCTGCCTCTGGTGAAATTAAAATGAATCTGAGTTTCTATATAAACTCAATGAACTAGGGACCAAAAGTTTCATCAACAGTCAAGTCCTTCTTTCGTGTATGCTTAAAAAGTATTCTACGTAATTTTGTTACCCCAGACAATATTTTCTGAACAAAGAAAACAGCAACCCCTAACGCACATCCATGAGCTAGGATTCTTCAGATTCAGTTGTATTCAAAGACCTGAGCAGGGGCAAGTGATCACATGCAGATAAACTTCACATTGGCTAAAACTCCAATTTCCAAAACAAAATATTAGGAGAGAAAGATATAAAAGTCTGGATTTTTGCTAGACTTCTTATCATTGGTCATGTAGGCTTAATATATCTTTGAGCCTAGAAAACTTTAATAAGCCAATAAAATTTTCCTTAGGCATGGCCTAAAATTAACAAAGCAAATGACAACTTAGAATTCAAGCAATTACATCAATAATCTGAAAAAAAGAATTAATGAGACTATCTTTTTTTGTTGTTAGAATTCTTTTCTTAAATACTTTCTTTCAGAATCAGTCTAATTTCTGTTTGCTTCTGGGACTAAGAGGCTTGTCCTTACCCAAGAAAATATGAAACTATAAGCAAAGAATAAAGAATAATCTTGAGAACAACTTTCACTTAGGAAATGACAAAAATATCACTGAAATATCATTTTGAGGTGGAAAAAATCTTGTTTTAGAGTTAATGAGCGTGTCTTGCAAAATTGTTCTTACAGATCAATGTATAAATCTAGGCTGTTGATGTTGTTTGTATTTATGATGATGACTCAACAATAAAATAAAATCAGAGTCCTATACAACCTACATCTATTTTTTCACAATAACATAAGTCCTGGTACAATTGAATTAAACTTGACTATGAATAGTTTCAAAAACTAAGGGAGGGAAACGTAGCCAGATAGGAATGCAAACTTCCCAATATTTCCTACTGGGCACTTGTATTTAATTCTTCTGCCTTCAGAAGCTTTCTATTCTCTCTCTCTTTTTTTTCCTCAGAAAATCTCTTCAGAAATCCCTACATCACCCTCCTTTTGGCCTGTCAGCCCAACCTGTTAGCACTATAGCCTTTGAAGCAGGCCTCTGCTATCCTCTGAGCTGCTCTATCAAGTTCTATCAGTTAATGAACTTTTAGGGCAAAGAGCTAGGAGAATCTGAAAGCGGGCTTGTGGTTTTTTCTCTTTAGTTAAATAAAACTAAAGAAAACTTTCCCTCCTGGAAGCCACATAGGGACAGGAGAGTTAAACTGATTAAGGTTATGATGTTTTAATTGCATTTTCTTCCCCAGATAACACCTCCAGCAAAGCAGTGATTCTGATCCCAAAATCTTTTATGCTACCAGACCTAGTGCTCTACAGTCTCTCTGTCAGGGAGTGATTTTCCACCCCGATTTCCGAGGGCTTCTTCAACTGCAGAAAGCATTGTTTTGATTAAAATTTGGCTCTCAGTTCATCTACCAGCTGCATCTACACTCTCAAACTCAGTGCTTGACTTTACAGCTGCCCAAGCTGATACCACTGCCCCAGAGAAGAAATGCAAAGATGTCAGCAAAAATCTTGGTCAAGTGTGCAGTGGAAAGAGTACTTTCTGGCATCTCACCCCGAAACTCTGGAAAAATTTACCCATAGGAAAATATATCTACACACATACACAATAAGCCAATAAAGACTAGAAAGGTTTAAGGAGAATTTGGAACTCTAGGGAATTTTTTTGTTTTGTTTTGGTTTGGTTTGGTTTTTTGAGACGAAGTCTCGCTCTTGTCACCCAGGCTGGAGTGCAAGGGTTCGATAGCAGCTCACTGCAACCTCCACATCCCAGGTTCAAGTGATTCTCCTGTCTCAGCCTCCTGAGTAGCTGGTATTATAGGCACCCGCCACCAAGCCTGGCTAATTTTTATGTTTTTAGTAGAGATGGGGTTTCACCATGTTGGCCAGGCTAGTCTCGAACTCCTGGACTCAAGTGATCTGCCCATGTCAGCCTCCCAAAGTGTTGGGATTACAGGCATGAGCCACTGTGCCCAGCCAGAGAATTTCTTAAAGAAAGTCCTTAAAGGAAATTCCATTTCCAAAAAAAAAAGAGGGGCGGGAAGTTGTTAACTTTAGTTGTTAAGCAATGACCAAAGACTTAATTAAGTCTTGATCCTACTCTGCATATGCTGGTATCTTCCTTTGGAGCACTTGGCTTCATAGAGTTAATTTCAATTCCCATCTTTGGTCTTTGCCTCGTTTTGTCTTCCCAGGTTTTGAGCCCAAACTTTCCAATACCCTGTCTGACTTGACCTGACCCTCCAGTGCCAACAAATCCTACTGCACTCTGTGCTTCCGTTTCTAACCTCACAGAGACACACTCATAGCAGGGCCCAGTAGGCACTGCTGCAGTATTCCCTGCTGTCAGATAGGGTAAGGCATACTTGCCCATCACACAGGACTCTTCTGAATGCAAAGGGTAGACTTTGCCTTATACAGCAAAGAGAAGATGGAGCTTTTGCACTTAAAGAAACTGTAACCATAGCGGAGTAAGGAGTTAAGGAGGAACCACCAGCGTATCTCCATGTAGGACTGAATCGGAGCTTTTCTCAAAATTGCTACAGGACTGTGTGTTTGCTTTTCTGTCACACTTTGTGCACCCACCCATCCTCTATGCTGTAGAAAGTTCTCTAACTCCCCAAATTTACCATAGAGAACCCAATGAGAGATTTTTCAAGTTAAAAAAAATCTCCAAATTCATTTCCTGGAATTAGGTTTAAGATAGCAACAGGTCCCCACTATGTTCAGGACAGAGCTGCAAACTGCAGAAATGGACAGAGAGTAGCAAACAAGGAAAGAATTTAAAAAAAAAAACTGTGGAAGTTTTGACATCATTTCGTCCAATGACTGATAATTATTTTAAAAGAAAATATTGGAAAGATTACTAACTAAAATAGTACTAACCAAAAACCTTGTAACAATAAATTCCTGACCGTTATCCATAAATGAGATCATCAGTCCCTGGATAATAAAATGCAATACTTTTGTTAGAAATGAGGTTTTTTTTAGAAGAGAATAATTATACTTTAGAATGATCCTAGCCTTCCTAGGAGCTCTTTTCTTAGAGAAAAACACATGCGTGTCTTGTTATGTGAGGAGAACTTTGACCTGAAAGGATATTTAGGCATTCTCCCAGATGAGCTGTTGATTTCCACATGAAATTGGCAAAAGAGAGAGCCATCTGGGATAAAATGTTATGCACACTCTTGGTGTCTCACTGTTAAGAAGTGCATTTCAGTTTTGTACCATAAAAAAATGATATCATCCTGCTAATAATCATTATTTCTCAATAATCTCTAAAGTCAGTTTCACAGATTTATAAGGAATCCAGGATAAATGTATCCATTTTACCTATTTCAAAATCTAAAACATAATTTTTTAATTGAGTATTTAATATAACTATCTACTTACCTACTTTCAGAATTTTCTATAAAAAGTACGCTCAGGTCCCAGATCCCATGGTACCTGTGCAATAGAGACTCATCAAAACATTTAACAAAGAGATCAGAGATCTGAGTCTTAGCCATCATTCTACCATTCACTAACTATGAGATATTGTGTAAGACGTTTAATATTTCCAGATAAACAAGTTAACATCAGCTGTGTAACAAATACCAAAATTTCATTGGTGATAGAAGATTGTTTCTTGTACATTGGACGGTTCAATGCAAATATTCCAAGTTAGCAGGCAACTTTCCTCTACACAGTGATTCAGGGATTCAGGCTCAGCCAGTTTTAAAAACTTCTCTATCCACTAGGGCTTTAGAGTTATCTGCTTTTAGCTAGTGAAAAAGAAAAGTGAGTGAAGAGAAGTCTCACTTTCTTCTTAGGAGTCTGGCCTATAAGTGACCCTTTTCACTCACTCACATTCCAATGTTTAGAATTAGCCAAATGTCTATGCTTAATTGTAAGGTTAGAGCCAGGGCCTGAAAAATGTGGTCCAGCCAGAGAGAACATGCGTTTTAGGTGTATAGCTATAAATGTTCTGTCACACCAGACCTGTACTTATTCATCTGTGAAATAATGATATCAATACCTGACCTGCCACCCCAACAGGAACATTGTGAGAAAAACAAGTAATAGGTGTTAATGTGCCTTGTAAATAGTACCAGAGAAACACACCTCCACAAGATATGTACATAAGAAAACACAAACCATTTAGACTATGACATGCTTTCTTACTACATCAACTGTAAGATATATCTTGATTTCAGAAATTTAAAATTTTTAAAAATGGCCAGGCACAGTGCCTCATGCCTGTAATTCCAGCACTTTGAGAGGTCAAGCAGGCAGATCACTTGAGCCTAGTTCAAGACCAGCCTAGGCAACATGGTGAAACCCAATCTCTAAAAAAAAAAAAAAAAAAAAAAAAAAATGCAAACATTAGCCATGCATGGGGGCATTCACGTATAGTCCCAGCTACTCGGGAGGCTGAGATGGGAGAATCACTTGCACCTGGGAGGCAGAGGTTGCAGTCATGATTGTGCCACTATACTCCAGCCTGGGTGACAGAGCAAGATTCTGTCTTAAAACAAAATTTTTAAAAAATGGTTAATGCTAACTGCTTAATTTTGAATCTACCACTCACCTTCCACCCACTGAAAAAAACAAAACCAACAAAGAGAGCAAATAAAATCATATATAACCCACTCCATTAGCAGTATTATGAGAGAGAATATCATGATACTCAAATTCTCTGTAAGTAGAGAAAAAAAGCAACTCCAGTTGAGTTCCTGAATCCTACCTAACACTACAAGCCTGTGGGTAAAAAGAGTCAGGAGGCAAGACTTAAGAGACTCTATGAAAAGATCAAAGGAGTACAGAGAACTGAGACATGGTACAAAATTAAGAGAAAATCCAGCAGTAAACACCAATCACAGGGGAGAACTTGGTAACTGACAACACCAGGTAAACGCAAGGGGTTTGAGGATGATGGCACAAGAAGCAGCAGTCGCTGAGAAGCATTTTTCAGGAGAAGAATCAGTTTTAAAGGAAAGGAGATGGGAACATAGCAGTACAAGAAAAGTAGTATGTGAGAAAGAAAAATTAAAGATATTTACTAAATTAAATAATTAAAGAAACCAAAGAAACAAAGCACACCAGTTTTTTGTCTCCCTGTGCTATCAAACAACACCATGCATAAAAGCAACATAGAAGAGGGTAAACCATCAGAATAAAGAATTGTCAAACTAGGAGCACTGACCACAAAATGAATAGGAATACAAATAGCAGACCACGTCCATATAAAAACTGGAGAAAATTTCAGAAAATGTCAGTTGAGGCATTTTAATTAATAAAACACCTCCCCCCAAAATCAACCACAAAGATGAAGAAATTGTAATACAGTACTCGAAAATAAATTAAAGATTGTTACACAAATATTTGTAAATATGAAAAAATCTTGAATTACAAACACAAAAATCAAAAACATAAATAGAGGGGAATGAGAAAGAAGAAATTAAATGAAAGTTAATTGAATTCAAGAAATAGAAAAAAAGATAAAATTATATCAGAAATCAAAAGGTACCCAAAATTAGATTCAAGTGAGAATTAAAAAGGAAGCAACCAAAAACATAAAAATATAATAAAGAAAGATGTAAAAATGAACTCTCAATAGTATAAACACAGAGATCCACACCCTGACATTTTTTTGAAAGACAAATACAAAAGAAAATCTTGAAAGTAGCAAGATAAAAATGGCTTGTCCTCTATAAGAAAATTTAACTAGGTTAACAGCTGACTTTTTATCAGAAAAGATGGACATTAAAGCAGGTGGGATAAAATACACAAAGTGTTAAAAGAATCTGTCAACCAAGAATCTTGTATCTAGCAAAACAGTCTTTCAAAAATGAAGGGAAAATAAAATTGTTCCCAGATAAACAAAAACTGAGATAAGTCATTACTAGAAGATCCACCTTATGAGAGAAATAAACTGGCATCAGTTTTCTCAAAAACAACATACAAAACAAAGGTAACAACAGACCCACTGTTTTAGTACATTTTGTGTTGCTATAACAGAATATATGAGACTGGGTAATTTATAAATAATGGAAGTTTATCTCACATTTCTGGAGACTGGGATGTTCAAGAGCATGGCATCAGCATCTGGTGTGAGGATGTTCATGCTGCATCATCCCATGGTGGAAGATGGAAGAGCAAGAGAGGACAAAAGTGAGAGACCGAAAAAGGGCCAAACTTGTTTTTATATCAAGCTCACTCTCAAGATAAATAATCCACTCCCATGATGACACTAATCTGTTCATGGGGTTAAAGCCATCATGACCTAGTCACCCGTTATTAGTCCCCACTTTCCAACACTGTTGCATTGGGGATTAAGTTTCCAACATGTGAAATTTCAGGGACATATTCAAAACATAGTAACAACATTTTCAAATAAAACTAAAAATGTTTAAATTAAGAATATTATATCCATCCAAGCTATCCTTCAATAATCAATGCTGTAACTGTATTTGAGCATGCAAGAACTCAAGAAATTATTTCCTAGTGTACTTATGTGCCCTTCCCAAAAAATACCCTGAAAAATGAGATTGATCCAAATAAGAAGTGATAGCAGAAAGTTTGGCAAAGTTTACATTGTCTTGTAAGGTAGTAGAGATTTCATTCCTTCAAATGGATTCCAAGAAGGACAAAAGAAATAGTATCGTCTCTATGAAGGGGAGTTTTTCAATATCTAATAAAAGTAAATATACATTTTGCTATTTATCCAGCAACTCTACATCTAGAAATTTACTATGCAGCTAGCTCTCCAACATATCAAAAAAAACATATGTAAAAGAGGCTATTTATTGCAGCATTATCTCTCATGGCAAAATACTGAAAGCCATCTAAATGTTGGGGCATAGGAGATTGAAAAAACTATGATACATATATACATGGAGTATTGCACAGCTATGAAAAATAATAAAAACAATATTTATGAACTAATCTGGAGAATTTTCAGGAGATACTGTTAATTGAAGAAAGCACAGAACAAAACAACACATAGAGCATGTCCCTTTTCTATAAGAAAGAAAGAGGAAAACAAGAAAGCATTAATTTACCTGCTCATCCTTATAAAAGAAATTCAATAATCATTAGAAGGCAATGAAGTTGGTTACCTCTAAGGGGTTGGGAGTAGAATGAACAGGGTGGAAGGGATGTGAGAGGGAATAACACTTCTCTGAGGAAAACTTTCCATGTAATTTTTCTTTCAGAAAGTTGTTAATGTCCTAACAAGATTAAATCAACAAGATTGGGAAAGAGGAAAAACTGCAGCTGAAATCAGACTAAAACACGTGAACCCAATTATAGTTCAAATAAATAACAATCACACAGAAGGAGAAAAAGAGAGTGAATCTAAGTCATATGTGAACACAATATTTTATTATATACCCTCTGGCTTCAGCAGACCAGGGGAGGACAAGGAGAACCCTGAACTTTTAAAAATACATTTGGATTTATTTAGAAACAAGGAGAAGCAATTGTGAAACAATTTCAGATGCATCACAGGACTGAGCAAATGAGTAAGTACGCTGATGCTTTTGAGAGTTAAATTCTTTTTTCTTTTCTTTTCTTTTTTCTCTCTCTCTCTCTTTTTTTCTTTTTGAGACAGAGTCTTGCTCTGTTGCCCAGGCTGGAGTGCAGTGGTACAATCTCAGCTCACCAAAACCTCTGCTTCCCGGGTTCAAGCGATTGTCATGCCTCAGACTCCTGAGTAGCTAGGACTACAGGCGCACGCCACCATGCCCAGCTAATTTTTGTATTTTTAGTAGAGACGGATTTTCACTATGTTGGCCAAGCTGGTCTTGAACTCCTGACCTCGTGATCTGACTGTCTTGGGCTCCCAAAGTGCTGAGATTACAGGCATGAGCCACCGTGCCTGGCAAGAGTCAAATTCTAACTGTAAAAGCAATGAGAATGAACAACCCTGTGGAGTGGATTACAATTGGAGGTATGGGAGTCAACATATGATTTCTAAACTAGAAATAGAAAATGTAGGTGTTTGTGTATATGCATGTATATGTGTAGATTGGTGTGTATATATATGTGTGTATATGTACATATATCTATCCATATTTATATATGTGTAACACATGCATATATTTTCTATCTCTGCCTCTGGACCCATGCCAATAGCAACTTGTATACCTAGCACTCAGATATTGGTCCCTATGCCTACTCCCCACTAACAAATACTAGGGTTTCTAGGAGAAACAGCTGATTCTGAGGCTGAATCAAAGAGAGTACAGATAAGCATGAAACATCTTGTTTTTCCAGACAGTAAAAACGTACTTTAAAAAATTTCATGGGGGCATGTCATAAGATTCAGGTTTCAGTTGGAAAAGTCTATCACTGGCCAAATCTCGGACAATTTGATGACTGAAACATTTAGGAATAGTAAAAAACTATAGACTATTAGAAAAGCTACGTAATTACTGGGTATATATCCAAAGGATTATAAATCATTCTACTATAAGGACACATGCACACGAATGTTCATTGCAGCACTGTTTACAATAGCAAAGACCTGGAACCAACCCAAATGCCCATTGACGATAGACCGGATAGGGAAAATGTGGTACATATACACCATGGAATACTACGCAGCCATCAAAAATGATGAGTTCGTGTCCTTTGTAGGGACATGGATGAACCTGGAAACCATCATTCTCAGCAAACTGACACAAGAGCAGAAAATCAAACACCGCATGCTCTCACTCATAGGCGGGTGTTGAACAATGAGAACACATGGACACAGGGAGCAGAGCACTACATGCTGGGGTCCATTGGGGGGAAATGGGGGAGGGACAGGGAGGTGGGGAGGTGGGAAGAGGTAGCATGGGGAGAAATGACAGATACAGGTGAGGGGAAGGAAGGCAGCAAACCACACTGCCATGTGTGTACCTATGCAACAATCTTGCATGTTCTTCACATGTATCCCCAAACCTAAAATGCAATTAAAAAAAAAAAAGAAAAGAAAAGCTACGTCAATGAGTCCATACCAATAACAAAGAAAGAAATAAGAGAAGGAGTATTCTTGCTTATAGAGCTGACTGATAAAAGGTTGAAGGAAAGCAGTTTAAATCACATTTTGTTATCATCATAGCAAAGATTGGTTCAAGTACATTATCAGTGAATGTTAATCCCGGGGAAATTTTTTTATGAGAAATGGGATATTTGCATGGTCTTTGGTAACTCCTCACAGGAGTTTGTGTGTTTCAAAATAATAGCAATAATAATGAGGAGGAGGAGGAGAAATTGGACAACACCTACACCAGGGGAGCAAAATTAGTGTTGCCAATGATGGGCAGATGGACATGATGTGCCTCCAAATGTAAAACCATGGGAAAGACACAACATTGCTTAGGTAGTATTTCAGCCTGGAACATGTATCTCCATCTGACCATGTGGAATCATCAGATGAATCCTGAATGAAGAACAGTCTATATTCTTCAAAGAAGTCAATACTATAAAAGACAAAGAGAGGTTGCAGAAATATTCCAGATTAAAAGAGACTAGAGACATGAAAAACAAATGCAATATGTGATCTTATACTATATCCAGTACAGGAGAGGGGAAGAATCTGTAAATGATATTATTGGGTCAACTGACAACACTGGGATACAGATGTTAGATTTTATTAACTTATTATATTACAATTAAATGTACTGAGGGGGCTAACTATACTGTGGTTTTATCACAGAATATTCTTAGTAATAAAAACATGCTGAAGGTTTTAGGGATAGAGTGCTATGATAATATCATGCAACTTACTCCAAAATGTGTCAAAAAATACCAGATATGTATGTTTTACGTGTGTGATTATTCTTGTGTGTAGAGGGAGAGAGAAACAGAGGAGGCAAATAATTTAAAAAAATAAAAATAATGAGATTAAATGTTAACATTAGGTGAATCTGAACAAAGGGTACATGAGTGTCCCGTATAGTATTCTTATTGTTACAACTTGTCCATAAATTTGAAATTATTTTCAAATAGAGAATAATTCTAAATGTTTGAAAAAAATCTTAGAAATTAAATGAATCAAATTATATTACACCCATTTAAAACCCTTTAACAGCTTTCTAGTGCTTTTGAAATCCAATCCAAACTGCTCTTGGATTGGATTTCAAACATCTAGAGGATGCATCCCTCAATACCAGCCCCACCCAATCTTGGCGGCTCTCCTCAGACAACCTGCCACACTAGTCCTCCATCTGTTTGGAACTCTTTCAGGCTTCAAAGGTTTTCAGTCGGGGATCGAGGAGGGGGATGTTGTTTTTACCTACCCAGAATCAATTTTCCCTCTGTAAAATCCTCCTGCCATGGGTTCCTGCTCTCTCAGCCCCAAGCAGGACATGGGACCTTGACCATGAGCATGGTGAGAGCATGGCTCAGAATGAAGCCACTACACAAGGAAGCAGAGCTGCAAGGTGCAGAGCAGGCACAAATCTGGACCACATCACTTGAAGCTTTGACTCTAGCCCTGGTGGGAATGAAATCTACCCTTTGATTTTTGCTGCTGTTCCCTCTGCCTAGAAGGCCTTTCCCCTCTCTCTTCGTAGGACTAACACTTTTCATCCCTAGGTCTCAGTTTAAATGAAGCCCTCCTAAATGCTTTCATGAGCATCTTACCTAAAGGAGGGCCCCTCTTCAAGGTACCCTCTTCAAATCTGTTTTTCTTAGCCCCTTGATTTATTTTTTTAATTTTTTGCCTCATCACACTTAACACAATTTGGGCCATTTCATTTAGTTTTTATGTCTATTTCTTTTTAAATTGTTCCCCCTATTTGAGTTAAGGCAGGGGTTTATAAGGTGGTTTCAGGTGGCTTTGGTTCCCCAGGGTCTGGGATGTTACCTGATCACATGGCAGACACTCACTATGTATTAAATAAATGAGTACATCTTTTTTCCTCATTACACTAGGTCTACTAATACTGAAAAATCTACATGGTTTAAGAGAGGAAAAAATATGAATTGGCACGTAATTTTTTGGCCTAGAAACTATTTTGTTAAATTATAAGCTCACTAAGGAATATGTTTCATTGCATTTTGTTTTCTGCTCATCCCAAATATCTTGCACTATGCCTTATACAATAATGGGAATTTTTACTCCCAATTATTATGTCATTTACGTCCCTAAGGAGCAAGGCAATACTGAACTGACAACAGTATACCAAAGCTGCAGATCCTCTTTTCAGAACTTACTGTTGGAATCCAGTGGGACCAGGCTGACATTCAGAGAAGGACATTTTCCAGGCAAGTGGATTAGGGCTTTGTAAATATTTATTGAATGAATCATAAGTCATTGTAACTAAACAAATTTTAGAAAGAGAGGAAGGGAGGGAGAGAAGGAGAGAATCTAAAAGCCTTAGTCATTGAGCCCAGATAAGTAGAACTCATCTGCAACCCCACAATTAGCTGTGATGATAGCTGTGCTTTCAACATTTGAATTCCCAGGTCCTATGAATAAATTTTCAATAATCTATGAAAAAATTACTTAGGCCTCTTCATCCCATTTTTCTTAATCCCCTGATGAGGCTGGCCATGGAGCTAAGTCATGGGTTGCGTAGAAAGGTCAGGTGCTGCAAAGCTGAAACTATGAGATTTAAGGCAGAGCATACAGTGTGAGTCCCCATTAGCTGTGGTCAAGTCATGTAACCTAACAAGCATCAGTTTCCTCATCTATAAAGTAAGAATTAATATGAACATGCAAGTTATGTACCTCTAAAACTGTTTCTATAAATCTAATCATATAATACACTAGTAAAAGTATTTTGTGAGTTATACAAATATCAAAATTTAGTTACAAAACATAATTTGTTATTTTTATTATTACGGATACAAAAGTAAGCTCAGACAGTTTTAGGATTCCCTAATTACTTCCACTTACCACAAAGATTAAATCTTTCTAATTATATAATTTGTATAGGCACCTATGAGCTGTTTAAAAAATAAATGTGGTCAAACCACCTGTGATAAAAATAGCTGCAGAAAAGAGTTCTAGATATTCATTAACCCTAAATTGAAATTATGATTATTTGGTTTTCTTTTTTATAATATTGTCTTAAAACATGTGTCTCTTAAAATTTTTATCATGCAGAGAATCATGAAAAAATGATATATGAGATAGCTGGACAACGCAGCATAGATTGTCCCTTTGATTGGCAGAGTGAGTCGGCAGTTTCTGTTAAGTCCACATTGCCCAATCTTAGGCACAACCCAAATTAGAGTCGTGGGTTGCAAAGGATTCTCAGAAAAGGGTGTGTTCCCCATCCTCCTGACCAACCATAGTAGGCCCAGGAGGAAAGTACTTTTTGGTGGGAAGGTGCTATACGGAATGAACCTCATACTAGTCCAGCTTGTTTCGTCCCTAACCTCAGCAACAAGGAAAAGAGCCAGGGGAATGACACACAATAAACACATACATACACACAAATAGTACTTAGCCTTGAAAAAGCAGCAAATTCTGCCATTTACAGTAATACAGAAGAACCTGGAAGATAATATGATAAGTGAAATAAGATCGACACAGAAAGACAAATGTTGCGTGATCTCACCTATATGAGGCATCTAAAATGGTTGAACTCATAGAAGCACAGAGTAGAACAGCACCTGCCAGGAGTTGGAGGCTGAGGGAAACGGGAACTGTGGTCAAAGGATACAAAGTTTCAGTTATACAAGATGAATAAGCTCTGGAGGTCTGCTATACAGTATAGAGACTATGGTAAATAATCCCGTACTGTATATTTGAAATCTGCTAAGAGGGTAGATCTTAAGTGTTCTGACCATATCAAAAGAAAAGCAGCTTTGGGAGATGATGGATATGTTAACTACCTTGATTGTGGTTTGGTGATCACTTTGCAATGTATGGATATAGCAAAACATCAAGTCATATACCTTAAATATAGATGAATTTACTTGTCAACAAAGATGGAGAAAAGAAGAAGAAGAACCCCATTCCTATCCATAGGGAGCCTGTGCAGTGTGTAGATTAAGAACTGGGCTTTAGGGTTGCTTATTAACTATGTGAGATTGTGACATGGGCAATTTACTTAACCTCTCCATGCCTTAGTTTCCTTATCTGTAAAGTAGAAATAATTTTTTAAAACTCTCAAAAAGATGCTAGGAAGATTTAAGGAGGTAAAATGCATACAGAATTAGCAGCATGCCTGAAACATGGTAAGAGTTCAATAAACGTCTGTTACTACTAATATTACTAATCATAGCGATAATTTTTTTTTATTTCTCTTTCAGATTTGAAGATTACAGAGCCTCGATACTTCCCAAGTTGACAATACAGTAAGGAATGTTCAAGAGTTATTCCCGAGACATCCTTTTTTGCCTGTAAGTCCACAGACCCATCAATGAACCTGACATGAACCTATTAGAATACAAATTATGTCGAGGATCCATAGAATCATTTATCAGAATGTTTTAATTTTGAAAGAAAACCTTCAGTTGCATTATTTTCCTTTATTAAATAGCAAATAATAACAATTTAAACCATTAATCCTAGTGAAGGCCAAAGAGCACTATTGTTTTGCTACTAGATTTTAAAGCTTTTGCAGTTTGCCTTTAAGTTACTTAAAAGGTCCCATGTCTGATTATAGAGAACCACTCCATTAAGTCTTAGACCCTAGCTGAGAGCACTAGGCCATTTTCTACCCATGTCCCCAAGGGTATAAAATGCCACTTTCCAGGCAGGAAAGAGACTCCTTACAAATAAATCCTTCTAATGCTCTTTTGTCACTTTCTCCCCTTGGGTCCCATCTGATTATCCAGGCCAAAGAATATATCTGAGTAAAAGCTGCTTTGAAGGTGAAACCTTAAATTATTTTTATAAAATTTCAGGGTTACCATAAAGCTGTAAAAATCTTTTATGTTTTCACTGTAAAAAGACCATTTTCCCAGTTTTTTATTTGTCAGTACGCTCTCAGCCATGACAAAAAAACTCTCATAATTTCAACTATTTATTCACTCATTTATTACATTTATTTTTCAGTCATTCATCTTATGTTGATTGGTGTTCCAGACAATGTGTACATTTGGGGAATATAAAATTGAACAGGAAGCAGCCCTTGTGGATTATGTGATGGTTGAGACACATCAACAAATCATTGCAATATAACCTTCTACATGCTTAACAAAAACATGTACCAAGTAGTAAGGAAGCTCAGAAGAAATGATCATTGTTTTTGGAGGAGTTGGAAGAAATTTCACTGAGCAGTGAAATGAAGTTAGGTATTCACAGTAAGTAGAAGTAAGAACAGTAAGAATTGGGGAGCACCATTAATTATAAATTAAATGCATTAATATATAGAAAAAGATTTAAACTCATGATTGGTACATACTAAAGTACCATAGAAGTGTTAGCTGACATTAGCATTAGCATTACCATCACCATCATATCATGCAGACAACAGGAGTCATTAGAGTGCTTGCCAGCACCAGTCTCTCTTAAGTGGTGACTGTCTCTACCGACTTATTATTGTTACCTTCAACAGGTTCAAGTTCCAAAGATCCTGTTTAATGAAAATCTAGCAGCATCAAGGTTAGGCATGAATAATAATTACCTAGCCTACTTGAGTGTGGCATACTTTCTTTGTCCAACTAAACTATTGGACCATAAGTGAAAAGTTTGTAATAAGGGGAAAAGATAGGTGAGAATAAGGTTAAGCTATCCTATGTTTAAATTATAAGACGAAGAATTAAAGAATTCGTCCCCTAGATTTTCCTAGAACACTGTTAATGTGCTTAGAAGTTTCATCTCTGGATTACTGATGGCAGTAGCAAGGGAATATCAGATATTCGCAATCCATTAGTCAGCATAAGACAGTTTATGCTGCAAGACCGACAACCATGATCTATCAATGGATTAACACACAGCAAGTCTGCCATGAGTCTAGAGGATCTTCAGCATAGCTCCCTTCAAACTGATGACCCAAGGACCCATTCTAATTCTTTGTTATAGCTATAACATCTAGAACTCATGGCTTCCAGGTCACCACAGTGGAGAAGAGAGAACTGGAGCCTCACACATCTGTTAATAATGCTTTCTTCTGAAACTGAACTATATCAATCTACTTCTACTTCCAACTCACTGACCATGACTAGTCACATGATCCTATTTCATTACACAGGTATTAGGAAATGTGTATGGGTATTTTGTGAGCATTGTTTCTGCACAGTGAGTCACAATGACTAAGCGAGGTCTTCTATGTACAGGCAGAGGGGAGAATGGTAGTTTGCTGCTTTTTCCCTTATTAATGGCTTATACTTGTTACATTCATTCTTCTCAGTAAACTGAGAATTACTGATTTTTTTTAAATTGTACTCCCTACCAGTTAGACCACTGCTGACATGATTAAATAGGTGCTGAATAAATAAGAGAGCCAGTACAGCTTACCTACCCTGCTGCAAGATGACTGAGAAGTCTGCTACCGGGATCCTATTTCAGTGATTATGCTGATTTCATTATTAGAAATGTGGATGAATTTATTTTGTCATTTGAGGAATTACCTGAGGGAACAGCAATCAAAATGACACAGTCCTTTCATTGTTTACAGAAATGAGCCAATACTACATGTCTCTGCACTGTACATTAAACTACCTAATACTTTACTGAGCCTTTCATCAGCACAAGGGTTTTCCCTGTCTTTCTTAGTGTCCCACTAAAAAGTCTTTTTGCCCTATAAATAATTCATAAGGAAAAAAGAAATAGCGCTTATGTTATTTTCTCCACAAAATTTTAATTGCTATTAAAGGAAAATATATAATTCAATTATTCTTGTGGAAAAATAATATTCTTTCACCTTAAATATTTCCTGTGTCATTTTCTTTTTGTTGTTTAATTTCTTCTCCCTCCACTGGAGAAAGACTTGAGAGGGACTGTTCTCCATATCATAAGCTTTTCCATTTTGCAGTTCTCGGAATGATGTTATTTTGGGTAACTACTTTTTTTTTTTTTTTTTTTTTGAGACAGTTTCACTTTTGTTGCCCAGGCTGGAGTGCAATGGTGGGATCTCCGTTCACTGCAACCTTTGCCTCCTGGGTGCAAGTGATTCTCCTGCCTCATCCACTCAAGTAGCTGGGATTACAGGCATGCGCCACCATGCCCAGCTAATTTTTTGTATTTTTAGTAGAGACAGGGTTTCTCCATGTTGGTTAGCCTGGTCCTAAACTCCCAACCTCAGGTGATCTGCTCACCTCACCTCAGCCTCCCAAAGTGCTCAGATTACAGACGTGAGCC
Source organism: Saimiri boliviensis (assembly GCF_048565385.1). NCBI lineage: Eukaryota > Metazoa > Chordata > Mammalia > Primates > Cebidae > Saimiri > Saimiri boliviensis. Next base: position 43,233,241 of record NC_133461.1, on the reverse strand, counting down.
ACTGCACCTGGCCCTTGGGTAACTACATCTTTACAGCTTTTAGACAGCACCTTAATTGCAAAGGAAAACAGTCCTTTTATTTTTAGCAAAGACATACATCCTTCCCAAGCACAATGCCTGGAATATATTTATTCAAACATGTCCAACTCCTAATTCTCCAAAATCTCTAGAAATGGCACTCAACTGAGCTTCAAAAAAGCCCCCATTGATGTAAATGAAGTCCAATCATTATTTTTATCTATAATTCATCTAATTATATTCCCAGGTGGCTCACCATCACATCCATTTAAAATAACAAATTATTTAAAGTCATAATTCAAATAGATGTATTGATTTCAAGATTTCATCAAAGCATTTATCTTATAATTTAATCAATAGTGATGCTTGGTGAACAGCTCAATCCAATCAAATCTATATGTTGCAATTAATTCAGGTAATGCCATTTTCCACTGATAATAAAGAAATCTTGATGACACATAAAGCCTGGGTGTTCTCCATAGCCAAGGCCCTCTAGGTCAGCAGTTTTTCAGTGTGCTACTGGAACAGACTAGTGTACAATGATCAAAATGCATGCCTCGCTTTAGTGAAGTATCAACATTTTTAAATGATTTGCTTCTTTTCAGATATACGTAGAATGACTGCATGCATGTCCTTACATGTTTCCCACTCACTTGCTTTAGCTGTTTGAGATTTGTGTATAAGCACAGCTTACCCTGAATAGCAGTCTACAATTTACTATGATACAGTATAATGGTTTTGTTTTGTTTTTAATTTATGTATTATAAGTTCTGAGGTACATGTGCAGATCATGCAGGTTTGTTACATAGGTAAACGTGTGCCATGGTGGTGGCTTGCTGCATCCATTGCCCCGTCATCTACATTAGGTATTTCTCCTAATGCTATCCCTCCCCAATCACCCTACTCCCTGCTATTCCTCCTCTAGCCCCCTTCCCTCCAGGCCCTGGTATGTGATGTTCCCCTCCCTGTGTCCATGTGTTCTCATTGTTCAATACCCACTTATGAGTGAGAATATGCGGTATTTGATTTTCCGTTCTTGTGTCAGTCTGCTGAGCATGATGGTTTCCAGTTTTATCCATGTCCCTGCTAAGGACATGGACTCATCCTTTTTATGGCTGCATAGTATTCCATGGTGTATATGTGTCACATTTTCTTTATCAAGTGTATTATTGATGGGCATTTGGGTTGGTTCCAAGTCTTTGCTATTGTGAACAGTACCGCAATGAACATACATGTGCATGTATCTTTATAATAAAATGATTTATAATCTTTTGGGTATATACTCAGTAATGGGATTGCTGGGTCAAATGGTATTTCTATTTCTAGATCCTTGAAGAATCGTCACATTGTCTTCCACAATTGTTGAATTAATTTACACTCCCAACAACAGTGTAAAAGCATTCCTATTTCTCCACATCCTCTCCAGCATCTAATACAGTATAATGTTAATTGTTGCAACAACTGTCCACTATGATGTACATTAAAAAAAAACACTGAGAATTTCTTCAACATCTGAGTATTTGCATGGAAATCTATCATATGTGTATAGCATAGATATCACAAGAGAGAGTATTCCTGGTACTCATTTTCTGCTACATTTAGTCTAAAGCAAATATGATTTTTCCCTTGGCTACACCTCTGTGATACAGTTTTCATATTCAGTAACTTAATAATTCAATTCACATCTAAAATGTCAAGTTAATAACTTAGATGTTTTTCTCTCACCTCTACTGAAACTATTTTTAAAATAATTTCATTTCTGTTATTAATAGTACATCCCATTCACTTGCATGAAACTGCTAACTCAAAGGCCTCTATCAAAAATGCAAACATTCTGCATCTACCTCCAACAGCAAACAGAAAAATAGAGAGCATTTCAGTGCAAATATATCAATTCAATGACTTTTCTTAAAAAATCCAAAATGCCCATTCATGACTCTGTTATATCAATATAAAATTGAAACCACAGCAGCACTGTGGAAATATACTGACATAAATAATACATTTCTTATGAAGTATGTAACACTCAATCTTATGCAGAAAAAATTACAGGAATTCAAAGAACTTATTTAAGGAAGGAAAAAAAAAAAGCCTGTAGTGGTATTCCTTAAACCGATAATACACTTTCAAATACATATAATGTTATGCAAGATACCTTAGCCAGCTCTGATAAATGGCAAATGCAGTTTAACCATGTATTTAAAATACTGTTCTCCATATTTTCACTGCAACATACTTCCAACTGAGAGGTCAGACAAAATGGCTAGTATGAAATATATGATCACATAGCTTACATGAATTTCTCTAATTAGTGCCAATCTGTTTCAATGAGCCTGTTATGAATGAAAGAAATATTTATGTAATTTTAAACTGTCCTAAAACAAAAAAGACTCTAGTTGCAAGGAAGTATTATATAGTGCTTTAATAAAAGCCGATTGAAGAATAAAAAACACTCCCAACACATCTGAAATCACTTATACCTCCTATTCCATAAAAAAGACAGATAAATCAATGTAAAATTTACTTTATTTGAAATACAAACCACTTCCAGAGTATTCATCCATAATTAGTATTTATAAAAATTCTCTATTCCTCAAAAAATATATGTGTTTATAATGTCAAACTTTGCCAGAGTCCTTATTTTTAAGGCTTATTACTTGGACATTTTCTCACAACTTTGCTTGGGAGGAAAATACTGGCTTATAAAAATGCTTGAGGATTATTAAAAACTATTTTTAAAAAGCTAGTAAATAAAGATATTAAGTAAAAAATTCACCCCAAATCCTTTCCATGTGACAAAGCATGTTCTTAAATCATCTTTGCAGAGTTTCTAAAATAGTTTCATGATAGACTAGTGTCTCTTTTTATTTCTGCCTAATGTGTTTATAAATTGATAATTTATTTTATGATCAAGGTTTAAATATATTCTGATTATAGTCAAAGTGGCAGAACATGTAATATCTTAAAAGAATAAACAATAATTGTGATTTATAGAAATATTGACATTAAAATTTTCATGACAATTATGCTGACTGTTCCATTAAACTTTACACAGAAATAAGAGCACTCATGCCAACCAATGGTTTGACAATGTAACACAAAAATAAAATAGAATAGATACTTTGATATTAATTTTGGTATGCAGTTTTATGTGGTTTGTATCTCTGGGTCTTTACAACACCTAGAACCCCTCCAAGCCAGCTGTTTGTAGCCAAGTTATCTCAGTCCATTCCTCCCCTTCATGAAACCTCCAGGACTGGGTCTTAAAGCTTCCCAGCCATTCCCACATATCCCATGTCTATCCCATTGCAGCACTCACCACAATGAAACACAATTGTCTCTTGGGAGTACATACCTCTAGCTAAGATGCTTGATGGCTGAAGCCAGGTTTGATTTCTTATAAATTTCCGGCTTCTGTCACCTAGCAGATGTTCAATAAATAATTGCCAATTACTACTAGATAGTTGTGTCCAAACATGCAACATATGAACTACTACTTGAAAATCACATAAACAATTTATTTCAGTATCAAGAACATATACATTTTGCCTGGAAAGGATAGTTCTGCTACCATACATCCAGTTTAGAAGCCTGGCCAAGGACTTAGGGAAAACAACCTTGTTTTGTGAATATTCTGCCTGTTTAACCAAGCTGCACAATAGATTTCTTACAACCTGTTTATAAATCTCATTTTTCTATGCTATCTTAGTAAAAAAAAAAAAAAGAGCCATAAATTATAATTGTGTTGCTTGTTCTTTTACGTACCATTTCATTTTTCAGCCTTACTACCCCTCAGTGACTATTCCAAAATGCTGACATTCTTTTTGAGTCTCTGATTATCCCCCACATCATCTTTAGTAAATGATGTCAACTCCCTGAATTTCATCTTCAACTCTGCCATTCCCTTCCAACCCCTCAAATTTTCTTTATCTCATTACTCCCTTATATCTCCTTCCCTCTAGGAAAGATATCTGCCTCTGGATCTTGGACCCCACATCCTTTTACAATTTCTGGCCTTCTTCCATCAGAAAAATTATTAATGTTAATCTTACTGGTTCATATCATTCTAGTGTGTATATTTTGTTAGATCTTTATTTCCCCTCTTAAAGTGTAGTCAATTCTCATTATTCATGATAGTTATGTTCTGTAACATCATCATGAACACTGAATTAGAAGATCCTGAACAATTGCTCCTAAGGGAAATATATAGTTAGGTTCCAGAAAGCTTCTAATCACAACATTTTCATCAACTGATCAATACATAACCTTGTTTGTCTGTGTTTCTGTTTAAAAACACCTTATTTAATATATATTGCTCATTCATGAGCATTAGGCTCACAGCCAGTAGTTCTGTAACTAATGCCTAAAGCAAAACTGACACATCTATTTTCTCCGTAAAGCATATCAGACCTTTCTTGCACTTAAAAACACCAAACAGCACTTTAGCACTATGCTTGGGGGCCACTTCAAACAGCAAAATTATTAACAAAAAGCACAAAAGTGTAAAAAACATGACATTAAATAGACCACTAGAAGGTTACTTGTTTACAGTATGGGGCTGAAGCAAGAAGGCAGACATCACCTTGCCCATTCAGCTGGGAACATGTGCAGAGTGGGAAAAAAAGATGGAGTTCCTTTCCCCTCCGCCCGCCCCACTCTGCACATGTCCATAAATGACCAGAAAACCCTGCAAGTATTAGTCTGGGGATTATAAATAAATGTGAAAATATAGAATCTGAAAATAATGAAGACATTGTAATACATGCTTATAATAAAAAATATGTAACTAAGGGTCCTACTTGAGTCTAGGATACTTCTAATTTCTAACTCAGATTAATAATGTTTGAGAGTTCCTTATGTTGGAAAAGGAAGTTTACAGGGAGCCAGGCTCTGTGTAAATAGGCAGGGAATTATGCCAGAGATATTTGGGTTACTACCTTTAACGTAACGCTAGCTTTATACACAGGCTAGTGAGGTCTAAAGAAATCTGGTTTCATCAAGGAAAATACAAGCAAAGAAATGAAAGTTACCTATAATCCCATATACTTCCTTTCAATAATTTTCTATATATTTTTGCCATGGAATCACATAATACACACATAAAATTGAGTCTTGTGTTTTTGCTTTATCACTAAATTTTTCCAATTTGATTCTCTGGAGTAGTTGATCAGAGACTTGCTTTGTAACATCAAGTATGGAGCAGAGTGTGTGATAAAGTTACTCATGCAAAGAAAAGGCAAACTCAGTAACATGGCCAGGCCTTGTGGAAACTCAAAAATCAGCCATATAACCAGGCTCTACCAAGATTAGAACATAATTACAAACTAGAATGTCTTCTATCATTCAAGGCTGCTCTAACAACTACTTTGCTGCCCTTTCAGTTGCAGAAATGCATTATCTTAATTCATGGGCACCAGTATTTGACTCAACTACTCACTATCTGGGAATTTTCTACTCTTAACAACTAAACTTTCACTCTTGACAGAAATAATACAATTATCTATTAATCACTTCCATGATTTTGAACAGAATTTTTACTCCATAATGTCTTACAGGCCACTGGCAAATCAGTGCACTGCATCAGCTGCTCACAGAGGCCCATCATCTCTCAGTGTGCTGGGGCCACATGATACGAGCCTGGTGGTCCAGGCACAGTACACAGAAGCCACACCATAAAAGGAGTTGTAGACCCTAAGAAACTAAAGAAAAAGTCAAATTAAACCAAAGTAAGTAGGAGAAATGAAGTAATAAAGACAAAAGCAGAAATCAATGAAGTAAAAAAGAGGCAGTAGAGTAAAATAATTAAACCATAAACTGGCCTTTGAAAAAATAAATCACATTGATAAATTTCTAGCTTGAATGACAAAAAAAAATTTACAGACAGAAGATACAGATTACCAATATCAGAAATTTAAAAATGGATATCAGTACATATCCTATGGACACTGAAAAGATAGGGGAATATTATGAACAACTTTATACCAATAAATGTGATAAAGAGTTAGAATAACTGGAACTCTCATCCACTGTTGATGGGAATATAAAAAGTGTTGAGCCGTTTTGGAAAACAGTTTGGCAGTTTCTCACAAAGCTAAACCACTTACCATTTGACCCTAAGATGTAGCAATTCCATTCCTAGGTATTTGCCCAAGAAAAATTAAAACATATGTTCACACAAAGGCTTGTAAATGAATTTTCATAACAGCTTATTCTTAACAGCCAAAAAACTGAAAACAACCTAAATGTCCATCAACTGGTGAATAAATGTGCAAATCTGGTATATTCATGGCATCCCTACTCAATGATAACAAGGCATAAGTACCAATATTTGCTTGCAACAACATGGAAGAATCTGGAAAACATAATACTAAGCTGAAAATGCCAGACAAAAAGAGTACATACTGCGCTATTTAAAATGCTAGAAGAGAGAAATCTATGGTGACAGAAAGCAGGTCAGGGATTTCCTATGGCCAGTGGCAGGGTGAGGATAAACTAGGAAGGTGGGAAGGGAACTCTTAGAGGCAATCTAAATGCTCTTTATCTTGATCATGGTGATGGTTACACTGGTGTGAAACTTGTCAGAACTTTGTGAAATGGACACTTAAAATGGGTGCATTTATTAAATGTATATTATCCTGAACAAATATGATTTGGAAAAAAAAAAGTGGAGAGGAACACCTTGAAAGGGGTTCTGGGTATGACAAGTATTTTGAGCTTGTCTAGCCTATCCACCATAAAAACTGAATAATTTTCACCTAAATATTTTTACGGTAGCCAATGAAAATTTTCTCAATGTTGAGTATTTAAGTAATTACCAATTTTTTGATGCTAAAATTGTACAAATCTCTGTTCATTTTATTTTTAATTAAATACTTTAGACACAATTTTAATTGTGGAGTTTAAGTTATAGAAAAGTGTTCAAAGCATTTAAAACTAAGATAAATTCTAGAAATAAAAGTTAAAGCATATAGTATATGTATTTTTAAGACCTTTAAAACTTTCCATTTACCTCCTAGAATTTGAGAGATTGAGATTAATTCTCTGTAGTTGCCATCTCTCCATATCTACTGGGTCCTTCTGCCCCATCTACAAAAATATTCATCTCTCTGACACTTGGGGGAAAAAAAAAAAAAAAAAAAAAAGCTGTGCTTCCCAATGAATACATTGCCCTTTTAGTGCTCTTTCTTTTTATAGTCAAGATTCCTGAAAATGGTAGCTCATGCTCATTGCCCTACTTCTCTACTCTTTATTTACTTTTCAACTTATGACAATCCAGTGTTTGTCACCAGAATGTGCCTTCACTAAAATCAACAAGACTGTTCATTTCTGAACTCAAAGTTAATACTTCCATTAACTTCCTTGACTTCTCTACAGCATGTGACCCTATTAGTCATTCCTTCCCTGTAGCTGTCTCTTCTTTATACTTCCATGGTAACATTTTATCAGCTTCACCCCCACTTCTCTTACCATTCCTCCCTAATCTCCTTGCCAGCTCCTCTACCTCCACCTACCCCTTAACTGTTGGCTTTCCTTGGGGTTCAAATCATCGCCTTTCTCTTCTCTTTCTGTATCTGTACTTCTCAAACTGAATACACAGAATAAACACAGAAAACTTTATCTGAAATTTTAAGTTGTAATCAGTAGTAATCAAAACATTACTTTTAGATTAGAATAAATAAGGATGTATCATAGAAAAGAATGCAAAATTTGCATGGAGAAACAGGGAAGTCACCCTAAGTGCTTGCTCTCACTCATTACTTACATCCTACCACTCATGAAGCTGTGACAATGTCAACACCTTAAAATGTCTCAAATCTTTCTTTTCTTCTCTACTTGCTTTAGTCTATGTTTTTGTCATTTTTTACCTAAACTACTGCAGTGACCTCCTACCTTGTCCCTCATTTTTCAGTTTAGCCCTTTCATCATCTTCCCCACTTAAGCCAGAGGTTCTTTTATTAAATCATGACACTGAGCTGCCTGAAAACCCCAGGTGGCACCTCATCTCTTAGAGATTGAAGTCCAAAATCCTACAGGTGTGGTCTGGTCACACACTATTCCAACCTTCTTTCCTTCATTCATTTGGCAGCATCTTTCCTCCAAGCAGCTGCACAGCAAGAGAGTTGTGAAGATATGATGTCTTTTCTGCCTGCATGGAGAACGTGTGGACTAGGGTAGGTCACGTCCTCCTCCCTCCCACAGCACCCAGCTCCACAGGAGAATGCTTACCTAACATCATATCCCAGTTGAGAAATTAATGTCCAACAGAAAAGGGGAACCACAAAGGTTTTTACCTAAAAGCATGAAGATGAAAGGGAGCTTAAAGTTCATAAAGTCCGAACCCTACATTCTATAGCCCAAAAAGAAAAGACCCAGTAGAGGCAAGAGGCTTGTTCAAGGTGAGACAAGATTCCAACAATAGGAAGATTTCCCAAGCAAAATTATTGCTTTCATTTTTCCAAATGGGGAAGAAAAGCATTTGTATAAAATGTGTGTTAGAGTATAGGCAAAAAAGTCAAGTTTAACATAATCTGTATCTGTCATGCAAAATGAAGTATTTGTCTCAATACTTTGTGCCAAAAATAGATTTGGCCTAAGTGTCCAGGTAGTTAGAGCCTTGTAAAAAAATTTTTTTTTGCTTAAATCATTGCCCTAGTTCTTTACGTCACTTTAAAACATGGACACCATTGCAAGGTACAAACTTAAAACACTAAACTTAAAGTTTAGACAGATACCTCCATCTTTAGAGCTTATTAATATTTATATTTTAATATTAAGTCTCCAGAGCCTAGTCAGGTGGCAGATGGGGGTGAAGATGTCTAAAAAATGGAACATATTAAAAAGTTACAGACTCGTCAGCAAACTAAACCTAGAAAAACTTCTGTAAAATCTGTGACTTGACTATGAATGGCAATTCTAACTTGCTGAACTTACAGCTCCTAGTCAGCTAACTTGCCTGCTCTTATTATCTTAACATATCAGGAAATTTTCCAAAATTGCCATGCAGGTCATTTATTCATTCTGTCATACATAGCCAAGAACAGTATGCCTGTACAGAAAATACCTCATTCATCTTCCATCTGTCACCTACCCAAACATCCAGGACAGATTATATTCTCTCTTATTTTTCATGTCATTTAAGAAAAGCACTGCTGTATTTTAAATAGTCAAGAGCAGCACTCCTTCATCTCTGCGATGGTGGGGATGCTCGGCCTCTAACCTCTTAGTTCAGTACTGTATAATTTAATAATAAAGATCATAAATGTTTAGTGTCTTTTCATTTGAAAGCAAATGCCTTGAGGGCTTTTATCCATTTTTATTTTATTTCTGAAACATTTCAAGCCTACAGACCAGAATAGAAGAAATAAAAATAGACTTCCATGTCCCTACTACCAAGATTGAACATGTTATTTCTATGCTATTTGCTTTAACCTCCATCCTCCATCCATCTAAGCCTCTCTCTCAGCTTTTCCCTTCTTCAACAGAAGTAGACCACCATTACGTGCCTAAGTCCCATGAACAAGGAGCGGACAAGAGGGGCAGCAGCAGGAGAGGGAGAATGAAAAGGAAGAGAAGGAGCAAAAGAAGAAAAAAGGAAGGAGAGGCAAGAGCAAGAGGAGGTGTTAAGTATTTTCCAAATTTTTTTCCAGTGAGCATATATTACTCTTATAATAAGAAAACAAATTTTAAATAAACATTAAAACTACAATATTATCTTCTTATTTCAAGGAGTACAGATAGAAAATATTCCTGAAAAATAATTGTCTCTCCCAGTTTAGGAAAATATGAGTAGACAGACCTGGTTCATGCTACATGCACAGGCAATGTACAGTCAGGCCACTCCTGCCACTCTGAATGTGTCCCACCCCTCTGATGGGTGATGGATGAGGCCAGCACTCTCCCTGCATTCTCTCAACATCCAGGTGAAGGAACTCCAGATGTCACTGTTGTTACAAAAGCACACATTCCACACCAACACTACATTGCTAAAATGTGTTACAGGCCATTGTTCCTTTAAATCAGGAAAGTAAAAGGCCATTAGCAACCCTGGTGAAAGTTGTTTCAAAAATTGGTGGAGAAGAAAGATAGTCTGTTCAACAAATGGTTGGACAATCATAGGGGGAAAAACTTTGATTTTTCCTATGATTGTCCTATGATTGAACATTGGACAATCATAGGAAAAAACTTTGACCTAAATTTCATGTAGGAAAACAAAAACTTCATGACTTGGAGTTAGGCAAAGAGTTATTAGACATGACACCAAAGACATGATCCCTAAGAGAAAACAAAAAAATCAGTGAATTGAACTTTAACAAAATTAAACAC